>NC_133799.1:37381931-37729431 GCF_043250625.1 Sebastes fasciatus
CCATATCATTTGGGAGACAGATGCCATGTTATCACACACAAACACGTGGTCATTATACAATACATGTGTCTTGTCCTGTCACTGTCAAGTTCCGCAATTACACTGGTCTCTAAACTTGCTCCATTGGGATTATAGACATATTTAACTGCACAGTGCAGTTAAGTGTCATTAATTAGCAGACCGGAAACAGGTGAGTCTCTGCTGGGCAGAGATCAGCTAACGTCAGAACTTCAGCACTTTGTTCCGCAGCTGATAAAACTAATGATGATGGAGTCAGAACTTCCCCGCACAGCAATTAAAAAGTAGTTCGACAGCAAGTGGAATGAGTACGGGAGCAAGGAACCAACTTTCCTGTTGAGGTTTGAACAGCCGCAGAGAGGTCATGTTCAGAGACTAAAGGTGAGAATCCCCAGAGAGCTCCCAGTGCCCTGCAGCTGGAAACACAACTGGATTTAAAGTTGTCAGCTGAGCACATTCTAGTTGTTACTTCAATTGTAAAGCAATAAAAACATTGAAATCCTGTCCAACATTCAAACATGGTTAAATAACTTTTTAGATTTTTCCATTTGGAGAACATTGTTTGATAGAATGTCACAATAATTACGTTATCGACTTATCGTACGACAAATTAACATGACCTCAATCATTATTGATGTTATTGAATTATAGTACAATATATGAACATGACCTCGTTAATAATTATGTTATTGACTTATCGTACGATAAATGGACATGACCTTGATAATAATTACGTTATCAACTTATTGTATGATAAATGGACATGACCTTGATAATAACTACGTTATCATCTTATTGTACGATATATGGACATGACTGAAATTGCAATTTTTACATTGCGATTTCATACTTGCTCGTGAAAGAGGCTAAATAATGCTCAAAAGTTACGCTAAATTTAGGCAAGGCCCGTCTTCTCCAGTGTGTAGTGTGCGCGCATGCATGTGAGAGGTGGAGCGAGTGAGAACGAGCGTGGTGTGTGAGTGAAGGCAGGCAGAGGAGCAGAGCACAGCAGAGACTCCGGCCCTGGAGACCAAAGCTACGGTCTCCTCTGTGTCTTCCGGCCGCGGACGGGAGGCTGGAGCAGGAAGAGTTAACACTGTTTAACAGACGGGCTTCACTAGATACAACTTTACGGTTTTGGTGCTTCCGTGTAGTTTGTGTTGGAACAGCGTAGCCACATGCATGAGACACCGACCTGATATATACGTGTAAGAAGTTACGAACAGTACCTTTAAGATACATTTTGAACATATACAAAATGTGTGATTAATTTGTGTAATTTGTTTTATTTTATGTTTTATCTATTTAGGATATTTTTATATTTGTATCACATTCCAATTCCAATGTCTAAATATCTTTCAGAATTTAAAGTTATTGCTCTTTTGCTTGCATTATTATTATGCTATCATATAATCATTATTTCAGTGGCATAAAATGGTCTTAAAATGACAATAATATCGCAATTATTTCTGGGACAATAAATCATCCAACAAAATGAGTTACTGTGACAGGCCTAACTAGAGACACATGCTCTTGGTTCACAACATACTTTCATGCAGTGAGATCCACATTTTGTAGCGGTCCAGTAAAACTACAATCCTGATCTACTGACACATTTAAACTCAAAATCAATCATGTGGTAAATAGCTGTTTACCATAAAAAGTATTATTCCCAATAAGAACTTTTAAACAGAGCTGGGACAAAGTCAGATTCCTGACTGGACTGGAGGAGCCTCGAGTCCACACCTCTGCCTGATCTTTTAAACTGCACTGACAGTACACAACAGTCTGATTGTATACAGCTTCTTTGTTTGTGCTTAATGGAACAAAGCTACTTCAGCCGGCCCACCCAGGATAATGTGCTCTGCAAATGAAAATGTAGCACTGTGATTAAGAGCCAAATGTTAAGTTAAAATGGCAATGAAAGTTAGCACATAGTAATTATAAATGAGGGTTTTAATTCAGTAAACTCATCATTTACATCCTTAATTAGTTGCCCTTTGGTGAGAGCTGTTGAAGGATGGCAGAGTTATTTATTCACTCTCCACAGCAACATTTTCACATTGAAGAGGGTAACCTTTCAGGCACAGAGCTGATTCCAGCAGCAGTGCTCCCCTCCTTTAACCGACGGAGCATATTGATAAATGAGAAAGTATTGCAATATGAAATGGCATTGATCACTTCTGACAGTAAGTGAAATACATGGAGAGGGAAAGTGACAAAACAGAGAGCTTAGCTGAACTTTTCATCTTGATTTGCATTAAAGAGCAGAACTTTTGCACACCTGTCGGACGACAGGTGACCTCAGGTCGACAACATAGAGCAAACCGGCTCGTGCACACGGTCCTGTTTACTTGCAGTCAGATCATTTTAATTAGAACAACGTTTCGGTACACAGACCTTCATCAGGTTATTTCATCTTGTTTTGCATAAAAGCATACAAATAAATGATAATAGACAAGGTACTGTTAACACTAAGTAATCCAATATCCACACCAGTATGAATACATACTGTACTGACTGTCCACATTCATGAGCGAGTGGCCACATTGCAGGACTAGTAGCCCGGGGCAGCAGCCTCCTGCGAGTCACATACAATCTCTCTGTAGAGTTAAACAGTGTGTTGTTTTGTGCAGCCGTCAACCGACCTTGTATAATGAACAAGAGACCTGAGATGCTTTCCTGCAACAGGCAGGACGTCTATGTTAAGAGAGCAGGTTAGGTTGGCAATCCAAATGCAAACCTGAAAATAACACAGTGAGTAACCTAAGTGACACGAGAGGGTGGAGCTGAGTACAACTGAACGCTGAACAAGACATTTTTAGGCGACCAAAATGTTAAAATTAACGTAAATGAAGTGAAAACACTGTGAAAGGGTTAAAGTTCCAAGACGAAACCACGGACAACTCCCAGACCGGACAACGCCGTGGTAGCGACCTGTCAATCACAAGGTAGCCCCACCCTAAAGCATCTCCTGCTTTATGGTCTATGTGACTCTAAATGGGACCATAATTTACTAAATGAACATCATGCTGTATTGAAGAAGACTTGAAACTAGAGATTGAGACCATAAACTCATGTTTACAATGTTTACTGAGGTAATAAATCAAGAGAGAAGTAGACTCATTTTCTCATACACTTCTATACAATCAGACTTCTTTTAGCAACCAGAGGAGTCGCCCCCTGCTGGCTGTTAGAAAGAATGCACGTTAAGGACCTTCCACATTGGCTTCACTTTTCAGACCCGGAGGTTGCCCACTGGTAGAGACGCAGGTAGGAACCTGGTCCCAATAAAAGTGCAGATTATAGAACGCCCCAGCCAATGTTTGGGCTTCATGATTGATAAATTAATTGATTATGAAAATAGCTGATTAATAGAGAGATACGAGAGAGACTTTATCTTCACCCATCTGAATATAGTGTAGTACAGTACATACAGGAAGGATATTGCATTGCTCCTGGTCCCCAGTGCAAGAATGAATGATGCAACATTCAGTGGGAGCGAGGCAACATTCAGACTACATGTTAGGTGCAAGGTACAAAAATAAGACACGAAACAAAGTGCAAACATGTAGTGCAACACACAGGACAACGAAACTTGGCTGTGTTATAAAAGACTCATACGATTTTGACAACTAATCGCTTAGTTCAGTAGTTCTCAAACTTTTAACACCACGTACCATCTCAGAAAATATCTGACTCTCCCAGTACCACCATTATGACCAGGGGTGGGTAATTATTTTTCCTGGGGGGCCACATGAGAAACCCAGATTGTTGCCGGGGGCCAAACAAATTCTGTCAGATGTAACCTCTATTTTATCACTACATTAATTTATAGAAAACATACTGCGCACTTATTTTTCAGCATTTATTATACTGAAAATCCCTCCAAACAGCAGATTATTAAGAAAATGACATTATCTGCAGGAGTACATTAAATGAACCGTACAGGACTGACTGTTTTGGGTAGTAATGTTTCCATTAACAAAACTTAACAAAACGGAGAATCCCCCAGCATGCCACAATATAAAAACATGCACTGCAGGTCCAAAAAGCAGGGAGGGTAGCCTACTGGACACAGTACTGTACTGTACTGTACTTTGTTATTATCATCTATAGTGGTTCTTTGCATAAAAACACACAATGCAAATGATTATGATTATTTAAATATTTGCTTTGATTAAAAGAATCTTGGCAAGCTGCTCAGGGCTAGTATAAGGAAGTTAAACAGGTCAGAATTCTCTCTTTAATATATATTTTATATTGATGTGAAAAGATCTCCTTCAAACAACTGGATTTATTCAAGTTTCTCGCCAAAACTACATTTTACGAGATTACATTTGAACACATCATGATAACGTTGTAATTTACCTTCGCCCGAATTTACCTTCATTTTTCCTGAGTCGACTTTAAACGCCTCATAATAATATCTCAATGGCCCCTCCGTTAACGTTCGTATCTCTGTTTTCTATCCAGTCAGGACTGTGCTGCTAACGGTTGCTACTAACTCTCCTCCTGCTGATTTCAACACAGAGTTGTTGTTCACAGTGTCGCTTTATCAGGGAAAAACAGGATGCACCCCCTCAGGTTTAGTAGCGCCACGTCATTCTGCATGGGTAACTGTGGGAAAGCTTCAATATGAGGAATCAATAGTCAGAGATTCCTCTGCGTACCACTAGAGAGAGCACGCGTACCATCAGTGGTACGTGTACCATAGTTTGAGAACCAGTGGCTTAGTTGATTTAATCGACAGATCTGTGAAACTGAGTTTCTCCACAAAGAATCACACAAACGCACCACTTTAAAACTTGTGTTTACCAGAGATGTGCTCACAAGTTTCTTGGAAATAGGTCATTCAGCATGAAACAGTATAAAAAATGACTAATTCACTAAAGAAATCTTAGTCGACTAACAGAGAACGACAGATTAGAAGACTAATCGACTAAAAGGGGGCAGCCCTAAAATATAAATGAGAGTAAAGTATAAGTAGTGTAGCAGCAGTTTGTGGGGTCCCTGAGCATATTCACAGTATGTATACAGGTTATTCATTGACTAATCATTTCAGCACTAACATGGATGTAGAATCTGTGACCAAGTGTTTCTTATCTTGCAGAAGTCTAAGTCCAAAGACAGGTATTGCAAATAGGGTTGGGGTTGTCGTCTAATAATCAGGTTAATCTTGTATTTGAGCCAATACAGTAATAGAACATTGATTCACTATGGTGATATCTGTCTTTCTAAATGTACACACACACACACACACACACACAGACAGAGAGAGAGAGAGAGAGAGAGACACACAACAAGAGAGAGAGAGAGAGAGAGAGAGGAGGACTGAGGCCCAGTGGGGGATGTGATTACCTTTGCCTCCCGTCCCCTGGCCTCCAGGTTTATTGTAGAGGTAGATATCACCGTCAGCCAAGTCGCTGCTCAGATGAAAGTAGT
This sequence comes from Sebastes fasciatus, assembly GCF_043250625.1. Lineage (NCBI taxonomy): Eukaryota > Metazoa > Chordata > Actinopteri > Perciformes > Sebastidae > Sebastes > Sebastes fasciatus. The sequence continues at coordinate 37,387,395 of NC_133799.1, forward strand.
GCTGCAGACAGAACAGGAGAGCAAATCAGCCCCAGGAAGCTCAAACCACACAAGTCAGCATTTATTTCATACATCACAATGAGACTTGTCAAAATGATTTTAGTCTCTGCCACAGTTTTGCAGAGCTGGGAGCCTCCCATATCTCCCATTTATTCATTCTTAATCCAGATCGCGTTAAACAGAGCTGTTTGTAGCGCATACAGTATGTCAAACTGTCATCTATCGGTTCAGGGAAGCACTTTTGATTTGCAATGAGGCAATGACTTATTTTTACAAGTCAACAACTCATTCAAAATAGTTGGAGGAGTTAAAAAAAGTCATATACTTTGGTTACTTTGGTTTTTTATCACCCAGACTTTTTCACTACTGCTAGCAATAGTTTCTAGGATTATGTTTTGAGTTCAAGCTATCACAAATCCTCTTGTGATGATTAGATTGCTGCTGAATGTTCTTTCTTTATTTAACAAAAATCACTTTAGTGGTGCCTAATGCCTAGGTAGGGGAGGTAAACTGGGTAGGTAGGTGGGTTATCCTATATGTGTATATGTTATGGTATTTGTTTGGGGATTGATCAGTTCATGACATGTCAATCCCATGGTGCATGTAGATCGGTGTCCAGGGGGAGCTTTGGCCATTTGACACGATCCCCAGATATGTATGTATCAAATGTATATGTTATATGTTGTATATATTATTTGTCTCAATAAAAAAAAACACTTCAAGCGAGCGTAAAAACTTTTAGTTTTTCACAGTTGAGGAAGTTTTATCAAATGTTGTCATTTCCATACAGCTTTTCTAATGGGATACTTCAAAATGTGCATATACTAAATGGAAACACGACTACTGAGGACATTAGCTCATAGCTTAGCACATAAAACCACAACTTCAGTTTTTCTTTTTCTTAACGGGGGGGGGGGCAACCCGGTCTCCTTAAAAAAAAAAAAAAAAAAGAGCCTGTAGCAGAGTCAGTTATACCGTTTAGTTAATTTAATAATGTTGAGATAAATATAATAATCATTTATGTTTTAATGAAATATTTTTTGTTAACGTTAATATAATTAAGAACATACACGTACGAATATAGGCTATGTCTAAAAGGATCTGGCTAACATTTCCACAGCGGAACCTTTTTGCTACAGTGAGGTTCGGTCATTATTGCTGTATGAGGAGCGCTCCCCTGACAGCTGGCTGCAATGGAGGTTGATGTTTAAGTTACGTTGGTGTAGCCTACAGTGATGTTCAATGAATACTGACCCCACTGACACACTGACAGCTGTTGTTGCCTGTTGGGCTGCAGTTTGCCATGTTATGATTGGAGCATATTGTTTTATGCTAAATGCAGTACTTGTGAGGGTTTCTGGACAATATCTGTCATTGTTTTGTGTTGTTAATAGGGATGCACCGATACCATTTTTTTGGGTACTTACCTATACCGAGTACCGATACGAGCCAAAAGTCCCTCGTTAACAGCCAGCTGGAGGGTGTGAGCGACACACAGCAGGGTGGAGAGTCCCGCATACGAGGCGGTGTGCCACCACCGGCTCTAGGTCGGCTTGGAAAGGCTCGGGGCGACGGTGGCTTGCGACCGCAGCTTTACAGCGCTCCCCGCCCGGACCTCGCCGCACCGTGACGGGGCTCCCTGCTCCCGGTGCGATTGCCTACCGGGGCGGATTGTCCTCAGTGCGCCCCAATCGCGTCGTGCCGCCCAAGTAAAAGGCGCCAGGGGTCTGTGGCGTTGTCGGCAACCCACCCGACCCGTCTTGAAACACAGACCAAGGAGTCTAACGCACGTGCGAGTCAGAGGGTGCAAGCAAAACCCTGCGGTGCAATGAAAGTCAGGGCCGGCGCGTGCCGGCTGAGGTGGGATCACGGCCCAGCGGGCTCGGACGCACCACCGGCCCGTCACGCCCGCACCGTCGGGGAGGTGGAGCTTGAGGACCCGAAAGATGGTGACGAGAGGTTAACGTCACGCTGCTGTAAAGTGGTATCGGTGCCGTGGTATCGGAGCCGCTTTGCGAGTACATGAGGACAGTATCGGACCCGATACCCGATACTGGTATCGGTGCATCCCTAGTTGTTAATTGATTTCCAATAATAAATACATACATTTGCATAAAGCAGCATATTTGTCCACTCCCATGTTGATAAGAGTATTAAATACTTGACAAATCTCCCTTTAAGGTACATTTTGAACAGATGTGATTAATTTGCAATTAATTGTGATTAACTATTGACAATCATGAGCTTAATCACAATTAAATATTTGAATTTATTGCCAGACCTATTAATAACATTAAGTTGGTCTTGATTGTACCTTGAAGTGGTGCGCTGTGTTGCTGTCGGTGTACTTGGGTACATGCAGGAAGATGAGGAGGTTCTGCCTGAGGTAGTGAGCCACAGCGGGCAGCCAGGGAAGACAGTACTGGGGGAGGCTGAAGGTCATCACTTCAGTGGCTGGAGATCCTGATGGCTGGATGAACTGACCACACAACATTTTGTGAAGGCTTTTATCCAAAGACATTTTCAGCAGCAAATGTTTCCTAGTTGTCCCGGTGGGAATAAAACTCATTATTCTGGAAGTGTACACAGGTTCATGTTCACACAACTACAGACCAGCCACAAATAACACAAAGATTGTTTTGAAACATTTAAAGTGCTTTTACCCCCCCAATTTCTTCTACAAAAATGAGTCAACGAGCAATTTACCTCTACATCAGCTGGTGTCAGCTTGCAGTTCCTGACAAGCATGACGGTGATGATGTCCAAGGTGGTCTCATCCAGGCGCTTGCGCAGCACCTTGACCAGCTCGTCTGTGATCTCTGGACCTGAACAAAAAGTGAATAAACATCTCTGTATCACACTCATGCTGCACGTACACAAATGTTCCGGCTAGCGTATTACAAATGTGATGGCATTTTGGTTATTAAATGTCTTAGTATGTTTCAAACAAAGTGCTTGTTGGATCATCTAACAGCATCAGAAACACTCTTCCCCAGTGGCACGATCAGAAATATACAATCCACTTTACGGAGCAGCTGGCCAGATGTGCAAAGGTGTGAGATGGTAGATGGTCACATCATGGCAGTTGGTCTGTATTCAATGGTGCAGTTGAAAATTTCAGGAAAAAAGCCAGTAAGTACAGTTAAGTTTTTTCAAACTTCTGCCTTTAGTTTCAAGTGTGATGCTTTTATTATGGCTTATCATAGGAATTCTGACATTCCCCACCATTCAAATGCATTTTGGGCAGATGCTGAAAAAGGTGTTATTCCATCAGGCCAAAGTTGAGTCTGTAGGTCAAGATGAGTCCATACACACAGGCTGGTCAATTTAAAGGTCCAGTGTGTAGGATCTGGCGGTATCTAGTGGTGAGGTGAGGACGCGTAAACGTGAATGGTCCTCTCTAGAGCCATCTGGAGCAGAGCCAGTGTGTAGTGTGTGTGTAGGTGGGAAGTGTGAGTGGTGAAGCAAGAGAGAGAGAGCGGCGGTGATGGGAGCAGGTAACGTTATCGACTCTGACTCCATCAGGAAAAGTTAACAGAGTTTGGTTTGTCCGCTCTGGGCTACTGTAGAAACATGACGGTGCAACATGGCAGACTCCATGTGGAGGACCTGCTCCCTATGTAGATATGAAGGGCTCAATCTAAGGTAACGGAAACACCACCATTCTTATTATCAGGTGACTATACACTGAAGAAAACATATTTAATATTATATTCCATTTCTGCCAATAGATCCCCGTGATTGTTACACACTAGTCCTTTAAGTCAAAAAATAAATTCATGAAAAAACTCAAGGTCCACTCCTTAGTATTGTATAGAGCTTTCAACTGCATCTTATAGCCTTCCTTAGCGGAGTTTTCTCTTTGTTATGGAGACAGCTCATTTGTTGTCATGACATGACTCAAATATGACGACGAACCTATGTCCACTTCAACAGAGCAAACTCCAACCAGAGAAAGCTCCGGAAAAAAGTTAACAAATGGAGCTTCATTTCCTCCTCAAGGTCAAGAGTGATCGTCAATGCTCAATTATGAAACAACTCCTTAAATGTTCTTACCACTGTGCACAATGTAAGGATTACGTATTTGACTTATTAATGCTTCAGAGGGGTTAACATATCAAGTGCTGTGTATTCAACTTCAATTTTTTCTTCTGCTGACAAGAGACCTTGATGGTGTATTTTACAAAAACACACACATTCACATGTCAAGGATGGTGGTGTTACAAAATGAAGACAGCGAGTTCATAGCACAGTGAGCGGAGGGAGCAGACGAGGATTTTAATGAGTTGTGCTTTTGAGAAAGTGCTGATGTAATCCTAGCCTGTCTGAAACAGGAAGATATTCCCAGTGCAACAGTGCCATCAAGGCAGCCACAGGAGCAACAGCAGCCTGTCCAGCAAATCTGAACAAAAGGAGGACTCAAACTAGTTTTATTAAAGGCCCACATATGAAATGTATATCAGGTTGAGGTCAACGGCAGCAAAGCAAAGCAACATAAACTCATAAATTGTCAATAATATAACAAAACGTAAAACATTCAACAGCCTATCATACAATTTAACTAAAACTACACACTTTTCAAGACAGCATGAGGGCTTGACTGTAACCAGAGCCTTGAGCCTGGGCAGAGCGCAGATGTTACTGATCCAGGTGTTCATTGGTCGAGCAGCTGCTGTACGAGCACATACTGTAGGTTTAGTGCTCGACTGCAGGAGAAGGAATAGCTGTTCCTCACTCAATTTTCTATTCTCATCAACTTCCCTTTTCTTTGCAAACCTCGAGTTCGTCATCTTGCAACTAGCAATATTGTTCATATCAGCATATCAGTGATTTCCAGTGGCAACTTGTTGTCATGGTAATGACCCTTCTTGTGATTGTGACTGGAGTGATCAGTGCACACAGGAACTGACAATGACTATTTACTGTATGGAGAGAGTAGACTATGATGACTGACTGGAAGGACCACGGACCATAACAAGATATTTTCTGAATAATTAGCTGACCTTATTTACTTTGAACCCTTTTTTGTGCTGTCTGGATGCCAAAAGGACGCATTAAATTCACTATCTATGCATCCAGGGGACACACCTTATTTTTTCCTTGATAATGCCACATGGTGAACAACAAATCTGCGTTGAAATCGGCAGGACGAGAACTACTTCACGTTAGCTGTTAGCAGCATGTGGGCAGCACAGTCCTGTTTGGCTAAATAACGGAGCTAACAGCTAATATAAACGGAGGTTCCATTGAGTTTCATGTGATGTGTTCAAGCTCTATCAGTAAAAATTAGTATTAGATAGAAGGAGGGTAAATTGTAACATTACTGTGATGTTCTTGTAAATTTTCAATTTCCGGTGAAACTCAGTCAAAAATCTGTCGTTTGAAGGAGATGTCTTCACATTAATATAAAAAAGATAATATAGAGAAATTATGACCCGTTTAACTTCCTAACACTAGCTCTAAGTGTTTATTGTTTTGTTTTTGCCGTGGTACCAAATTGGGTATCGAGAATTGTGGAAATGCACTAGTACTGGTACCGACTACTAAATCTCTGGTATTGTGACATCCCCACTGTCTTCATTGTGTTGTTGGTGGCGGCAATGGCAGCGCATAATGTTTTACTTCTTCTGTTTTTATCTTTCTCCATAAAAGCCCTAGACATACAGTGTAAGCTGCATCACTGCTTAAATTCACTCAGAACATTTCGCTAAGAGGCAACTCAACAAAATAGCTAACAACATGTATTTATCACAAAAATGCATGTCTGTATTTAGTATGGATGGTCCATCAGCCGACGTTGGTCTTGCACGTTTTAATTGTGTGACAGTGATGTAGTAATTAACGGCTCAGATTGACCCGAGTAAGTGCTTTTTAATTTTGCCCATGAGCTCACTATATAATCCTCCACATAGAACTCCCCAGATAGTGAGCAGGGACTAGGGATGTCACGAGAACCGATACTTCGGTACCAACTCGGTACCAAAATTTAAAAAATGTGACGGAACTCGTTTTCTTCGTTACCGAAGGTACCGAACGATGCCTGTAATGGTCATTTGGTACCAGAGCGGAGGTGCTGGAGATGCGATTCTTCCAGATCTAATGGGGGCAGTATACGCTTACAAGTGTTCTCATCTGCCTCGCAATGAAGGAAAAAGAAGAACGCCGTAACAGCACAGAAAAAAAGAACAACACGAGACGTGAAAGATGGCAGCTGCTGCAGCTCCACCTCCGCCTCAACTCGTTGAGAAAACAAATAGCAAGAGTCGGGTATGGAAGTACTTTGCGTTGGAGGCGGATTTACAAGGAGTAATAATAGATTCGCAAAAAGCAGTATGCGTTGCAGTAACGGTGTCGTCCTACTTTTCTTTCCAAAGGAGGAAATACTTCCAATTTAGCAAAACACCTCAAAGACATCCAGACAATATAGTTGGTTTTAAATACTCCTGTTTTTTGTAATGTTCAAATGTTTGAATAAAGGAGTGCGTGTTGAATTACATGGGATTTATTGTTTTTTCTGTTTTTTTTACCGTGGTATCGAATTGGTATCGAGAATCGTGTAAATTCACTGGTATTGGTATCGACTACTAGATTTCTGGTACCGTTGCATCCCTAGTAGGGAGTAGTGAATGAGTGAATGATTTCGGACACAGCCTATGTATCTGTGAGGTGTTTGTAAAGATTTACCTCTTCAGTCCGAACCTAAGGGGCTTGGAGAGCCACAGACGGTAGGGTAGTCAGACAGTATAAAGAGAAGAACTACCACATTGTTGGTTTTTGTCATCATCATCCTTTAAACTCTAAAACATTGATATTGGCAGTGCAGTATTATTTTACATTTATCTCAGTTAATCAAAAGAATAGCACACGTAACTGAAATGACTTGGACAAACTGCATACTTGTATCTAATAGGGATGTCACGAGAACCGATAATTCGGTAACAAGTTGCTGCCAAAATTCTAAAAACGTGACAGTACTCTTTTTCTACAGTACCGAAGGTACCGTACGATGCCTGTAATCAGGGTCCCAAATTAACACCCGCAAAGCACCAAATGCGGGCAGATTTTCTGTTTGGCGAGAAACTCTCTGAATGCTTCTGTCCTCTGCTCTCTGTGTCTGAGTTTGACACACGCACACGCACACGCACACGCACACGCACACGCACAAACAACAGCACCATGCAACAGTGTGGAGATGTTGGGTTTGTCTCCTTTTTCAGAGATCCTTTATGGATTTCTTCTAGAAGAGGATTCACTCGTGGGGGAAAAAACTGAACTGAAATAAATTTCTATCTTTTGTTGTTTATTGCTAAATCTCTGAAAAGTGGTGTATTTTTATTTTTTTATTGTCATCAAAATATAACATTAGCATTTTAAATAAATATTTAATGGTCCAATGGTCTGTCACCATGTCAGTGAATTTAAACTAATGCTTCAATCTGAGGATATTTAGAGAGAGAGTGTGTGTGTGCGTGTTCAGCCTTTGCTGTTTTCCTACAGTCATCGAGCTATACCTGAGGAATAAAGTCTCATCATTTTCCTTTTATTTATTTTTTTTTTACCATGGTATCGAATTAGGTAGCGAGAATCGTGGAAATTCACTGGTATTGGTATCGACTACTAGATTTCCGGTATGGTGACATCCCTAGTATGTAATTTGAATCTAATCTGGTACTCACACCCCTCCTTTGCAGGATCTTGCTTTTCACAAACGATGTCTAGAGAAACAGGTGACAAATGCCACGCTCGCCGACAACACAAGTGCAGCAGAGGATGTTAGCAAAACTGTCACCAACTCTCTCTGTTTTCCGCCCCCCCCTCGTCATCGTGCTGTCAGTGCAGTGGAGCAACATCAGTCCACAGCTTGTTCCACTGAGGAGCACCGAGTGCTGCTTCAGGCCTTCATTTGTGTTGACTGCCATCCAGCTCAAAAATGCCTCATCCAATAACACCACAAGCAACACGATTAGTCGAAGGCATTTAGGGAGTTATTGAGAACTGCTTTGCCATTCATGCATGATCTGCCTCACTCTTCTTTCTCCCTCTTCTACAGTCTTAGAGAGTAATGTTTGTTCACAAATTATCTACAGATAGAGGGAGGCCGTGTAAATACCACTTTGAAATGTCAATTTGTGAGTTAATCACATGCAGAGCTACGGTAAGTACAGAAGTATTTCATCTTCATAAAGCTGTATTTTATCTATGCTACTGCCAACACCCCAATTTCCCCCTCAGTGATTAATAAACAAGAGATTCTATAGTCGTGCAAGCGGCTGTGAGACTGTAATGCAGATTTTAAAGGAAACCAAATTGCATGATGGATCATCATGGTCCTCCTTGTACGGTAAATGAGACGTACTAAGATGCAACTTAGTGTGGGAACAATGAGGAAACAATCAGTGGATATTATGACAAATCTTCAGTACGATTGACAAAACCCAGTTAAGCACAGTAATGAATGCACTTCCCGTTGCAACTACTGTATATCTCATTATCTTTGAAAAGGTTTTTTCCTGCCTGCTGGCTGATCAGCTTTGTGCTTTTAACGTCATTCTTTGCAGACTGAGTGTGTAGACTTTATACAAAACTGTTGGACTCAACTAGCTTCAGTTTGTGACTAAAAGGAGGACCTTCAGGCACGGCTCAAAAATAGAAACATTTCGGATCCACTACTTCTCAGTTTTAGTTACCGCTAAAGCCACAGCGCAATGGCGCGTCATATGACGCGCATCAAGTGCCACAATCTCCAGAGTTATGGCTATCCAGGCAATGTCTTTTGTTTCCCCCATTGTGGGCCGTATAGCTCGGGATATTTCTCGACCTCAACAACTAGCTTCTCCTCATCTACTCATCGACACACAAGAGATAGGCCCTGTTCACACCTGGTATTAACATGCGTTTCCACATGCGTCTTCATTGGCCACTTGTGATCGGATCTCACTTCTCCGCTCTATATGCAAATAAACACGTAGTAACCACACGGCTAATACAGCAGCCGTTGTGACGTAATATTACATGAATGGCAGTAGTAATATCCTACATATTCGTTAATTGTGTTGTTCTTTGGTGTGTTCTGGCCTTCCCAAGTACAAGATTTTTGCTATGCCGAGGACACTTAACTCTATATGGTTGATGATCTTGATCATCTGAGCCCTCTTTGTAGACTTGAACAATGCATCAATGTGTTTCAATCAGTAAAACACTGAGGCTAACAAACTAAAACTAAAACTAAAATAGGCCTCTTCCTTCTCCTTGCGATACAGAGAAGCTTCTGTATGCTTTTATTATCGCTTAGCCTAACTACTGCAATGTACTGCTTTCAGGTCTCCCCAAAAAGTCCATAGATCAATGACAGTTTGTACAGTATGCTGCTGCCAGAGTTTTAACTGGAACAAGGAAAATAGTCATATTACTACCGATCTAAAGTGACTTTACTGGCTTCCAATTAGCCTTGGGATAGATTTGAAGATCCCTGTGCTAGTCTATAAATCTATTCATGAATTTCCCCTGCAGAAGCAAATGTTCAGGTTAAACTTTAAGTTTTATTTTACTGGGATATTATCTGTGTATTCTGAATTAAGTGCCTGTATTCAGAAAGTGACCTCTCCTTTGGGCTTGCCTTTACATTGATTATCACGGGAACTCATCTTGTTCCACAATTCCGCCTTTTGATTTTTTTTTTATTCATTACAGCAGAAACCCCTTAAACTCAGTCTGCCTTCTGGCCTTGTGAACCAGATGTGTATTAGCTGATGTTAATCCCTTCACCTTTTGGTTCCCACAGACAAATGTGTATAAAATCCCTGCTCTTAGGATGCAGAGCAGAAAGGTGCAAATACCACTCATGTGTGTGTGTCCGTTCTCCATGCTGCCTGAAATGCTCCACCATAATCATAATCTTCTTCTGAAGCTTAAGTAAAGATTCTTTTCTTTCATTTGGAACCTGAGTGAAATTTTCTTCCACACCCCCCCTGATCCACTGACTCTCCTTAAGGCAACGATGCCTTCTGCAAGAAATCACAAACTGGATTTTTACAGCCATGGCCCTAAAACGCCTCATCCACACTGGGAACGTCAGAAGTGCGTGGTGGCTGCGTCGTCACGTCACGTGGCGGCTGCGTGATTCACGCGTCGGGTGTTCACTCCAGCTGCGTTTCAGCTGCGTTTCAGCTGCGTTTCTGCTGCTGCCAGCCCTTTCTTTCTACATAGAGTTTGCCTTTTAATGGCCATTTAATTTCATTACAAATGTCATTTATATTTATTTTAGACAGAGAAAGGTTAAGAAACATGTGGTAATTTGTAAATAATAGTAATAATTCACAACTTAAACCCCGAACTTTCCTGGAGCTCTCCAAGTCACTACATGTTCTACAACCCAGAATAAAAGCCTTGTGTTTTGGAATTCTGTCCACAGAAAAAACGCTCGAGGGCTTCTATTTTTTATTTTTTTTTTATTTTTAAAGTTATTTTTTTGGGGGCATTTTTCCATTTTTATTGAGGACAGTGGATAGAGTCTTGAAAGGGGGCAGAGAGAGAGTGGATGCGGAAAGGGCCACAGGCCGGATTCGAACCCGGGCCGCCGCGGTCAGGACCAAGCCTTGATACATGGACGCCCGCTCTACCAACTGAGCTAACCCAGGCGCCCGAGGGCTTCTATTTTTAAATGAAAGCAGGAAGTGTTGATTTAAAAAGAAGTCTTTACTTTTTTCATCCCGTAACATTTTCTACAGATAGAGACATTGAAACTGTAGTAATGTTGCTGGTATGATGTTAATATACTGTCAATAGATCACTTTCCCTGTCTGTTGTTGCTGTGAACCGCGCCGCTTGCGTCAAAAATAGACGAGACCTAGAATCTCTAGAAAAGACGCAGGAGTGGAAGTGTGGCTGCTCTAACCTGTAAACACGGACGCCGAAATAAAAAACAACAGGTAACGCAGCCGCCACGCGCTGCTGACGTTCCTGGTGTGGATGAGGCTTAATTGATGACTTTGTCAAATGGTGTGAGGAATCATATCTGCAACTTAACATATCAAAAACGTAAGATATGATCATTGATTTTAGAAGACATGCCTGTGAACCTAAAGTCACAACCATTAAGGGTCAAACTGTTGCACATGTGTAATCATATAAATACATCGGGACTATCATTGACGCTACACTGAACTTTGAGGCAAATTGTGAAGCCGTATGCAAGAAGGGGCACCAGCGTCTGTTCTGCTTATGGAAGCTGTCCTACTTCCACATCGGAAAAACAACGATGACGTTATTTTATCGTGCTTTTATTGAGTCCGTTTTATCCTTTTCTCTGGTGTCATGGTTTGGTAATATGCCTCTGAAGGACAGAAATAGACTGAGTCAGATTGTTAAATGGTCCAGTCGGATGATTGGTGAGTCATAGCTGAGCCTAGAGTCTCTGTATACCGGGCAGTTACAGCCGATAGCCAGCGAGGACTCTCATCCTCTGTCTGGTGAGTTCCAGCCTCTCCCATCTGGTCGGAGGTTTAGGGTCCCAAGGTGTAGAACACAGCGCTACAGGAACAGTTTTGATCCAGCTGCAATTGTTCATTTAAATAAGTCCTATAGCAACATTTGCACATATTTATGGAAAGTTTATCCTATTGTCGTTTTATTGTGTCTTTTGTCCTGATATTTCACTGTTTTTTTATGTTGTTCTTGTGGCCTTCTTTTTGCTGGGTCCTGATCTCGGTAAGCCTTTGAGTACTCTTTGTCATGTTTTTGGTGTGTCTACTACGCCACCATTTCACCATGAATCACTTTTGCTAACATCAAAAATAGCAGTCATTATCAGCTCTTCATATTTCCCAGCTCTTACCTGCATTTCCCACTCCATGCACCAGCAGCAGGATGTGTTTGTCTACTTGTCCAACTGGCCGAGAGCCGTCCAGAGAAGACCTGGAGCCCTGAGGAAAGAGATACCAAAGATGTCAACAAATTGGCACCGGCACTCTGACCACACCACTAATCTGGATTGAGAATGATTACGGACTGACCTTTGACAAACAAGCTTTCATTTAGTATGCTTCAGTGCAGTTTCATCTCTGTGCAGGGATTTGGCATCCTCATGTAACCCACAAAGGTGATCATACATTCTAGCCAAGGCATACCAAAATCCTGACCTACTCATGGTTATTCACTCATGAATCATTGCAAATAAGAAGGTAAGCAGGTAAACACTGTAAATGTCTATATCCATTTTAACCCCCTAGACCCGTGGGCGATCCTGACTGACTTTTATTGTCTTTCAGAAGCTGTAGCAGATTCAGGTTTTAGAGCTGAAGATATTGGTATCTTATTAAACTAGAAAAACCTGAGGAATCCTTTGGTACCAACCAGGTCATACTAGCTTGTCGGGAAGGAGGCTAAATAATGCTCCAAAGTTAGGTTAAATTTTGGCGAGGAAAAACTGGCATGGCCATCTTTAAAGGGGTCCTTTGACTTCTGACCTCCAGATATGTGAATGTAAATGAGTTCTATGGGTACCCACGAGTCTCCTCTTTACAGATACGCCCACTTTATGATAATCACATGCAGTTTGGGGCAAAAACCATGCAGTTTTTTGAATGCAGTATAAATGTGCTTATATACAATATCAGTTATGAAAATTGACATTGCTAGTCAAAAGGGGTGTATAGTGCACTTGTTCACTTACCATAAGTTCCTCGGGAAACAAGGGCTCTTGACTCCTAGCAAGCCCAATGGAGCGAGTCATGTGGAGGTTACCATCCACGTCGGAGTATTTCCCCGTTAGCGACGTTTCACAAAGTCTGGAAAGATAAACACAAGACACGTGAAATTGACGTCTTTGTGACTACACTTCTACCGCTACTGCTACTACTACTACTACTACTACTACTACTGCTACTACTACTACTACTTTATATCAAATGTCATCCACTGACAATCCTATCCTTATCTGTCTTATCGTTCTTGTCCCTTCCCAGTGTTTTCTATCTTTTCTATCTGAAAGCCACTCTCACTAATGTGCTAAGTGTTGGAAAGTTGGTATGCCAAAGAAGTGAATTAGAGCACTCAGTCAGAAAATCTCACCAAAGACTGATGATATCTTACAAGCCAAAGGCAGCATGACACGATTAAATACTGTGTGTCATGTTTGCTCAAGGAAAATGGTCAAAGTGTGACAAAGAACAGGTTCATATGGGAATTAATTCCTGCTGTCTACAAACTTGGCCAGCTGAACGGCCCTTATAATATACAGAAGGCTGTTTCATAAATAAGCAGGGTTTATTGTGATAAGCCTGGCTTGAATGGGCTAACTAACCAGGATTGAGCTGTTTCATAAAGACAATACAAAGCTGATATTTGACTACAAGGCTACAGCCATTTACATATCACGAAACAGACATGCTTCTAAAGAAAATACAAGAGGGACAGACTGCCAATCTGGAGGTAATTAAACAGTATTTTCACCACATGAAAACTGCTATGTCAGTTATTAAGAACTACTTGAAAAAAAATACTGAATACTGTACAATACTACAAGTTCTACAATTACAGTTGGTAATAATTGCAGCCAATGTCAAATTGTGATAAACATGATGTGTGCTGCAATTTGACTTTGACTTCTGTTCTCAGCTACTAAGGGACTGAGCTCAATCTCCATCTGAAAGAGAATATCCTGAAAACAGCCACAATTTACTAAAGAGGTTTGTAAGTAAGTGATAATGCCCGACGAGGTGTCCGTTATCAAGAATTAATGGACGAAGGGGAAGTTGCAAAGTCCATTATTTCCTGATTGGACACCTCGATGGCATTATCACACTTATACCATGGTCCACTGCCAAAGAAAAGACCATTGATTTATATTTTCATGCATTTTGCCAAATCTAAAGTTTTTCACAAACCATAACTCTGTTTCCGTGGCAACAACTGAGGGTTTGTTAACACCTGGCACAACCATTACCATCCCATAAGGTTCTTACGCAGAGGAAACATTGTTCACTACTCCAGTAAATAAGATGAACCTTCTCTACGACTTGGCAACGGGAGATATTTCTAGTCCTCTCAGTTCATAGAACCCTTTAGCTCAGCTATGAGCCAGAATGCTAACGCTATGCTAGCAAGATTTAAAGTCAATCAGACTGCATACGGTTGAAAAAAAGCAAATATAATTTGACCGTATGTTTAACAACAAGACTAGCTAGCTGTCCAGCCATGTCACTGTCCCCAATTCAATATCAAGAGTTCCAGGAACAAATGAGAGAGCACGTGTCGGCTGCAGTCTGACGTAGCGAGTTGAACAGTGAACGGGATGTGAGATGATCTCTGATGTCATACAACGTATCAGGAAGTTCAGAGGAGCAGTGAACGGACTTCTTGCAGTTTGTGTGTTTCAGTCTCCACCCTGTGGTGTTCAGAGGATGAGGCACTGAAGGACTAATGTTACACTCAGTGCTGTAAATAACATTCAGATTGTTTTGTAGCCAAAGCATTCATTTAGAACGGTGAACAAACAGTTTCACTGGAACTACTTAGTAGGTGTTATTATCAGGAATTAATGGACATCCTGCAGCCAATCAGGATCGAGTATTCACCCAGACAATAGTATAACTGCTAATGTTGCTTTATGAAACAGCCCCATCATACATAACACATGCCAGTGCCACATGAAGTTAACTAAGACCAAGACCTGCATGGTCTCAGTTAACTTCCTTTCTTTACCCCCTCTTCTCACTGCTCACTCCCACGATGAATCCCGCTGAGCCCAGTCTTGTTGAAGTTGTGAAATGATTTGTGAACTGTGTAAGCACGGACTGGGAGGATACAGAAGTGTTCCCTCCAACCTCGCAGTTGACAATGTGATATGGAAGCTCCACCATCTGGCTCGGGGCATCCATAAATGACATTTACTCACAAAGGCTGTGTTTGACAGCAAGTTCAATTTCCTTTCTATCATATTGCTGCTTTAAGAACATGTTACCTTCTGATGGAAAATGTTCCCAAAAGCTCTGTGGTAAAGGTTATACTTGAGCTGTGTTGTAACAGCCCTCTCAAAGCCCTTGCATATAAAGGAGGGTTTATTAGATATTGTGTGTTCTTTAATTTGAGGTCGAAAATGTTGAAAAACACACTGAATAGAAATATGAACCCTAGTAGAGAAAGATTGAAATCCAGTGAAGAAGTGAAAAAGCAAAGATTGAATAATGAGGAGAAAGTCGAACCTGAGGTAGAAGACTGATTTGGTGGTACGCTCCTGGTAGACAAACATGTTCTTCCTGTTGACCACACAGAAAGAGTTGAGCACAGAGCGCAGGGGCTGGATCGCTACGATAGGGAGACAAACAAACATATTGACAGATTCAGCAAAATTAATCTATTCGTTTCAAGAAGAGGATCATCACTATATTAACACTAGAATGGCACTCGGAGAGCGCAGACCTCCGCCAAGGTGTCTGACTTTAAAAACAGATCCCAGCTGGAGGTACCGTGAGGTGGTCGGCTTGTTATTAACACGGTGTGTTTCCGTGTGACGTATCGGCGGATGCCTCTCTCATTCAGCAGCCTTGTTATGTCTGTATAACGTTACACTACGTTGTCTCTCATCCCGTCATCTACCACTTTGTTCTTTCTCACCGCGGACGGACAGCAGCTCCTGCACCTCGATGTCTCGCCACATATCCACAGACGTATCCTCTCTTCTCTCAGAAGGAGGCTGGGTAACGCATCATCAACACGTCGTTATTGCTCAGGCTGATAGGTATTCTTAAAAATATTCCTGAATACGGATCATGATCGGGATCGCCACCAAAATCTAATGGATTGTTCATTGTGCCACACCCCACCCCTCCAAAAAAAATTTATTCAAATCCATCACGAACTTTTGGAGTAATCCTGCTAACAGACAGACAGACAGACAGACAGACAGACAGACAGACAAACCAATCCCGGTGAAAACATAACCTCCTTCAAGGCCAAGCAACAAAACACAAGTGGTTAATTAATGTGAATGTCAGAATCATGTAGTGAAAATGTGACGTTGAGACAGCCCTAGTTTCCCCCCATATAAAGGAACATGGTCACTCACCCCTGGATACCCCCATGTTGGGTCCCATCTTGAGGCGTGGGTGAATGTGGATGATTGTGCTCCACACCACGTCACAGGCAAAGTGTCCAGGGATGAACTGCATGGTGGCTGCCAGGTAGTCTCTGGCCTGGTAGCTCTCCTCCGTGTTGTAGTCTGTGTGGTCAGGGTCAAATGTTAAAAACACCAAACAAGGGTGAGGGCATGTAAATATGAGACATCAGAGAAGATCCATCCATCCTTCCATCCATTATCTGTAACGGGGGGGGGGGGGGCTGGAGCCGATCCCAGCTGACATTGGGTGAAGGCGGAGGACACCCTGGACAGGTCTCCAGACTATCTCAGGGCTGACACATAGAGACAGACAACCATTCACGCTCACATTCACACCTACGGGACATTTAGAATCAACAATGAACCTGCATGTCTTTGAACTGTGGGAGGAAACCTGAAAACCCGGAGAAAACCCACACTAACACGGGGAGAACATGCAGACTCCACATAGAAGGGTCTCAAGCCGGGTTTGAACCTGCGACCCTCTTGCTGTGAGGCCCATCAGAGAAAAGGTTCACCCAACTTACTCAAAGCTTCCTTTCACCTCCACTACCATGTATTGAGGTTCACACAGAAATCTCAAACACAGATGTAGGGATGGGCACCAAAACCCGGTATTAAACAAGCTAAATTATTAAAGACCGGAGTATTGATAAGCTCCGGTGTTATCGGTTCTTTTAATCGGTACTTTTTAACGTTTCGGTGTAATTTATTATCACGCTGCAGCTCGGCTAATAGTGAATTTTTACAAACAAGCTAAAACCAAAGCTGTCTGTATGTAGTCAAGGTGTTTAGCTTAGTTTGCCACGTATCTGAAAAGTTCTGATGAATTCTGCTGGCTGAGACAGAGCAGCCCATCCTCTTTACTAGCGGTACCTGCAGGCAGTGAATCCCATCAGCAGAGGGAGGAGGACAGAGGACAGATTGATGTCTGTGTTCTTCACTCTTCACAAGCTTGATTCATTTATTTTATTGACATTCTAGATTAGTTTCCAGGAAGATTGTAGAGTCTATATAGTGTTTTGATGTTTAAACATTACTGCTGCTGCTCTAAAACAACACTGAGTTATATTTAAAATATAAATCAATTCTAATCCTGTTTTGAATTTAGTCTTTTTTAAAATAGTATATTAAAAAGCAATTATTTAGTTTTGAAAAAGAACCGATACGAGTATCAACAAAGAACCGAACCGTTAAGGAGTATCGATAAGAGTAGTAGTAGTATCCATAAAATCCTTCTGATGCCCATTCCTACACAGATAGTGGATGTTCTTCTGACTTACCATCGGAGGTGTTGAGCCTCTGCCTGTAGAGAGACTCGTTCTTCCAGATGTCTTCCTCACTCTCGGCCACCAGCAGAGAGTTACACACATGGCTGTCGTGCAGGTCCTGCAGCAGCATGCGCTACACATACGCACATACAAAGGAAGCATTTCACAAGCTACTACACATACTGTATATAAGACCGTGCTGATGTATGTTCGTTAGTTGCAATATAGAGGCATTTACACCAAATCAGGTTTTATCTCTATCTATAGGGAAAGAACTTTGGAAGGGTTTATGGGTAACAGTCAAATGCTGAAATCTGATATGAACTAAACTAAATGAAGCGAGTGGACGGAAGTCTGGACTGGTGTTCATGTTCATTCATGTACGGTATTCCTGCTGCAGTAGCTACCTGGTTGACTATTCTACAGATTTCCCCGATCTTCCTGACCACCATCTGATGCAGGTGTAAGTATTCAGGCAGCTCCTGCTCTTCTTCTTTCTTCTCCAACTCCTCAGCACTGACCTCTCTGCCTTCTGTGAAGCACCTGCAGAAATATGACAGATCCTGAGACATCCAGTAGCCGGCTGTGATCAAGCATGTGAGAATCCGTCCAAGGGGAATTGTGCTGAAAGCTAGACTGGGAATTAAAGGGCGGGTCCATCTGCGTTCTTTTCCGTTTTTTTCAAATAGAAACGCCCACTCAGCCGTTAGCGAAAAGCAGTGGCACAGGTAACCAAAGTAATCTAATCAATAAGGTTATGAATAATGTGAACGCTAGCACTAGCTGAATTTGCTGTGCTAAGTTTGGAAATAACTGAAAGGGTTAGTTTAGATTTTTTGAAGTGGGGTTGTATGTATACTCCCGTGTTCTGCGAGGTAAAATGACTGTTTTTGTGGCTCTAGTCTGGCTTCAGTTCCCCAGAGGGAAGGGCTGTCAGACGGCGACGTAAAGCGGCTGTGGACGGGAGCAGCAGAAAAACGGATTTTAGACACCTAAAAAATCGATATCAGTGTAAGTGTATGATATATATTTCTAATATTTTCACCACTTTACCCCGCCATCAGACAGCCCTGTCCAACGGGAAACTGAAGCTGCTAAATCGCCGTCTTCAAAGCCACCAGACCACACTTCACTGACAATTTGACCTCACAGAATTCGGGAGTTGCTGCTCTTCCGCTGAATTGTTCAGTTATATAGTTTGTTTGTGTTATTGTGTGACTTTCGGATCCGAACTAAGAGCAGTACATCGCTTAGCTTCCGTGCCGGTACTCCTGTTTGCTTCTCCAAACTTGGAGCGTGCCGACCACCATCTGAGTTACTGCATGTGGCGTTAATACACTAAATTGTAGGATGCATACAGTATAATCTATATGTAGCAGCGTCATCATTCAGAAACCTACGTCGGGTCACAAAAAGGTTTTAGAAGGGTTTGGGAAAATAGCATTTTGACGCTAAAACATACGTAGTTCAACCAAAATTTGAATGTTCGGATTTGAATAATAAGGAACACCACTGGGAAGCTTCAGAATGATATAAAAACCTCAAAAAAATAATAAAATAATGGACCCGCCCTTTAAATTACTCTCATTGGATTTTTAATGAAGCTTCCTACATACTGTACGCACACTCTCAGCAAGGAAAAGACATTTCTCCATCACCATTTTACTATATGTTTAAACTGAATTCACTGATGAGATCTCAGCGTGTATCATAGTAGCTGAATACAGGATGACTTTGCAGAACTAAAAGAACAAGCAAAAATGAGTCATTCTGAGAACTCTGAAGCGGTAGAAACCTCTGAAATGCTTGATAAATACGGGCCACAGACTACAGGCTGATTATTACATGTTAGAGAAATATAGCAGGAATCAACAGCGGTGCTTAGAGCACTGTCTGACCTGGAATGGGAGTAGACCTTCACTCTGTCCTGGTGGATCTTGACAATCAGCCAGAAGTCGGGCATCAGTGGTGACTGACACTCCTGTTCATCCAGGGTGGGGCTCTCACACTCGGAGTCACTGCTGCCGCCATCATAACCTTCAAACACACACACACACACACACACACACACACACACACACACACACACACACACACACACAGAGAGGCAAAGCAACATTATGGTGTCATCATTTACGTAATCTTCATCATTTAGGTCATGCCAAGTATGTAAACCTTGGTAACAGAAAGAAAAAAAGAAAACTAACTGTTTGAGTACAAAGTAGTACAATCAGTTGTGTCTCACAAGGTCCCCTATTGGATTATTATTACTATAGTCGGGTTTCCACCAAAAATTCCTGAGACTTTTAGACCCTGGAACTACAGTACTTTTCAAGGAACTAAAAGGTTCCTTCAGCCGGCTGCTGTCTGCATTTCCACCGCGGTCTAAAGACCTGCGAATATTAGGCAAAATATTCCGCTGACGTATGAAAAAGCAACATGACGTGGGACGAAGACTGCTGGTGGTCACAGCGGTAAACTGTTTCATCTAAAAAACACAATGGTTTAGTCTCACTGCGACGATATTTACTGCTGCATATATTTACTGATGAATGTTGGATGTAATGATGAAATGAAACTAAAGTGGTGGACACACTGCCCGCATGAGGCTCGCATGAGGCTCGCGTGAGTCTCGCGTGGCGTGTTGTTTTTTATTTTGGCGTCCATGTTAACAGGTTAGAGTGGACACACTGCCCGCATGAGACGCGCGTCTATTTTATAGAATAGAAGGCTCGCCTATTTTACACGGGAGCCCCTCGCGTCTCAGCTGCGTGTCCCAGCAGCAACAGACAGTGAAGGTGATCTATTGATAGTATATGGACTTCATATCAGCTACATAATACAGTTTACATGTCTAGACATCTGTAGAATATGTCACAGACAGTGAAAGTGATCTAGTGACTGTATATTAACTTCATACCAGCAAGACTTTACTACAGTTTCGAGGTTTATCTGTAGAATATGTTACGGGGATGAAAAAAAAGTAAAGTTAAGTAAACTTGTTTTTAAATCAACACTTCCTGCTTTCATTTCAAAATAAAAGCCCTCAGGCATTTTTTCTATAGACAGAATCCCTTCATTTGTTAACACGAGGCTTTTATTCTGAAATATGAGCAGTCAGTGCTGTGGAACACGCAGTCACTTTGAGAGCTCCAAGAATTGATAAAGTTTGGGGTTTAAATCAACACTTCCTGCTTTCATTTTGAAATAAAAGCCCTAAAGCGGGTTTTCTTTGCACAGAATTCCTTCATTTGTTAACACAAGGCTTTTATTCTGAAATATGTGCCGGACAGTGATGTGATACAAGCAGTGACTTGGAAAGCATCATAAATGAATACAGTACGGCGTTTTAATTGTGGATTATTACTATTATTTACTAATTACCACACGTTTCTGAACCTTTCTCTGTCTAAAATAAATATTAATTATATTTATCATGAAGTTAAATGGCCATTAAAAGGCAAACTCTATGTAGAAAGAAAGGGCTGAAAGCAGCAGCAGAAACACAGCTGACAGGCAGCAGACACGCTCCCGACAGGCAGATAACTTGCGTCTAGTGTGAACACCCTAGGCGTGCATCACGCAGCCATCACGCGACGCTGCCGTCACGCGAGCCTCATGCGGGCAGTGTGCCCACGGCTTGAGAGCGTCTGTCTCCACTGTGAATCATCTGCTGAGTGTTTGATGGTTATTTATTGGTGCTTTGGAACGTTATCGAACAAAGACAAAAGCTCCCCCCTCGTCCTAAAATGGTCCTAAATCGATACTAGAGTACTTCCTTGTTTTATGAATGAAGCGGTACAGTTAAAGCAGCAGTGCCGTGCGTGTCAATTAGCGATGATCAGTGGCGGCCGGCCAATAGAGGGCCACGGGGCCTGGCCCCACCCACCTTGAGCCACCAAAAAAAAATAAAAAAAATAATAAAATTATTAATTATAAAAATTCCAAAAATTGTCAATATGTGTGTTTTTGACCTATGGAATATACCCGTAATATTTGTAAAATAGGATAACTGCGCCAAATATCTGCTTTCCTCCTTGAACTCTCTGCTAGTGCACCTCTCAGCTGCTCTGCTGCACGTGCACTTTCTGGGGCCAAATGGATTTGGCCCAAGGAAGGCGGGTCTAATAAGCAGTACAGCCAATCACTGATTAAAGATATATGATTACAAGCATGAATGACATACAATTCATCCAATCAGCGCCGTAAAAAAGACTTCCGGGAGGGCCAAACTGATTTGGCCCATGGTGTGCGCGCGCACGTTCACGTGTGTCTCTCTCTGTTCTCGTCAGGGCTCATGTCAGTTCTCGCGGGATCAAGACCTTCCTGAGAAACACCATGACACAGGATCGCCTTAATGCTCTGGCTATGCTCTCCATGGAGAAGAAACTTGTCAGGAACATGCCTGACTTCAATAAGAAGGTCATTGAGAGGTTTGCCACTCAGAAGGACAGAAGAGCAAAGTTCCTTTATAAATGATCTGTCGTATGTTATATTAACATACTGAATTGTATGAATAAGATGTCCTTATGTCAGTGTTGGAATAAATGATAAAAATGTAACTGCAAAGTAGTAATGCGTTTTTGATACCTTTTTTTGCATTGAATCGTACTAGGATGTTTGTTGAAATTGATTGGCCCTACCCAAAAAAAAATCCACCAGCCGCCACTGGCGACGATCATCCCTGCAAACTCCACCCCAAAGTTCGGCTACTTTCAGAAAGTACTACCCCCCCACCTGGGCCTTCTTTCGAGATAAAATGTCTCCAGAACTTCGTTTAGACCCCGGTCGAAATGCAAAGAGTTCCTCAAAAGGTTCTTAGTTCCGGGGGAGAGATCCTGCGGTGGAAACACGACTTATAATTATTATTAAGTCACTTCACCAGGCTCCATTTCTGCCTCTTATTCAGAAAATGTAATGAGGTGAATTGTCCACAAGATGGGTCTGTTTATCTGGGTGAAATGTACTACATATATTTTATATTGGAACTGTGTACCAGCAGCTGCATGGTGCCGAGTTCCAGCCGAGCTGGTTAGTTCCAGTTGCAAAAAGGTTTTGAAATTCAGTAAAATGTATTCTTAGAAACCCAGACAAAAAAAAAGACTTAAAGTTGGACCCACGGAAATCAATGGAGGTGTTTCTTCACAGCGAAGGAGAAATTTACATTCTTTAAGTTTGACTGAATGGCAGCCATCAGGTTCTCTGCTGGGAAATTCATTTTGGTCTCAAGTGTTTTGAATGTGGAAGGGAACCTGCGTTGTATAGGTAGCTGTCATATTGTAGGTCTATATATAACTAACAAGCTGGTGAGAAATGACCAACTCATTCTTCACACCTCTCCAACACTGATCACGCTGGTCAAACATCATTCATCTCTGTGCAGCACTTACCCTGCATGTCTGAGTCCAGACTGCCCTGGCTGGAGACCACGCTCTGGACTCGACTCGGCCGCACTTTGCCACAGCCTGAGGAAAGACCGGAGTGTCACAAATCACAGCCAGATCACACAGTCAGAGCCTCAGAGGGCACGCAAGCAAGCAAGCAAGCACGCACGCACGCACGCACGCACGCACGCACGCACGCACGCGGTTGTATGCTTTGGTCTACAGTATAGAGGTTGATTAAAATCGAATTACGTCAATATGAAACTTCACCAAGACATAGACTGTATATAAAGATGGACGACATGACAGCTCTCCCAAAGTGAAGCCAAAACATCTGGATCGCCCCCTGGTTGCTGGCTGCAGTGTAGGTCATAAATCCAACCCCCCTCCAACTAAAAAGTCAAAGTACACGTCAAATACATTTTTCCCAAAGATGGTTTCCACCCTGCCCCTGAGGAGATGTAACTTTAACTCTCCATAACCATCACCAGTCTGTGTAATAGAACATGTTAAACGGCCATCAGCTGCCGTGGTGCTAATGTAGCAGCTAGGTGGCTAATGCTAGCGAGCTGTGGCCGTGCTCGGCTCATGTGATCCCCGCTGCGCAGACTCTGGCTCCAAATGACATCAAAATCTGAAGATGGCAGCTCCCGTATCCGGAATATTTTGGCTTCACTTTTGTACGGTGGGAGGAAGTGGAGACGCGTCGTCCATCTCTAGATACAGTCTACGATCTACGATATAGAGGCGTGTCTGTTAGACTCACTGTGAGAGGCCGACTGCATGGACTCAGCCAGGCTGACACTGGACGGCGTCCTGGGGGGCGAGGTGGGCTCTATGCAGCGTTCAGCGTGGAGCTGGGAGGTACCGGACTGACCCCTGTCCCCCACCATGCTAACTGAGCTCTGAGAAACCGCGTCATCTGCCTCAAGCTTCACGGCTCTGATCGGCTTGCTGGTTTCTGCAGCCGTGTCACTGGGAGCGTCGGCAGCGTTGCTGATGGACTTCCTGTCTTCACTCTGCAGTTGGACGGAGTTCAAGTCAAAATAAATGTAATTTTCATATGAACATGTTTCACTACTGTTACTCAAACATAGGACATCTCAGGACTGGACGCACCGGTTGGTGAGCTTTGAAAATGCTTTGCAATGATCTCAGGTCAACCCTGTACTAATGTCGTTTATATGGTGCAACATTTGATCCCAGGAAGTGTTGGCTAACTCTACCATGACAAATGCGAACATCAAGTGTGTATGTTACTGTTGCACATCACTGTGAAATGCCGTATCTGACCTCACTGTCTGCCTGAGCCTCGGCTTCGCTCTCCAACATCACGTCCTCCGCCCGTTCTCCGGCACCGCAGGGGTCGGTGTGCTGCGGGGGGTCTGCGGTGCTCTCAGACAGCCTCTTGGTGGCGTGGATCCTCTGAGGGTGCAGTCTGCTCAGGGACACGTAGTAGAAGCTGCCCTGCTCTCCATTCAACACGTAGCCAGAGAAAGACATTCTGCGAAACTCCTGCGGGATCAGACATTATCCCATCATGCATCCTGACGATGTGTCCAAACACTGATACAACCACGTACGCTCTTATAAGGACAAGTACCGAGTATTCATTTACTGCACCGTGAAGGAATAGTTCACTTGTTTGTAAGTAGTATATTCAGAATTATAGCTGCAAATATAATAATGTAATAACGACGGAGATTTACTGACATTGTTTAATTCTTTTTTTCTTATACCGCTTTCACACTGAGGGCTCGACCAGGGTTGAAGAAACAAATCACCGGCACTCACAGACGAAGTGTCTTTTTAGTTTATTCTGGGCAAACAAACAAACGCGTTTCAGCTATAAGCTGTCATCGGCGTAATAACTCAAGACGCAATGCCAGTTTTAAATATTCAGGTGAGGCACAGACATCGATCAGGAAAGAGACTGCATGATTACACAATAGGATTCATCCGTGGACGCACCGCCAGGACGCCGCCTCTCACAACAAAGGACAAGTGAATTATAAGAAGCAACCCAACAGCAGCTCTTCATTCAAACCCTTCAAGCTTTCAGTCATATGAATCCAATGTGCTTCTCTCTGTAGAAGAAGTCTGTCCCCACCACCACCGCCTTTAAGAGGATGTACTGAACCATTTCTATGCCTTGAACTTTAAAGGAACACACATCATGGCCCGCAGAGTTGAAGTGTCTAACACAGGGGATGTGTCATCTTCAACCAGGGTTGTACCAGCATTGATTGTGTGTATGAAAGGGTTATGCTGCGTTGACCGACTCGGCTTCCTAACCCAGGTCGAGAGGTGGTTCAGAGTCAGACCGGGGTCGGATCAGGATCGATTTCAATGTGAACGGCACGCACCAGGGGGGCTAATAACTGGAGTGGGACAAATCGATTCAGTTGCAAATGGGGGCGCACATTCGTATATTCGCTGTAGCTCAAACAAACTGCGCGATGGCAGCAGGAATGTTTTTTCTGATATATGATAAATGGGTACTGCAGATAGACAGAGTAAAAAAGGTTCATGAGTTTATAGTTCATAGTGTTACGCCCCTACAGAAAGGGAGGACTTATGTCCTTTAAGGCACTGGAAGGTTTTTAATGTGAAACATCTGTGTAGGAAGTATTGAAATAAGCTTAACATCTAAAAAGTAGTAGAACAATCTGGAACTGATTAGTAAGTGAAAACAGAATAAAAAAAAAACATTGAAAGCTTGGCTCCCTACTAAAATATGATCAAATAAACACTTTAAACTGGTTCAAATAGTATTTGATAATTTACAGTAGGACATAAATACATACGAACGTGTGAATAAGTACTGACAATGAATATGTGGAGGTGGCATATTCCTTAAAGGTACTGTTTGTAAGTCCTAACACGTATAAATCATTGCGGGTCGGTGTCCCATGCGCGCTCTCGTGTGGCTACGCTGTTCAGACTCAGACTCCCAACACAAACTACACAGAAGCACCAAAACCTCAGAGTTCTATCTAGTGAAGCCCGTTTGTTAAACAGTGTTAACTCTTCCTGCTTCAGCCTCCCGACCGCGGTCAGAAGACACAGAGGAGACGGTAGCTTTGGTCTCCAGGACCGGAGTCTCTGCTGTACTCTGCTCCTCTGCCCGCCTTCACTCACACACCGCGCTCGTTCTCGCTCGCTCTCTCGCTCCACCTCTCACGTGCATGCGCGCACACAACACACTGCAGAAGAGTAACGTTATCGTCTCCGACCAAAACTCCGGTGTCTCCCGTTCCCTCCGGCTGCGGTCGGGAGGCTGAGGCAGGAAAAGCCAACACTAGGATCAGCATTGATTCATGGAGAGACCTTCGTCTGGTCAGCTAACATTACTGCCAAGCAGCTGAAATATAGAGTGATATTGTGCTTTTAGCTGACGTGTGTCTCCTCACTGTTTTGATCAATGCTCGTTCATGTCTATGTAGAGCGAGCGCGAGCAACAGCACGCTGACTTTCTTTGACTTTACGGCCACAGGTGTCGCTGTTAACAAGACATTTCTGATTCTTACATAGAGCCCCTTTAAAAGATATTTAAGAGAACCTCAGTATGATCAGCGATCATACTGAGGTTTTCAGAAAAACTGTGCTTCACTTCCAGTTTTAATCACAACATTCCTGGAGTCGTGTGTGTGTGTGTGTGTGTGTGTGTGTGTGTGTGTGTGTCCCCTTGCCTCTTTGAATTTTTCCAGAGACTGCTCAGGCCCGAAGACAAACTGCAGTGGGACATCTTCACAGTGACAGTGAGGTCGACCGCTGGAGCGCAAAACGTGCTCCGCTACTTTCTGCAGCGTGGCCGAGCTGATGACCCGAGAGTGACGCAGAGCAGACACTATCTCGTCCTCCAGCAGCCAGCGGATCTGTAACACACAGAGAGCAGAACCAAGATGCGTGTGCAGTAAGAGCAACAATATGGACCTCATAGTTTTCAGTGAAGAATAAGCACACACCCCTTCTAATATCAATAAGACTAAAGCTTGCTAGCAGTTCCTAAAAGCTGCAATGCTCCTTACAAAGAGGCATTTAATATGTCCATGTTCAACTAAGTATTTACACACTTTGCGGCAACATATCACGTTACCCTGATGATGCCAATTGTGTTTTTTTTATTTGATGTATTTTATTGCCTATTTGAATGTCTTCCAGGCTCTTGCCTTACAAGACTAGAGGTAACTGTCAAAAAATATTTTACTTGTTTTGCTCAAACTTCATGAAGCAAAATTAAAAGAACAGGTTGATGAATATACCAGGTAGTAATGTAGTCTAATGCTTGCATTCCTCTGATTCCATGTGTTTATTATGGACCATCTTAAAAGGGACTGTTTGTAACTTCTTAAACATATAAATCATTCCGGGTCGGTGCCTCATGCACACTCGCGTGTGTCTACGCTGTTCA
This sequence comes from Sebastes fasciatus, assembly GCF_043250625.1. Taxonomy (NCBI): domain Eukaryota; kingdom Metazoa; phylum Chordata; class Actinopteri; order Perciformes; family Sebastidae; genus Sebastes; species Sebastes fasciatus. Next base: position 37,414,578 of record NC_133799.1, read on the forward strand.
GACTCAGACTCCAACACAAACTACACGGAAGCACCAAAACCTCTTCTTTGTAGCTAGTGAAGCCCGTCTGTTAAACAGTGTTGGCCGCGGTCGGAGGACGCAGGGGAGACCGTAGCTTTGGTCTCCAGGACCGGAGTCTCTGCTGTACTCTGCTCCTCTGCTTGCCTTCACTCACACACACACCGCTCGTTCTCACTCGCTCTCTCGCTCCACCTCTCACGTGCATGCGCGCACACTCCACACTGCAGAAGAGTTAGTTTAGCTCTGAGAATATCTAGTGAATGAACAGTGGACGTTTGTGCAGAAATAACTGCTGCAGCTCCTCCAGACCAACAGAGGTTTCCCGTGTCTTGTGAAGTGACGGGGCTCCGGAGAGAGAAACGTTATCGTCTCCGACTGGGGCTGCGGTGTCTCCCCCGTTCCCTCCGGCCGGTGTCGGGAGGCTGAGGCAGGAAAAGCCAACACTAGGATCAGCATTGATTCATGGAGAGACCTTGGTCTGGTCAGCTAACATTACTGCCAAGCAGCTGAAATATAGAGTGATATTGTGCTTTTAGCTGACGTGTGTCGCCTCACTGTTTTGAGCGATGCTCGTTCATGTCTATGTAGAGCGAGCACAAGTGCGAGCAACAGGACGCTGACTTTAGTTGAATTAACGGCCACAGGTGTCGCTGGTAACAAGACATTTCTGATTCTTACATAGAGCCCCTTTAAATCCTTAATGTGAATGTTAAGGATTTCTTTTCTTTTTTTTTGCCTCCTACGAAACGACACGCCTTGATCCCGCAGCCAATTTGCTTCACGCTCGGTGTGAACGCGACTTTAGAATCTTACCAACGGTGAGGCTGGACATGTAAAGTTTGTGCTACGGTCAAAAATATGACTCTGTTGTAGGGATGTCACGGTACCAGAAATCTAGTAGGCTATACCAATACCAGTGAATTTCCACTATTTTACACTATTTTACACTTCCACTTTTTTACCACGGTAAAAAAAAAACAATAAATCCCATGTAATGTGTACATGTGTCTATATAGAGCCTCAGATTGCAGTAGTTCAAATTCACTGACATGGTGACATTTCACTGGGGAAAGGCTACCAGATGTGGGACCAAGTCATTGTTTTGCAAGTCACAAGTAAGTCTCAAGTCTGTGACTCGAGTCCCAACTCAGGTCTCGAGTCCTAAACAAGCCATCTGAGCTCTTCACCAAATGTAACGTGATTTTAACAGCAGAGTAACTGGATCCAACTGGTGCTCAGTAACATGACGTTAGTTCTTCATGGTTTTCTCCTGAAATTTGATTGGATGTTGTTGGATTGGTTCAAACTAAGTGGATCTGGGGAGTAAAGTGTAAGATAATCAAATGCAAGTCTCAATAACATTCACCAGAAATAAAGACTCCAATAAAAAAGATTTAGCAATAAGCAACAAAAGATAGAAATTCAGTTTGTTCAGTTTTTTTCCCCCACGAGTGAATCCTCTTCTCGAACATTAAGGATCTTTGCATCTCTGGATCTCGCTGCTGCATGGCGCTGTTGTGTGTGTGTGTGTGTGTGTGTGTGTGTGTGTGTCAAACTCCGCAACAGAGAGCAGAGGACAGAAGCAGCAGCATTTGGCGCTTGGCGGGTGTTAATTTCTGACCCTGCAGGCATCGTACGGTACCGTCGGTACTGTAGAAAACGAGTACCGTCACGTTTTTAGAATTTTGGCATCGACTTGGTACCGAAGTATCGGTTCTTGTGACATCCCTACTCTGTTGTGTTACTCAATTTTCTAAACCACTAATCCTGTTCAGAGAATGTTAATGTCCATTTCCAAAGGCGATATGCATCACTGATTTCGATAAATACATCAAAAATGTAAATTCAATATGATGTATTTTTAACTGATAGCATACTTGTGAACTGGCTCAGGGTATACTCATACGCTGCGTATAAGAGTTCAAGTTTGGCATTTTGGCCGTCGCCAACTTGTTTTTTTGTAACCAGAAGTGACACGAGAGGGTGGAGCTAAGTACAACCGAATACTGAATAAGACATTTTTAGGCAACTAAAATGTTAAAATGAACTTTCATGAAGTGAAAACACACTGTGAAAGGGTTGAAGTTCCAAGACGAAACCACGGACAACTCCCAGACCGGACAACGCCGTGGTAGCGACCTGTTTGTCACAAGGTAGCCCCGCCCTAAAGCATCCCCTGCTTTAACGTCTATCTGACTCTAAATGGGACCATAATTTACTAAATGAACATCATGCTGTATTGAAGAAGACTTGAAACTAGAGATTGAGACCATAAACTCATGTTTACAATGTTTACTGAGGTAATAAATCAAGAGAGAAGTAGGTTAATTTTCTCATAGACTTCTATACAACCAGACTTCTTTTGCAACCAGATGAGTCGCCCCCTGCTGGCTGTTAGAAAGAATGCAGGTTTAAGGCACTTCCACATTGGCTTCACTTCTCAGAACTGGAGGTTGCATCCTGGGTATACTGCATATTTGGGTAAAGCTAATAATAAGTGAAGGTACTCTCTTCTACATGTTGTATTTATTATGTGTTGTACTGCATTGCTGTATTGCTGCTGTAACAGCTCACATTTAGAAGATTAAGACTCACCTCGTCCATCGTAGCCAGAATTGCTAACTTGTGAGGAACAGGGAGTTTGGATAAGGGGTCACTAGAGGCTCTGGTGGAAGACAAGATATGTATCAGAAAAACAGATACCTCCGGTGATTGACACTCAGAGTCAATCAGAGAAAGTCCAGCTAGCATATACAGTATATGTGTTGAACAGACTCACCCATCAACACCAGCTCCCCTCAGACTGTCCAACACCGCCATCAGCTCCTCATCAGAGCGATAGGAGGAGGGCTGTCCTGGTGAACGATTCAGGGACACACTGCTCTCTGAGGTGTACCTGCACACAGAGAGGAGATCTGACGTGCTACACCATGCTTCCATCACCACACTTCTTCTAAGGACAACATTTACAGCGAGACGCAGTATCGTCACGTCACATCGGAAGACATGCACACAAAGCTTCATGACAACTTTAAAACAACGGTTCGTCCTCTACCTTTTATGAAGTTATCATGTGTTATTGCCGGTTTTAATAAAAAATTGCTGAAACAATCAATTATCAACAGAGTTTCCAATGTATTTTCTGTGGATAGCGTGATCCATTAATCGTTTTAGCTCTGTTTCACACTATTCCACTGGTTGACAGTTGATGGCTGTAATACGCCAAGAAATGATTGGTCAGCATTTCCGGTCTTCCGCATCTGCGCTGTCAACGTCTTCACAGCGTCCCTGCAGCCGGTGACTCACTGGATGTGTCGACTACACAGAGGTTAGCGGCACTTCTACCGGGGACTGTATAGTTGTGACATCACATCCTTACGGAAGTCCTGACGGCTCGTTTAAAAGTCCCATATTGAAAAAAGTGAGATTTCCATGTCTTTTATATTATAAAGCAGGTTTAAGTGCTATATAAATACTGTTAAAGTATCAAAACGCTCAATATACAGAGAAATACACACAGCCTGTATTCAGAAATTGTGCGTTTGAAACAAGCCGTCAGGATTTCTGTCCATTTGTGATGTCACAAATCTACAATATTTAGACCATTACACAGTTTTAAACGTAAACATTCTAAATGTGTCCCAGTTTATTTCCTGTTGCAGTGTCTGTAAATAACATCAGCTGACAGGAAGTAAACATGGACCCAAACTGTTGCCTAGCAATGCAATTACGTTGAAATGAACTTGAAATTAAGTTAGTGAGCTGAGTTAGTAAACATGACATATTTCTGTTAAATATATATATATATATTTATATATAAATATATATTTGAATCATCATTACCAATGTTTTATGAGAATGTAAATACATTCAACATGTGTGTTAGGCCGAAGTTATATAAACAATTGTTTTTGTTTGTTTACAAGAATACTCCACAGAGTACCTTTAATAGTGCAATGTGATCAGTGAGTTAAGAATCAAGATTAAAAAATGAAATCAAACATTCTCTTCTCTGGCAAACCTGCTGAGTCGTAGCTTGTCGCTCACACTTTGACTCACCTGTTATGATGAAAATCAGCCATGACTTCAATCTCCAGAGGTAGCGTCAGGACAAAGATATCTAATGTAACTAAGAGCTCGTTCAGATCCACAGACTGTAAGGCCTCGGCATTCTCCAGGCAGGAAATGATCTCACCTGCAATCAGGAAACTGTAAGAAGCACTGCAACAAAAGCTGTTGTCTCAAGTCTCAATATTTTACAGAGGGAAGATGGAAGGACAAAAGTTGAGGAAATAGCTGTTTTGATGAATGAATGAAGGTGCTAACTTTTGATTCTAAATTTCAACTTCTGAATATTAGAAAAAAAATGAAAGTAATTTTTACGATGGGACAAACCCAGAGAATCTTAACCAGGCTTTTGTGTTAACTTTGTGTGTCCCTGTTCTAGGAAAGAGACAATCAAGGCTGTACTCACCAAGGCAGGTAGGCAGTGTTTGTATGGGCATGGAGCCATGGCAGCTTTTCATATTGACAGAACAAGTGACATGAACAAACAGCGGTGGCATGTCCAGCTGTGGCCCCTCGGGCTCCAGCAGGGAGTCTCCCTCCAGGATGCTGAAGGAGTCCTGGTCCTGGTTGACGGTGTTGGAGTCTGACAGGGACTGGTCGTCACCCTCTCCGTGGGAACTGGTGCCTGGTTGCTCCTCATACTCCACCACCAGATCTGTGTCGCTCTCCGTCATGATGCAGCACATGTTTTCTACACACAAAACAACCAAGTGGTCATTATGATATCACTAGATGAGGAGTATCTCAACTATGGGTCATGGGTCAAAAATGAAATGACCATAATGCACTGTTGTTACACCAAATAAGGAAATAGTTCAGGTTTTATATGGCATCTGTACATGAACAAACATATATTCCTTTTGTTTCCCATAAAGTCATTCACAGACAAAGAGATGTGCATCCTGTATTATCCTGCATGGTAACGGTACTTATGTCCTCTTGTGAACAAACGGTTATAAAACTCCGATAACAGAAATCTGAATAGTGTAGTATAGTCACAACACAATAGTGTTTCAAGTATTGTCAACACCAATCACAGATCTAGAGCAGTGGTTCTCAAACTATGGTCCACGTACCACTGGTGGTACGCGTGCTCTCTCTAGTGGTACGCGGAGGAATCTCTGACTATCGATTCCTCTTATTGATGCTTTCCCACAGTTACGCTGCACAATGAAGCATACGCACGCTGTCTCATGTTTCAGTTTGTTTTGGACCGGAGACACGGCGGAGAGAAAAAAAAGCTCTCAGCAGCATGGCGCTACTAAACCTGAGGGTGTGCACCCTGTTTATACCTGATAAAGCTTCACTGTGAACAACAAACCTGTGTTGAAATCAGCAGGAGGAGAGTTAGTAACGTTAGCTGTTAGCAGCCGTTAGCAGCACAGTCCTGACTGGATGAATACCGGAGATCTGAACGTTAACGGAGGTGCCATTCAGTTATTATTATTATGAGGCGTTCAAAGTCGGCTCAGGGAAAATGACTATCGGGCGAAGGTAAATTACAACGTTATCATGATGCGTTCAAATGTAATCTCGTAAAATGTAGTTTTGGTGAGAAATTTGAATAAATCCAGTTGTTTGAAGGAGATGTTTTCACATCAATATAAAATAGTTATTAGAGACAGAATTATGAGCTGTTTAACTTCCTAATACTAGCGCTGAGCAGCTTGCAAAGATTCTTTAAATCAAAGCAAATATTTAAATAATCATAATCATTTGAATTGTGTGTTTTTATGCAAACAACCACGATAAATGAAAATAACAAAGTACAGTACAGTACTGTGACCAGTAGGCTACCCTCCCTGCACTGAAAAATAGGGCTTTTTGGACCTGCAGTGTTTTTATATTGTGGCATGCTGGGGGATTCTCTGTTTTGTTAAGTTTTGTCAATGGAAACATTACTACCCATCGAAATCCATCGGTACCAACCATGTCATACTAGCTTGTCACGAAGGAGGCTAAATAATGCTCCAAACTTGGGGTCACTTGAGGGGTCCCTTGACCTCTGACCTCCAGATCAGTGAATGTAAATGGGTTCTATGGGTACCCACGAGTCTCCCCTTTACAGACATGCCCACTTTATGATAATCACATGCAGTTTGGGGCAAGTCAGTCAAGTCAGCACACTGACACACTGACAGCTGTTGTTGCCTGTTGGGCTGCAGTTTGCCATGTTATGATTGGAGCATATTGTTTTATGCTAAATGCAGTACCTGTGAGGGTTTCTGGACAAAATCTGTCATTGTTTTGTGTTGTTAATTGATGTCCAATAATAAATATATACATACATTTGCATAAAGCAGCATATTTGTCCACTCCCATGTTGATAAGAGTATTAAATTCTTGACAAATCTCCCTTTAAGGTACATTTTGAACAGATAAATAAATGTTTGTAATAAAATAATATATTCTAATCAATTGGCAGCCCTATAAAATACGTAATTAAAGCTTAACATTTGTGAATAATCCTCACCATCCTCAGTTGCCGGCTCAGCATCTGACACCAGCTCCTCACTGGGTCTCCTCCCCATCTCCCCGTCCTCTGAGTCCTCCTGAGGAGACAAACACAGTGTAAAGGTCCATCCAGTCTAATTAACATCAGCATTCATGTGATGGACGTGAGAGTGGTTTCTCTTTCCGAGCCAGAGCGGACACATGCAGGTTTTCTCATGATCTCTCCGATATTCATTTTCATCTCCAGCGATAACGAGATATGAAAGCAAAGCAAAGTCAGTCCGTCCAAAACACAAGGATAACAATTAGAATGGCAAAACACAACTAGGTCGACTCACCTCTCTCTTGCATGAAGGTGGGCAGTAGAAGAAGTAGTGTGGGTTGGAGGGAACAGTTTTGAAATACTGAGACACGATCCCCATGAATTTATCCTGTTGAATGATTCGTTTGAAATTTGACATCAGTTTCACCTCGTTAGCTTATTAGCTCATGAAGTTACCAATTACTCAGAGGAGAGGCTATGATTCAATGGAATAACCAGGTCTACTTCAAGAATATGAAGAGGAGCTGAATCATTGAGACCTCAGACGATACCTGTATTATGTTGTGCAGATCTGGATACACTTCACACTTGGGCTGTGTTTGAAGCAGTGTCAGAGGGAACTCTGGGATCTTGGCAGACTTGGACTCATCCAGGATCAATGGAGATGTAGGAGCAGAGGACTTCCTTCTAGATTCAGCTTCACTGGCATCCTCCATGTCGATACTATCAACATTAAACATTAATAACTGTGTTAGCTATATGTATACTAAACAACGGTGTGTGGCTTCAAAGGCAACCAGAAGGATGTTAATAATATTCAAATTTGCCTAAAAGTGTTGAACGAATGTGGAGAAAACATTCACGGATTGGTCTCCCACTACCTGGATGAGCTGCCACCTGTAACGTTTAACAACGTGGATGTCTCAAACCTGCTCTGCCAGATGGAGCGTCTGCACAGTGAGATCAGCGCGCTAAGGCACGCAGTAAACCTTCAGGCAGACATCGGCGAGGACCTGCGTATTGTTACTACGACCGTCGATCAGAGTTGCCGTTATGGAGCGTCACTTTGAGCCGAGTCGTGACGGAGGGCGTGGCCCGGATGTATCGAGTGACGCTGACGCTCATTGGTCACTGCTGCATTGCCAAACTCTCCAAAATGGAGCTATGTTGTGAAGCAGGCCGACATATGAGGAATTATAACAAGGGCCAGTCTTCCCCAGCTAAACAACGCGCTGATAGACCTGTGCAGAGGAGGCTGAAGCCTACTGTTGGCACTGGGGCGCAAGAAAATATAAAAGTGGTTCGGACAAAGTTGGCAAGTGTTTTCGCTTCCAAATTCTCACCAGACCTTGATGCAGAGACGCTGTCTAACTATCTTAAAGAAAAGCTTGGCCGTGACATTAGCTGTCAACGTATTGCCACTTCGAGCAACAGATGCAGCTCATTTAGAGTGTGCAATGAATGCAATGATGTTATGGAAATGTATAACCCGGAGCTCTGGTCCGTAGGCTGTGTTGTGCGACGATACTATGAGCCAGAGCCACGCAAGGCAGGAGTTACAGAGTCTGGCGCTAGCGCAGCGATTTCTACACTTGGTGCAAATATGCCGACTGGTGCTGCGGCCGCACTGACCACTGAAACTCTGATGCGTGTTGTGTCTTACAACTGTCGAGGGCTGCACATTGGCAACAGCTCAGGACACAGGGCCCGTCATATAGCTGTTGACAACTTATTGCAAAACTGTGACATTTTGAGTTTTCAAGAAACTTTTCTTTTTACCAAAACAGGATCTGTGAAAACTGAACTCTTTTAGTGACAATTTCCACGAGGCTGGTGAATCCACAACTGATCTTACTATGGGAATAGTGAGAGGAAAGATAGCAGGAGGTGTGGCTATCCTATGGCCCAAAAAGTTGGACTCAGTGATAAGTGTCATCAGGTCTGAAGCTGACTGGTGCGTCGCTGTACAGTAAAAGATTAATAACAAAGAGTGCATTATCCTTAATGTATATACACCTTATGAGTGTCAACAGAATGAGAATATACTTGCTTTTAGAAGTTCCTTTATACCTGATAGTCATTCCACAAGTGTTTATGTGGTTGGTGATATGAATGCTGAAGTGTTCAATGTTCGCTAAACACATGTTGCAGTTTTGTGATGATAACAATCTTATATATTATCTTATACAGACGTAGGCAAAATTGTTGGTACTCTTCCGTTAAAGAAAGAAAAACCCACAAAGGTCACTGAAATAACTTGAAACTGAGAAAAGTAATAATAAATAAAAATTTATTGAAAATTAACTAATGAAAATGAGACATTGCTTTTGAATTTTGGTTCAACAGAATCATTTTAAAAAACAAACTAATGAAACTGGCCTGGACAAAAATGATGGTACTCTTAACTTAATATTTAGTTGCACAACCTTTTGAGGCAATCACTGCAAACAAGCGATTTCTGTAACTCTCAATGAGACTTCTGCACCTGTCGACAGGTATGTTGGCCCACTCCTCTTGAGCAAACTGCTCTAGCTGTCTCAGGTTTGAAGGGTGCCTTCTCCAGATTGCATGTTTCAGCTCCTTCCACAGATGTTCAATAGGATTTAGATCAGGGCTCATAGAAGGCCACTTCAGAACAGTCCAATGTTTTGTTCTTAGCCATTCTTGGGTGTTTTTAGCTGTGTTTTGGGTCATTATCCTGTTGGACGACCCATGACCTGCGACGGAGACCAAGCTTTCTGACACTGGGCAGCACATTTCGCTCCAGAATGCCTTGATAGTCTTGAGATTTCATTGTACCCGGAACAGATTCAAGACACCCTGTGCCAGATGCAGCGAAGCAGCCCCAGAACATAACCGAGCCTCCTCCATGTTTCACTGTAGGTACAGTGTTCTTTTCTTTGTATGCTTCATTTTTGCGTCTGTAAACATAGAGCTGATTTGACTTGCCAAAAAGCTCCAGTTTTGTCTCATCTGTCCAAAGGACATTCTCCCAGAAGCTTTGTGGCTTGTCAATATGCATTTTGGCATATTCCAGTCTCGCTTTTTTATGATTTGCTTTCAACAGTGGTGTCCTCCTCGGTCGTCTTCCATTAAGTCCACTTTGGCTCAAACAGCGACGGATGGTGCGATCTGACACTGATGTACCTTGACCTTGGAGTTCACCTCTAATCTCTTTGGAAGTTGTTCTGGGCTCTTTGGTTACCATTCGTATTATCCGTCTCTTCAATTTGTCATCAATTTTCCTCTTGCGGCCACGTCCAGGGAGGTTGGCTACAGTCCCATGGACCTTAAACTTCTGAATAATATGTGCAACTGTAGTCACAGGAACATCAAGCTGCTTGGAGATGGTCTTATAGCCTTTACCTTTAACATACTTGTCAATAATTTTCTTTCTCATCTCCTGAGACAACTCTCTCCTTAGCTTTCTGTGGTCCATGTTCAGTGTGGTACACACCATGATGCCAAACAGCACAGTGACTACTTTTCACCCTTTAAATAGGCAGACTGACTGATTACAAGTTTGAAGATACCTGTGATGCTAATTACAGGACACACCTTAGTTTAATATGTCCCTATGGTCAAATTATTTTCAATCTTTTCTAGGGCTACCATCATTTTTGTCTAGGCCAGTTTCATCAGTTTGTTTTTTAAAATGATTCTGTTGAACCACAATTCAAAAGGAACAGCTGATTTTCATTAGTTAATTTTCAGTAAATTTTTATTTATTATTACTTTTGTCAGTTTCAAGTTATTTCAGTGACCATTGTGGGGTTTTCTTTCTTTAACGGAAGAGTACCAACAATTTTGCCTACGTCTGTATATTATCCCGACAGCTGCTCTTACCTGCAGATAGCTATTCGTACAGAAGTGAAGCCTGGCACTCAACATCATGGCTTGACCATTGCATTAGCACTATGCCCAGGCTACTCTGCGACCAATGAACATTCTGTATGAGACTGCCATGTCTGATTACATAGCATTTGTTATGATTCTTGATATTGATAATCTTCCTGAGATTATTCTGGTTTTAAGACCCCGTGGGAATCAGAGCGCTAGATATTTTTTTAATTCATGAAAAACTCTAAAATGAGCATTGTCAGGCGCGGAGACACCGTGTTCCGTCTGTCAATCCATATCCTCCGCTCCGTTTCAGTACTACGAACAGCGCCACACCCACACACACACAATCTAGAGCCTTCATTGGTGTGACTGTGAATGAAGATCAATTAATGAATCACTAGTTCATTGTGTGCTTCCCCAGTATCTTGATGAGCATATGCAGATCTGAATAAGTTAGAGTGCTCATGCGCACAAAACTTCATTGGGATGGATTTAAAAGAAAAAAAAAGAATGAAATTGAAAGAAAAAGGATTTGTTATTCACACTCTCTATGTAATAAACCATGTTTAGTATTCATTCATATATTTTGCCTTACCTGGACGAGGAGGCCATGGCAGCCCTGTCATCTGCTCGGTCCTCCTCAACCTCTCCAATGATAAAGGTGGCAGGGCTCCTTGAAGGTTTTGGATTCCCTCCCCATCCTGGGGTCTCACTGTGCTCCTTGAAGACCCTGATGTGTCCACAGAGGGTCTGCAGGAAGGAGGTAACGTCGATCTCCTGCAGGGATTCTTCGCAGTAGTCCATGGCCATCAGGACGTCCTGGGAGCTGATGCTGTAGGACTGCTGGAGGCTGCGGTACACACCTGGGGACCACAGTGAGGAAACCAATCGCTGATGATCACGCACCCACCGACTTTCAGTTCTATTTTTAAATAACACAGCTTTGTCTTAAAAATAGAAGAGTCTGATTTGTGTAGCATTGTACCAGTGCAACTTAGCAATTAACCAACCAAATTTTCAAACGAAAGTCAGTGAGTTGACAATGGTTTTCTGGTGCAAATACCTTTATGTACAGTATGCCCTCATTCAGAGACACAAGACAACAGCTTCCCCGGGATGGAGGACGGAACGGAAATAAATAAATGACTTGATAAATTAATAAATATGTCATTAAATGAAGCAAAAATAATATTAAAAATAAATGTAGCCATTCATTTATTGATAAAATGTGACACACATTAATATTTCAGTTTTAATTTGCTTATTTATTTATTTACTCTTCTGTTTAATTTTCAGTTTTAATTTATGTATTTATTTTTTATTATTTTTTTTAAATGTATTTATATATTTTTGCATTTTTTTAATTAATTTTGGCATTTATTTTTATTTTATATTTATTTTTAAATCCATATATTTATTTATTTATGCACAATTTTCCCTTTGCATTTCACCCCTTATTTATTTCCCCAAACTTATTTATTTCTGTATTCCTTTCTTTATATATTTCTTTACACATTTTTTTTACATTTCTTTATTCATTTCTACCTCACTATGCAGGTGGTGGAGAAGAGTCATAGTGTAAATACTGGACTAGGCAATCTCTGTACCAGCAGAAAATAATGGTGCAGATTTTATTTGACTTCAATAATTTGTTACTAATATAACTTCTTCTGAGTGTATGTTGGTGGACGGGGCTAAATCTACCTCTGACGTAGCTCTGGTGGTAATGCTCTTGCAGCAGGCTGCAGTAGTTGGCGAGCTCCTTGTGTTTGTGAGGTTGACCCAGCAGGTCGGTCCAGGGGGACGGACTGCTGCGGTCCTGAGACAGTGACCTGCCAGAGGACAACAGCACAGCAAATACACAGACAGGAAATGAGCATACTCAGTTAGAGGATCTATGCACATAACATTAATCTCATATGAGTAAAAATGCAATGTCAGTTCAAATACAGACAGGTTCATTCCGTGTCATTTTGCAGAAGCATTTAGATAGCTTTAGCCCAGATCTCCACTACAGTAAGCAAAGTTCAAGGAGCCAACAAGCCTGTGAGGGACAGATGAACCTCCACAGCATGCGTTTGAAGCGTTGTATTTGGGAAAAACAAATTTGGACAAAAGGGAAGAAAAAACAGGAAACCGGTGAAAAAAGACCTCGATCACCAAAGTGTTTTCATCCATGTAACAGCGAGGTGTCAAGACAAACTGCTGCGACAGACACATCCACCTGCAAAGCTGCAGTCAGACCAACTGGAGAACAATAAACAGTGACAGAAGTCAACTTTTACTTCCACACACAATTAGTGAAACTCACCAATTTAAATGTATTGAATTTGCATTGTTGAAAAAAAAGGTTTATAGTTATATATCAGGGCTTTCAATCGATTCAAATATTTAATCGCTATTAACCGCATGATTGTCCACAGTTAATCGTGATTAATCGCAAATTAATCACACATTTTTTATCTGTTCAAAATGTACCTTAAAGGGATATTTGTCAAGTATTTAATACTCTTATCAACATGGGAGTGGGCATATATCCTGCTTTATGCAAATATATGTATATAGTTATTATTGGAACTCAATCATCAACACAATGACAGATATTGTCCAGAAACCCTCACAGGTACTGCATTTAGCATAAAACAATATGCTCAAATTATAACATGTCAAACTGCAGCCCAACAGGCAACAACAGCTGTCAGTGTGTCAGTGTGCTGACTTGACTATGACTTGTCCCAAACTGCATGTGATTATCATTGATTAAAGAAAGAAAACAGAATAATTCTTCCCTCTGGTGTGAACTTGGCGTGAGAATCTCTGGCATAAACTAATATTCATCCGTTTTTATTTATTCTTGCTCCTGCTTGAGTATTTCTTTCTCTTAGGGCTCTTCATTTCTATCTCCTTCTCTCACTCACTGGAGGCCCTTTCTAGGTTTTCTAGTGTCTTATGATATCAATATCTTCATTAGTTTCTAGCTTTAAAACTGAGCCTGCTACAACCTAAAAATCGCAAGTTGCATTAATGCGTTAAAGGGGCTCTATGTAAGAATCAGGAATGTCTTCTTAACAACGACACCTGCGGCCGTTAAGTCAACGAAAGTCAACGTCCTGTTGCTCGCGCTTGTGCTCGCTCTATATAGACATGAATGAGCATCGCTCAAAACAGTGAGGCGACACACGTCAGCTAAAAGCACAATATCACTCTATATTTCAGCTGCTTGGCAGTAATGTTAGCTGACCAGACCAAGGTCTCTCCATGAATCAATGCTGATCCTAGTGTTGGCTTTTCCTGCCTCAGCCTCCCGACTTCTGCAGTGTGTAGTGTGCGCGCATGCATGTGAGAGGTGGAGCGAGTGAGAACGAGCGCGGTGTGTGAGTGAAGGCAGGCAGAGGAGCATGGACTCAGGTCCTGGAGACCAAAGCTACGGTCTCCTCTGTGTCTTCTGACCACCGTCGGGGGGGCTGAAGCAGGAGGAGTTAACACTGTTTAACAGACGGGCTTCACTAGATAGAACTTTGCGGTTTTGGTGCTTCACTGTAGTTTGTGTTGGAACAGCATAGCTGAGCGCACATGGGACACCGACCCGATTTATACGTGTAAGAAGTTACAAACAGTACCTTTAAATAAATTAGTGGCGTTGAAACGAATTTGCGTTAACGCGTTATTATTGATATACAAATGGTCATTTTGGGGGTGAAGTATTCCTTTAATGCTAAACTCTGTGTAAAGTCATGACAACGACAGACAAAAGACAGCTGATTCATTGACCAGTGCTATGAGCCAGCATTCCATACACGGCACAAGGTAAGTGAACAGCAATGCATTCTGATTGGCTTATTCTGGTGATAAATACATGCTGCACAAACCTTTAGTGGATTTGGGCCTGTGTTACTCCAACACTGACAAATGTGAAGAGGGAACTAGTTGTTGTGTTCAGTGTGTATGTGTGCATGTGTGCATGTGTGTGTGTGTGTGTGTGTGTGTGTGTGTGTGTGTATGTATGTAGCAACACAAGCCTGAGGAGCAAGCACAGACAGACCCAGGAAGGAAGGACGGCTTCGGAGCCTGTATAGTGTTAGAAAAGCAACACGTCCCAACTCTACAGAAGACAAGCTGAGCAGCACCTCAGCAGAGAGAGAGAGGGCAGGAGAGCAGAGATAACAGAATCGAGCAGCGCTACCTGAACTTCACCTGCTGACACATCTCCCAGGATTCAGCATCTTGAGCTCTGTTCTCACACATGAGACACACATGTTAACAGCTGGACTGCAACTTCCTTCTGACAACATTCATGAGTCAGTCGTTTCATACAGTGGTGGAGAAATTACAGGATGGTCCATGCTTATTACAACGTGGCTCTTCTTTATGTAGCCCTGTCCATCATCTCTATCGGTTATGATAATAAGGTACTCAGCAAAGCAATTGCTGAAATCTGGGAACATGGCAGCCTGACTACAACAAAGCGGTCAGAGTAGGGATGTCCACAATTAACCGTTTAACCGTTAACCGACATCAAGCATTTTAACCGATTAACGCTATCGGTTAAAACGGTTAAAAAAAATATTAATAATTAACTCAAAAGCTGAGCGGCTCAGAGGAGTGGCTCGTCTCTTTAAGGAGAAAAGTTGGTCCACCTTAACGGCCCACCTTAAGAGGCGGAGCCGGAGTTGCAGGATACAGGAAGTTGGCTCCGGTCTCTGGCTCGCTTGAGCAGAGCGGAGGAGTTGTAGTTTCGTAGCATTTATTCACCGACAAATAAACTGTACACACACTGCTACACCTACGATCACAGCTAGAACGCCACCAACAACCTCACACTCACCACCAACACACACACACGGTCTGTTGGACACTCGCTAAAGTTACGCCGGGCAGACACACAGCTGACAACCTGCTAAACTAAACTAAATGTGTGGTGGAGACTTTTACTGGGAAAGTGGCTGCATGTCCGCGACACTACACGCAGCATCGTAGCTGCTAATTTAACGCTCCCGGACAGGTTAACTGCGAACATCTGTTGTGCTCCTGCAGCTGGCGCACCGCTGCATGCGAGGCACAAATCTTGTCGGTTAACGGTTAATAATTATTTTCAAAATGAGCATCCCTAGGTCAGATGATCAGACACTTATCCAGATTATCTAAACCACTGTCAGTTTACATGCACGAGGATCCTAGTTTTGCATCTAACCTGGTTTTGATCATATTTGTGTTATGGTGTTTACATGGAACATGAGAAACCTGGTTCCTTGTATCCCTGTATACATGATCACAACAGTATTCGGGTGCTTGGTGTGTTGGGCCGTTCCAATCACACAGCTCAAAGCTAGAGTTCAAATCTTCTTCAAAAACAGTTTTTTGTTATATTTGTTGAAATTCTCATTACATCCAAACAACAATCAATAATTTGGCCTTCATGAAATCATTGGACAGGCCATCTTATCTAGCTGCGTGCACTTATTGCGCCTCACCAGAGTCTTCCACAAGCTGCTAGCTATGATATGTTTCTTCTTCTTTTTAGTGACGTCTGTGGTCCCAAATGTCAGAAATGACCTTGGTGAGTACACCATCATTACTGATAACAATGATTGACAAAACAACAAAAATAATGAATAATTAAATTGACGACATAGTAAGTTTGCAATAATGCCATATTGTCACTGCAAAGATCAATTCTGTTCACTATCGTACTTGTGATTTAGGAATTAGCTGAACAGTGGAGCTGATCATAGAGTCTGGTTCTGCTGCTGTTTGAAAGGCATGTGACGTCTGGTAAATAACCTCACATATGATCCCATTGATCCAAATCTAAATCTATTATCCAGATTATCACTGGAATTCCTTGAAAATCTTTTCACATGGCTGCCAGTTCTATTTCTTTCTGCCTTTGTATTTCTACCTGCAGGTGAGCACGTACCTGAAGAAGACGTCCTTGGGTTGGCGGCTGGAGTTGGGGTGTACCAGTTGCTCTTTCAGGTGCTCCAGGGAGCAGTTGTAGACGTAGACTGGACACTTTAATTGGCTGCTGTCACTGGTACTCTGCTGGGAGAGCTGCCTGCTGAAGCTGATGTGGAAATCTGCCTTCTGTGGTTCAGAGAATTGGACACCTTCTTTTTCACCCACATCTGGAAAGTTAAAAATATATATATATATATATATTCCCCAAATGGTTCAGCCCTACCTGTTGAGTGTAAAATACGCATGGTAACAATGGAAGATCTCAGTTTGGCGACAGTTAGCAAGTGTGTGGCGATGCTTAACTTCGGCCCTTAACCCATTTTGGACTGGACTGACCGACCTGAGCCTGGAGTCCCGGTCTTCGTCTCCCAGCTGTCCTGGTCTAGGATCAGGGAATCGGCGGGCCCGGTCTGGCCCTCGGACCGTGGTGAGAGCAGAGGGGACCTGGCAGTGAAGTGTCCACTGCTGGAGCTCCTTCGCAGTTTACCGGCCAGACTGAGGCCGGACTCGGACCTCTCCAGCCCGCTGGTGGAGCCAAACAGGGAGTCAGCTTGAGATTTGTTGCTGGGAGTCAGAGTGTCGTCCTCCTGTGTGCTGACGTTACTCTGAGGCTCTATCTCCAGCCCCGACGCCATCAACATCAGAACATCTGCAAAAGAAACACAGTATCCACATTTAACTCTCGCATTATGAAGAATGTGTTCAAAACCAGGGCTGTCAAAGTGAACACGATATTGCGATAACGCGATAATAACGCGATAATAACGCGATAACACGATAATAACACGATAACGCAAATTTGTTTTAACGCCACTAATTTCTTTAACACATTAAAGTAACTTGTGATTTTTAGGTTGTAGCGGCTCAGTTTTAAAGCTAGAGTGAAGATACTGGCATCATATGAGACTAGAAAACTTAAGGAATCCATTGGTACCACAGCTGTTGTTGCCTGTTGGGCTTGCCATGTTATGATTTGAGCATTTCTATATTTATTTTTATTACATACATACGTTTGCATAAAGCAGCATATTAGTCCAGTTGATAAGAGGATTAAATACTTGACAAATCTCCCTTTAAGGTACATTTTGAACAGATAAAAAATGTGTTATTAAATTTGCGATTAATCGCAATTAAAGCTTCAGTAGGCAACAATTTTTTGGCCTCTGCACTTCCTCATGGCTCTGTTTTCAGGCTTTAAAAAATCGCATATTTACTCCATTTCTATCCACTGCAGCTTTAACTACAGACAATCATGCGATTAATCGCGATTAAATATTTGAATCGATTGATGGCCGTATTGAAAACCTAAACCACAACTGGAGGTGTACCTGTGAAGGAAGCTGGGAGGAAGGTGAGGATGATCTGCTGGGAGCTGATGTACTTGGCATAGCACCTCCACTGTGGCGTAGAGCAGCTCCTCTCCCCTAGCAAGGGCTCTTCATCCACAAGGTCTGCGTTACTGAAACTCTGCCAAAGAGAGAGGAAACACATGTTTACAGTATTACTGCACTTGTAAGGACTCAATAATAGAGAAGTACATTTACACATAGCTCCTGTCACAGCTCCCACTGCAGATTTCCATTGAAAAACAATTTTTTTAAATGTTATTATTTTAAAAAGGAGCAGTGTTTACGATTTGTGTATATGATATATGTAGATATAAACGGCTCGTTCGAAGGTAACGAAAACAAGTTTCTTATTTTCAGGTGATTATACACTACAGAAAACACACTTATTAATATTATATCTCTATTTCTGCCAATAGATCCCCATAAATGCTACACACTGGTCCTTTAACATGTTCTGTTCAAGATTATCCACTGTAAATTCTCAAATTGTGGTCGGGCCCTTTATTTACCTCGACTGCAGATAGAACCAGGGAGATCCAAAAAAACTATTTGAAAAGGGCTTAAATTACTGTTGATGCAAACTCAACTCTTGCTCCATGTTTACCTGTTGTTCTTGATAAATTCAGTATAATGTACATTTTCACAAACCCTTCCCGCAGCTCAAAGGGAATTAGAACCTTAACCTTCTTCTTCACCCGTACTGTAAACCTGCTGTCCTCAGATCTATACAGTAAATCCACATCTTTAGAGAAGCAATACTGTAAATAGACCAGTATGAAGGTGTACAGTAGGAGAGAGGCTTTATTTTTAACTAGGGCTGTCGATCGATTAAAATATTTAATCATGATTAATCGCATGATTGTCCATAGTTAACCACGATAAATCGCAAATTAATCACACTTTTTTATCTGTTCTAAATGTACCTTAAAGGGAGATCTGTCAAGTATTTTATCCTCTTACCAACATGGGAGTGGGCAAATATGCTGCTTTATGCAAAATATGTGTATATATTTAATATTGGACATCAACTAACAAAACAAAACAATGTCAAATATTGTCCAGAAACCCTCACAGGTACTGCATTTAGCATGAAAATTGCGATTTCTCTGGGTTTGTATATTGTTGGAAATATTTGGGATAATGTAAGTATACAACTCAACAAAATATAAAACATAGATCTAGTTATTTTAAGACTTTTAAAGCAGAAAAGTTGAATATTATACCTTTTAATGGATGTCCAGTTATTAACTTTGTATTTTTAGGGCTGTCATTTGATTCAAATATTTAATCCTGATTAATCGCATGATTGTCCATAGTTAATCATGATTAATCGCATGATTGTCCATAGTTAATCATGATTAATCGCATGATTGTCCATAGTTAATCATGATTAATCGCAAATGAATTGCAAATTTTGTATCCGTTTGAAATGTACCTCAAAAGGGAGATTTGTCAAGTATTTAATACTTAAAATTAAAACACAGAAGCGGGCAAATATGCTGCTTTATGCAAATGTAAGCATATATTTATTTTGCTTTGAGTGGTCGGAAGACTAGAAAAGTACTACATAAATGCAAGTCCATTTACCAAGTCCATTTCATTTATTACTAGAAATCAATTAACAACACAAATCAATGACAGATATTGATCCAGAAACCCTCACAGGTACTGCATTTAGCATAAAACAATATGCTCCAATCATAACATGGCAAACTGCAGCCCAACAGGCAACAACAGCTGTCAGTGTGTCAGTGTGCTGACTTGACTATGACTTGCCCCAAACTGCATGTGATTATCATAAAGTGGGCATGTCTGTAAAGGGGAGACTCGTGGGTACCCATAGAACCCATTTTTATTCACATATCTGGAGGTCAGAGGTCAAGGGACCCCTTTGAAAATCGATCACCATGCCAGTTTTTCCTCGCCAAAATTTAGGTTTTGTTTGGAGCGTTTTTTAACCTCTTTTACATGGTTGGTACCGATCTAATGGAAAACTGAGCCCACTGCAACCTCAAAACCGCAAGTTGCGTTAATGCGTTAAAGAAATTAGTAGCTTTGAAATGAATTTGTGTTAATGCGTTATTATCGCGTTACCTTTGACAGCCCTATTTTTAACATGATATGAGACCAAGTGTTCCCTCTCAGACTACTCTGAGGAGCTCAGGTAAATGTGTTTCATTTGTTCATGATATGAATATGACCTATGTTGTCTATATGGAAAACCCACGTAACCCTATCTATTTCATTAGTTCCACTTAGTAAATATATAGGCACTAACTAAATATAAATATAAAACAAATGTGAAAAATATGAAATCAAATTCTGATATTGTACTATATATAATGTGAAGACTTACAACATGCATGACTGAATTATGATTATGGCATAACACTTGTTTTTTGATTGATGGGATTACCTGTAAAGTGCTGGTAGATCCCATCATCTCTTTGCTGCTGCCGGTGGTGTGGAATGACGTCATGGTGTCCTGTCTGTCTGGAGGCTTCACACACTCCTCTGACAAAACACAAAACATAAGAGGCAGAATCATTGATACATCAGGAGAGACAGTGGCTCATCAGGAAACCCTTCCTGTATCTGAGGCAGTTGGACAAAACAGCAGGGTGCATGTCATCACCTAAAAGCCCTGCAGTTCTGTTAAAGGGCAGGTCCATCTGTGTTCTCTTGTTGGGTCTCTAAACTATAGAGTACGGACGGTCTAGACCTGCTCTATATAAAAAGCATCTCGAGAAAACTTCTGTTATGATTGACACTATATAAAAATAAATTGCATTGAATTGAATCAAATATAAAACCCCCAAAAACCTGAGATGAGATGCAGAGACACTGACCTTTAATAACAGGTAAAGAGAACGGAGCGACGTGGCCGTCTCGTTCCCGCTCTAAGATATGGTGTATGAAGGTGACGTGGTCGCCGTCAGCTAACGGGATCTCTCGGTCACTGAGCTCGTGCTCCAGGCTGCTGTGGAAGAGACCGAGCAGGAGCTCGTTGGGCAGACAGGGGGAGCTGTGAACCTGCTCCTCATTCTCCACTGCTACAGAAGAAAAGGTGAAGACACACATGAAAACAAGGAACACTTACTGGTTCTAATGAAGTAAATGGTAAAGTAGTCCTTGGCTTTGTTTGTTTATTTCATTGTAAACTCAATGTATTTCCTGATGGGTGTACATCATTGTCATTGTCGAAGTGAGTGTCGTACCTGTACTGAATGTGAGGAAAAAGATCTCGACCTGCTGGCACTTTGGAAGCAACTGAATGAGGTCAAACTGGAAAGGAACCATGTGAATGCTGTCCTCAGAGGCCAGGGCTTCTCCTGCACATACACACAGGAGAAATACATCCTTCAATTTACAAAGGCTTTCAAAAAAGAGTGCGGAATGGTAAGGGGCTAATAGAGAAGTACATTTACACGTAGCACTGTCACAGCTCCCACTGCAGACTTCCATTGGAAAGGTATTTTTAAAATGTTATTATCTTAAAAGGTGCAGTGTTTAGGATTTGGCGGCATCTAGAGGTGAGGTTGTAGATTAAAACCAACTGAAAGGTCTCCCGTGTGCCAACCGTGTAGGAAAACTATGGTGGCCGACGCAAAAACATGAAAACGCAAATGTCCCTATCTAGAGCCAGTGTTTGGTTTGTCCATTGTGGGCTACTGTAGAAACATGGCGGACGGCTCCATGTAGAGGACCTGCTACATACAGTATGTAATATGCATAAACGGCTCATTCTAAGGTAACGAAAACACAACGATTCTTATTTTCAGGTGATTATACTCTAAAAAAAAACATACTACTTAAAGCTGAAGTAGGTGAGATCGGAGCAAATATGATTAAAAAAAATCATTTTTATAAGACGGTCGCTATATCATGACAGTAGTACATGAAACAGGTAACCTGAATAAAATCATGTTTCTCTGTGTCCTGTCCTCCTAACGGCATCTGCAAGATTTCACAGACCGGAGGAAAACAAGCAGTAAGAGCTGATCTGAGGTCTGCTGGAACGCCAAGTTCTTGTCACATGACCGGAGCACAGCCAATAGGAACGCTCTCTCTCTCTCTCCGAAATGACCTGTGATTGGTCAAAGTCTCCCGTCACGGGCTAGATGTTCTAAAGGCTGAAAACAGAGCCATGAGGAGGAGCAGAAGTCTAGTTATCTCTCAGAACACTTGAATTACAATATGCTGAAAGGTTATTATGGAATTTTTGCCCAATGATGCCAAAACATATACTGACTACTGCCACTTCAATATTCTATTCCATTTCTGCCAATAGATCCCCCTAAATGCTACACACTGTTCCTTTAACATGTTTTGTTCAACATTATCTACTGTAAATTCTCAAATCATGGTTGAGCGCTTCTATAAATATAATATAGAATAGTATAACCATAGGTACGTTTCTTACATCAGAATACTTCCTCCAACACTGCTGGACACCAATTGAGAATCTATAGTATGTCCAGTGTCAAGTAACAATGTAGCAAATGTGAGTGTTTTATTACCTCTCACATCCTTGAGTCCAGCTGGCAGGGAGCAGACCTGCTCTTTATTCTGACACAGTTGGCTCAGATACTCAAAGGTCATCATGGTGGACATGCAGGCCAGATCCCTTGGGAAGATCTAGAACAACACAGCAGGTCATGATTAAACACAACCTAATGCGTCTTCAAATAACCGTACATGCAGATGAGCTGTGAACTGAGTTGAGAGTAAGACTATCGCCGTCCCAGACACCGGACTATCAATCTGGGACTAGCTGCTATACATACTGCTTGAGGGATCTGCTGGTACTTGAGGCCCTGGAAGTGGCGATGCTGGTCCATGCAGTTCATCACGATGCCGCTCTGTGGTTCTACCCAGCACTCTGTCACAAGGTTGAGCTCCGTGTCCACGTCTACAGCCTCCACCTCAGTGTCGTTGTCATCATCGGTGGAGAAGCTGGAGGCCCATGTAAGACAAAAGACAGCAGGCTGACAAATGTGCCGAGGTATGCGGACCATACACCTGGGTTAAAAACACTATGTGGAGCGTAGAACAGGGGTGGCCTGTAGTCTGCAGGTTTTCATTCCAACTGATCACCTCAGCAGGTGAGTTTACCAAGTTCCTCCTCTCCTCTTCTTGATAGAAGAGGTGGTGGTGGTGGTCGTGGCTCTATCTATCTGGCGTGGAGAGGAGGTTGTGTTGCTCTGGCTCTAACTGTTTGGCGTGGAGAGGAGGTCGTGTTGCTCTGGCTCTATCTGGTTGGCGTGGAAAGGAGGTCGTGTTGCTCTGGCTCTATCTGTTTGGCGTGGAGAGGAGGTTGTGTTGCTCTGGCTCTACCTGTTTGGTGTCGAGAGGAGGTCGTGTTGCTCTGGCTCTATCTATCTGGCATGGAGAGGAGGTTGTGTTGCTCCGTATCTATCTATCTGGCATGGAGAGGAGGTTGTGTTGCTCGGGCTCTATCTGTTTGGCGTGGAGAGGAGGTTGTATTGCGCTGGCTCTATCTATCTGGCATGGAGAGGAGGTTTTGTTGCTCTGTATCTATCTATCTGGCATAGAGAGGAGGTTGTATTGCGCTGACTATCTGGCATGGAGAGGAGGTTTTGTTGCTCTGTATCTATCTATCTGGCATGGAGAGGAGGTTGTGTTGCTCTGGCTCTATCTATCTGGCATGGAGAGGAGGTTTTGTTGCTCTGTATCTATCTATCTGGCATGGAGAGGAGGTTTTGTTGCTCTGTATCTATCTATCTGGCATGGAGAGGAGGTTTTGTTGCTCTGTATCTATCTATCTGGCATGGAGAGGAGGTTGTGTTGCTCTGTATCTATCTATCTGGCATGGAGAGGAGGTTGTGTTGCTCTGGCTCTATCTATCTGGCATGGAGAGGAGGTTGTGTTGCTCTGGCTCTATCTATCTGGCATGGAGAGGAGGTTTTGTTGCTCTGCATCCATCTATCTGGCATGGAGAGGAGGTTTTGTTGCTCTGTATCTATCTATCTGGCATGGAGAGGAGGTTTTGTTGCTCTGTATCTATCTATCTGGCATGGAGAGGAGGTTGTGTTGCTCTGTATCTATCTATCTATCTGGCATGGAGAGGAGGTTGTGTTGCTCTGTATCTATCTATCTGGCATGGAGAGGAGGTTGTGTTGCTCTGTATCTATCTGGCGTGGAGAGGAGGTTTTGTTGCTCTGGCTCTATCTATCTGGCATGGAGAGGAGGTTGTGTTGCTCTGGCTCTATCTATCTGGCATGGAGAGGAGGTTTTGTTGCTCTGTATCTATCTATCTGGCATGGAGAGGAGGTTGTGTTGCTCTGTATCTATCTATCTGGCATGGAGAGGAGGTTGTGTTGCTCTGGCTCTATCTATCTGGCGTGGAGAGGGGGTTGTGTTGCTCGGGCTCTATCTGTTTGGCGTGGAGAGGAGGTTGTGTTGCTCTGGCTCTATCTGTTTGGCGACGCCGGGAAGCTGCTTGACATCCTTGTGGATCCACCTTCTCACATATGTTCACATTACATGTATTCATTTTTGTCATGGATTGTCTATGTTGTATTTTCATTATGTTGTTACTATGCAAATAAAATTGACTTGACTTGATAGACGGCTAATCAGTGTGCAGAGTCTTTGGTTGGAATCAAAACCTGTAGACTGTTGGGTCCCCCTTGGTACACTGTTTGCAAAATAAGCCGTGGTGGAACAACCTTAAAAACATTTGGAACAACTAACTTAATCAGACACTTATTATATTGTAATTTATTCCTATGATGCTGCTCAGAGTGATCACAGTGGCTGGCTCGTCTGCCGACAGCAAGGAGCCAATGAGCTCAGTTAACGGAGGTTCCTTTGAGTTATATGATGGTGTGTTCAACACTCAGTACAAATGAATATTGGGCGACGGTAAATTACAACGCTATCATGATGCGTTCAAATGTAATCTTGTAAAATGTAGTTTTTGATGAGAAACTTGAATAAATCTTTGAAGGAGATGTTTTCACAGCAATGTAAAATAGATAATATTGAGAGAATTATGACCTGTTTAACTTCCTAAAACTAGCTCTAAGCAGCTTCTAATATATAATTAGAACTACTAATGCCAATATTTCAATAAAATGACAATCATTTATTTCCTAATCATTTGAATTGTGTATTTTTATGGTAATAACTACGACAGATGACAATAACTATGTAAAAGAATAACATTTACAGGTTTTGGTGGTTGGAATATTTCATAAAATGGAAGTGAACGCATCGGGGGCGTGTTTTTGACCGGCCATCGCAATGTGTAGCTAGATGACATCACCTTGCTTTGTTGAGCAAAGTTCAACTTAAAAATCAGGTGGTGTGAAAAGGTGATTACTGCCAGTCTTACCTGTCCTTAGTAGATGTAGAGTGAGGTGGAAACAGGATGTACTGAACAATACAAGAGTGGCTCTCTCTATCCGTGTCCCCTGACATGCCCTGAAAATAGAAATTCAATTCAATAGAAACTCATTTGCACCACTAGTGATACCACACATACTGTACATGTACAGAAACATGACAGGACTGAAGATCAAGCCAACCAAATGGTGTATGTTTTACCTTCACTGGCAGCTCGATCACCATGTTGACGATGCCCTCTCCGCTGGCAGCAAAGTGAAAGCCTTCTGATATGCGGATCCTTCACAGACATCAAGAGACATTTTAGTTTATCTTATACCAACCCAGCTGCTATGTCTTTTTACAATTAGCTGCAGTCATGAAATAAGAAACCTCAGGTCACATTTGCCCCCAAACAAACTTGCTCAGAACTTATTTTTATCATGTTTAACTGTTATTGAAGTCTGTTGCAATGCGGCATTGAATGGTACAGGGATCCAGACCAGCTTTTTACATCGGTTGCACCGGTGCAACGAACTTTTTCATTTAACCCAATCAACTTCAAATTTGGTCATTACAATCTGAAGACCTTTATGATGAAAAGTTACTAAAAGCTTGAGACCTCTCTGATATCGATTAGCAAATTCTAAATATTACAACAACAAAAAACACAAATGAGGTGGATGAACTCACTCGGAGAGCATGGACAGGATGTGAGCGACGGCCTGCATGGCCACAGCCGGTCCTTGGCTGCTCTGCACGGCCCACACCCAGCGCTGGTGCAGGAAGTAGCGAGACAGAGAGGCTAGGGTGGAGGAGGCCGTCCGGTTGGCTGCCATGCTGAGGGGGACAGAGCTGTTGGTGGGCTGAGGGAAGTTCTCCATGTTGAAAATGAAAGGAGTCCTGAAGTCCAACGGCAGCTTCTCATACCTGCAGAGCATCCGCGGTTCGTTTCATTAACACGTGTCCGGCGGACGGGAGAGGCGGTCTCTTTACACAGCAGTCACAACCAGTTGTAACCAATACTTTTAATTTAGGAATTCTAACACTGCAAGCAAAAACAGGTATATTGTGTTTTATGACACACTTTGGGCTGCTGGCATGCACTGACCTTATGAGCAGCTTCTCCAGAGGCTTGTTGAGCACCACCACACAGGGTCTGTCTGACAGCGCAGGTTTGGGAGCAGGGATGGAGGGAGATTTGGATGGTGATGGATGACCAACAATCTTCCTCTTGGTCTTGGGGGTCGCCTCTTTGTTCTGAACACGATGAGGGAAGCGAAGTTTGAGGATCTGCTCTCGCAGCTCATCTACGATCTGGTGGGAAACACAAATATCACGACGGGTTACCGTAGAAAACGTATAGCATTCAGTTTTTAGACACACATAGTGTGTACAGATGTGCTGACCAATGTCACCGTGTTTTGATTGATCTGATAGCTTTCTACAAATGAAGTCAAGGGCTGCCTAATCAAAGCTGTAGTAGTCAGTATATTTTTGGCATCATTGGGCAAAAATTCCATAATAACCTTTCAGCATATTGTAATTCAAGTGTTCTGAGAGAAAACTAGACTTCTGCTCCTCCTCATGGCTCTGTGCACAGGCTTTAAAGGACCGTAACAGGAACAATATCAGGTAATTTCATTGAGAGAGCGTTCCTATTGGCTGTGCTCCAGTCACATGACCGGAAGTTGGCGTTCCTTCACCAGATTTCACAATGGCGGCAGCGTCACAAATTTTCTCATTTTACAGCTAAACCGTGCACTACAAGATGATTCTGAGAACATGTGAAGAGAGAAATAGACATTAACGTAACAGAATATTGATTCATATTTGATCAGCGCTGACTAGTTTGACCGTTTGGTCGGCGTTCGCGAGTGATTGACAGCCGGCTCTCATAGACAGCAGCTAAACGGCAGACTCCAGAACAGCTCTGATTGGTTGTTTTCCTCCGGTCTGTGAAATCTTGCAGATGCCGTTAGGAGCACCGGAGGACACCGGAGGACACAGAGAAACATGATTTTTTTCAGGTTACCTGTTTCATGTACTACTGTCACAATATAGTGATCGTTTTAAAAAAATGACTTTTTTTTAAAATCATATTTAAAACTGCAGCACTGCTGCTTTAAATCTGAAACTAGAGTGGAAATAATAGACAGCACTGCCAATGTCAGTCAGCATCATTGCAACAACCAACCACTAGAGTGGCCGCTATAAGCCACACACGAAGCTCAGAGCAGTACTAACAAATGCAAACTGTGTAACCATGTTCTCTACACACAAACTCATTGCAGGATAATCCGTGGTGTAGATTTGAAGCTCCAACAGCCTGTTACAAACCATAGCACGGTAACAGTAAAAACAGCGTCAGCACTGTCCTTGCACAACCATATTCCTCTGTTTAACACATCCTACCCATAAATCTAAAACGGTTTGTTTTTGATTATTTTTTAAGTGTAAGGTTAATGCGGAGTGAAAGATGCAGGAGCTGCAGCAACCAGTATCATCTTCACAAAGGCATTGGTTTGTACCGTACAAGTATTAACCCCCTGTATGTTTGACTCCCAGTACCTTGTTTCTAACATGGGCTGGTGTACCGATAGGGAAGCCCAGACGCAGGACCATGCAGGGCGTCTTGGAGATGAGGCGGACCAGGTAGAAAGATGTGGGAGGCTGGTCCGACGAACTGTGGAGACAATTCATTTCAACTTTTTTTTTTTTTACAGGAACTGAATTATTTTTAACGGAGCTGGTGTAACATGGACTTGTGGTTTAGCAGTGTTCCCCTATCTTTTTGACTTGTCACAGCTTTAAACAAGTCATATACTTGCAAAAACTTGGCCTTATCCGTACTGTGGGCAGAAATTATTGGATAAAAACATTGTTTTTTTTTAAAGCGGCAGTAGGCAGAACATTTTTGGCATCATTGGGCAAAAAATCCATAATAACCTTTCAGCATATTGTAATTCAAGTGTTCTGAGAGAAAACTAGACTTCTGCTCCTCCTCATGGCTCTGTGTACAGGCTTTAAAAGGACCGTAACAGGAACAATATCAGGTCATTTCATTGAGAGAGCGTTCCTATTGGCTGTGCTCCAGTCACACTAACTCGCAAACTCTGATCAAACGGTCAAACTAGGCAGCGCTGTCAAATATGAATCAATGTTCTGTTACTGTAATGCCTATTTCTCTCCTCAGATGTTTTCAGAATCATCTTCTAGTGTACTGTTTAGCTGTAAAATGAGAACGTTTGCTCCGGCTGGTGGGCGGTGCCTGGTATTTCCTCAACAACCGTGTCACAAACTTTATCATTTTACAGCTAAACCGTGCACTACAAGATGTTTCTGAAAACATTTTATGCAAGAAATAGGCATTACAGTAACAGAATACTGATTTATATTTGATCAGCGCTGCCTAGTTTGACCGTTTGATCGGAGTTCACGAGTGATTGACAGCTGCTCAGAGACGGCAAGGCTCCAGCTCGGCTCTGATTGGTTGTTTTCCTCCGGTCTGTGAAGTCCTGCAGATGCCATGAGGAGCACCGGAGGACACATTTTTTTCAGATAACCTGACTCATGCACTACTGCAGGATATAAGCGGTTTGAGTGGTCAGAAGACTAAAAAGACGCTTTATAAATGCAAGTCCATATGTAACCGTTTTATAAAAATAACTTTTTTAATCATATTTGCTCCAATCTGCCTACTATAGCTTTAAAAGCCTAAAGAGATGTAAGTATCCAGTATTTCATGGGAAAAGGGGAACTTTTTCAAGCAAAATCGGAAAAAATATATTCCAGTATTGTGTAGCAGAAATATGTCTTTTTCTTTTGTATCCATTAATCATTTTGTTGCCCCCACCACATTTATCTTGGGACCCCTAGTTTAGGGAACCACTGGCTTAAAGTAAAGGCTGTGTTTCATCCTGATGAGAACACAGTTGTGAGGGAACCTTTCCAGTTTAGGGGGATTCACTTTACTGTTAAATACTGGCATATCAGCTCCCACCAGCTCTGATATCACCATGATCACTAACTATTAACATCATCTTAAGAGTCAGTATCCAACATAGAAAAACAACAAAGGTTGTTTCCAGCTCTTGACCCCATGTGGTAGCTCCAACTGCAAAGAAATATCAGCGGTCGGTTCGTGTCTCACCTGTATATGAGTTTAACATACGAGTATCCCTCCACCAGCACGAAGCTGCTCCAGTCCCTCAGCAGTGATGTGAGGGCAGAGTGGGAGATACGACACTGAATGGTGCTGTAACGCCCATTGTTTCCAGCTGTGTGCAGGTGTTTGGGGACAGGCCTGGAGAGACAAAATGATTCATATAATGAAGACAGCCCAGAGAGGCCTGAGTTCAACATACCCAGGGTATCTTCTCCTTATCTGGCTTCACTAACCCTAACAACCAAGATCACGCTAAGCAATCCTACGAAGGTGGTTATCAACTCGGTAAATCAACCCAGAGTTTCTGTGTCTGGTTATGAGCACGTTCACATGAATGGGGCAGTTTTTGCAGCATCTGACCAATCACAGACATGGACAAGTCTACTGTCAGCAGAGCGGCACATTTTACAAACCAAGAGCAAGCTATAATAGACAAATACGAAGAAGTTAAACACTTAATCCAGACTAAAAGAAACACAGTGGAAGCTGCCAAATGCAGGAATAACAGCTGGTAAAAGAAAAGATGATGATGTGTGAATGCGTAAATTAACAGACTTATTAATTTAGGAATACTCAAAAGTCAGATATAGTCGTCTAGTTTGGGCAGTGATATTGAAAAAAGCGTGGATGAATAGATTACACACCATTATGCCCTTTGGTATTGTGGAGGCATGTTTGACTATTTCAGTCTTATTTCAGCTGGCGGTGTAGCAGTAAACACCAACAGCACCCAGCCAGCTGTCCTTCCTGTATTTGTCAGTTTAAACTGTGTTGATTTTAGTCTGGATCATGACTGTAACTTCTTCTTCTTCTTTGTGTAATATTATCATACCATCTGCACACAGAGCTCTGATTGGTCAGTAGGAGGTGCATTTATACAAGTTGATCTCTTATCTGGAAGATAACCTGCTCCAAAGCAGGTTATCATAAGTTACCATGGCGATCTACCCCAGTAAGAAGTGAACCACCATCGTAGGAATGAAAACCCTGAAGTTACCTTTCTATCCCTAAATACTGCTTCGTAGTACAGGCCTCTGAATAAACAGAGCCAAACAAATATGGCAGATAATGAGGCTAAACACCGAGCGTTTGTAAAATATGAACCTAGATCCACACAAGCCGCCTTCTATCCTTTTCTCTTCATCTTCAGATATCCCTCTTCTATCTGGTCTAGCTGGTATCAGTGAAGCTGTAACCTATTGTCTTAGAATAGTGAAACACAACTATACATTACTCACATGTCATGCTCAAGGATGATAGCGATGCGATGCATGTGCAGCCATCTCTGCCAGAAGGTGGCATCCATGGAGAGGATGGGCTTCCAATAGGAAGCAAACTGGGACTGAGAGGAGTCTTTGGATCCACTGTGCTGCAAGGACAGGACCTGGAAAGAGAGGAGGAGATTCAGTCAAAGGAGGTACGCCAACAGAGGAAAGGCTGACAGGATACAATGATTATGGGTCCATCTTCATCACCATTAACGGGGTCAGGCAGATGAGCAATGTGGAATATGGAGCGGCCATCGTTCATTAAATTAAAATGTGGATAAATATGGACTTATTTCCCTTATTGTTAACAAAAACAACATTTCAACATCTCCATGCAGTGCATCTCTCAATACCTACTGTCTTTCCCTGATTTGCCCTTCCCTGTCTGTGATTCTCAGCCCTCAATTTACATCGCTGTAATTCAACACTAATACCCTTTTCCACCAAAAGTAGCACGTATGTGCAGTTTTTTTTAAACACGGGAAAACCCGCTAAAAATAGACGATAGCCTCGTTTCGCATTGCCTGTAGAGGAGGATGCCTTTCTGTTATTTTTTCTGGTGTGTCACGCTCAACGTCACGGACATGACGGAATCCAGACTTAGTAAACAGCCAAAATGTTGCGGTGGTTACTTCTTTTTTTATATCAGTTACTTATTAAGTCTCTCTTTCAAACCCTCAAACCAAAGTTGCCTGATTGCTGGAATAGTGGAAAGACTAACAAAGACAGAGTTTGATTTTGTTTCTGTTGAGTTTGAATGAAATGGGTTTTACGACGATCAGCGAGGTGAAAATTAGCGCGTCCACCTGGGTGTCATGTTTCCATCACTGCTGATCGAAGCTGGAGCTGATAAATACCCCTGACTACTGCAGAGTCATTTTGTTCTGGGAATGAATGCCGATTGTAACCTTTCCCACTGAAGACAAAAAGCCAGATGTTTAGTGGGTGTTAGTGGGTTTTTGTCCAGTGGGGAAGGGGCTTTAGTGGCGTTAATGGAAAACAATACAAAAGACGTACTGTTTTCATGCTATAGATTTAGTTAATGCAGCACTGGAGTGCAGTGCTCTTGGACCAGAATGCCCAGGTGTTCTCAACATACTGGTTAGGTATGATCAGGGAAGGTCTGCACAGTACCGGAGTAGTAGAGCCGGGAGGGATGTAAAAAAGAGGAACTCCGTTTTTGGTGCTCTCGGGAATCATGTAGTTCTCAGGAACTGAATTAAATGATTGGAGGTGCACCAACATCTGATCAGTCTGGTTGATGCTGGAAGGACACACAGCAACACATACGGTATCAAAAGAATTGCAACGAGTCTCTAACAAATGAATTATTATTATTTTATGTTCTACATGATGGTGGAACCAGACAGGCGTACCTCTGCAGTGTGTTCCAGAAGCGTCGGATGACGGATGTGCGGTACGGGCTGGTGATGGGTTTCCTCTGGGTGCAGCTGATGTCGTGCAAGATGTCGTAGCTTCCCTCCATCGTCACCTCCACCCTGGTGGTTCTCTTGGCTTGGTCTAGCGGCCAGGAGGCGGCTGCCAGGTACTCGATATGCATGTTGTGTTTCCATAACAGCACCAGCTTCACCTCCAGCTGAGTCCCACCTTAAGAAACCAGAACTAAGGTCTAACACTGCACTTCTCCATGAGAGATTTCCTCTTTCAAATAACCAAGACTTTGGTTAAGATGGACGTTTACCTTTGGTGAGGCTGATCTCTCTGATGGTGTAGCCCTCTCTCAGTCGCACAGACACCACGCTGATTAGATGAGCGTGGACTTCCTTCTCTGTGTGCTTCTTCCTCCTCATGACCAGGGAAGGGTTACCGCTGGCTGACACCAGGTGCTCATTGAACAGTTTGTGCTGGGAAACTACAAAACAGTGAAGTAGTTAGTAGGTGGACCTATCTATTTTCATCATCATAACCAATAAACCTATAGAAAAGCTAAGTTGGATTACTCTATGGCCAGGGTCTGAAATTAACTTTTTTAACTACCTGCCACTATGGTAGACAAGTACTTTGTTTTTTAATCTGCCACTTTTGAAATCTCTGCGCTAAATGAAGGAATAACATTTTAGATCCGAAGTCATTCAATGTTCGATATATTTTATATAAAAAACATTATATACGTGGTAAATTACAGTGTTGGAATTACACCGTAGCTTCTGGGGGAGCCCTATTTTTGGGGGGTGGGACGTTACTGTACTGTACTTTGTTATTGTCATCTATAGTGGTTATTTGCATAAAAACACACAATTCAAATGATTATTTAAATATTTGCTTTGATTAAAAAAAAGCTTGGTAAGTTGTTATGAAGTTAAACAGGTCATAATTCTGTCTTTAATATCTATTTTATATTGATGTGAAAACATCTCCTTCCAAACAACTGAATTTCTTCAAGTTTCTCTCCAAAAACTTAATTTTACAAGATTACATTTGAACGCATCATGATAACGTTGTAATTTACCTTCGCCCAATGGTCATTTTTACTGAGCAGACTTTGAACGCCTCATAATAATAACTGAATGACACCTCCGTTAACGTTCGTATCTCCGCTGTTTAACCAGTCAGGACTGTGCTGCTAACGGCTGCTAACAGCTAACGTTACTAACTCTCCTCCTGCTGATTTAAACACAGGTTTGTTGTCCACAGTGAAGCAATGGCGCCCGTTTTACCCCGTGAACCAGAGTCTATTTGACCAGCGTTTCTGACCGTGAGTAGCTGCAAGTTGGGTGTGTGACGCAACTACTGTATGTCACGGCAGGTGTATTGCTCAGGATCCAGGGAAGCACAGTGTCCAGTGTGTAGTCGTTCATATGAGCGGGACTGAGAAAGCAGCAACACCACGGGCCAAGCATTCGGCCCGTTCTGAACAAGCATGATTTGAACGTGTACTACACTAGTACATTTCAAAATTGTAAATACATTTCTTATTTCAAATTAGCTTCACAATGAAATATGCCAATTAGTAAACACAGCCCACCATGTGCAGAAAATAAACGGTTCACTTTTTACAACTACATTTCCGTACGCTTGTTGGTTTGGGGACCGGGGAAGGACCTCTACAACTCTCATGTTGCTGCCTTCTAACCCTAGACGGGGGCCTAACACCTACATACAGGCTCAGTTTCAAGACTTAATAGTACGCATAGCTGACTCACCACAGAAGTACTCGGAGTTCATAGACTCAGGGGTGTTAAGGAAGGAGTAGGTTAAGAAGGCCTTGTGGTAGGTATTCATCTCCTGGCTGTTCAGGTCCACGTCAGGACAGCTGGGCAGGTATGAGCCAAAGGTGGCCAATGAGATGAACTTCATCAGCTCGACGTTGGGGATGTAGCCAAAGCTGCAGTCATAGGAGTATGCACCGCCAACCTGGAGAGGGACAAACACAATTCAAAGATGAGACTTCAGTATAACGTCTCCTCCATTCTGGATCAAGATTGTGGAATCATTTTAGTCACAGAATCCCTCTTGCGTAAGAGATCTTTGAGTTGGAAGTTACTACGTCGACATGCACACAAGTATTGCGGTTGATCATATGTAAGGGATAATGTACAGCGAGCGGGTCATTGTTGTGAAAGAATCCCAGACAGGGTGATGCAGCACCCCGACGCAAACTCGGAGGGGTCTCTCATCGCCCTGAAGGGGATTCTTTCACAACAATGACCCGCTAGCTGTACATTATCCTGCTTATTACACGGCTACTTACTGAAGAAATCAATAATTTGACACAAAAACGGTCCGCCAGAGTCCGACATCAGAGCTGCGCCCATAGCAACGGTCTGTTATACGTAGCAACGGTCTGTTATACATATCAACGGTCTGTTATACGTAGCAACGGTCTGTTATACGTAGCAACGGTCTGTTATACAAAGCAACGATCTGTTATACATAGCAACGGTCTGTTATACAAAGCAACGGTCTGTTATACATGGCAACGGTCTGTTATACATAGCAACGGTCTGTTATACATAGCAACGGTCTGTTATACATAGCAACGATCTGTTATACATAGCAACGGTCTGTTATACAAAACAACGGTCTGTTATACATAGCAACGCCTGTAATAAAGAGCAACGGTCTGTTATACGTAGCAACGGTCTGTTATACGTAGCAACGGTCTGTTATACGTAGCAACGGTCTGTTATATGTAGCAACGGTCTGTTATATGTAGCAACGGTCTGTTATACAAAGCAACGGTCTGTTATACATAGCAAAGGTCTGTTATACATAGCAACGGTCTGTTATACATAGCAACGGTCTGTTATACATAGCAACGGTCTGTTATACATAGCAACGGTCTGTTATACAAGGCAACGGTCTGTTATACATGGCAACGGTCTGTTATACATAGCAACGGTCTGTTGTAAAAAAAATAAACAGACTGCAGAACGCCGTGATTGACCAATCAGAATCAAGTATTCAACACAGCTGTGTAATAACCTGGATTTAATGTTTTCATGGAACAGAGAGCAACCTGGTTATTCATAACTCTGTATGCTCAAAATCTCAGCCCTTCTTTATCCGTCCGTCATTTCTGTATCATCCAAAAGCAGTTGAGGATAAACTCACTGCCACAATAAAATATTGATGTGGAAGAACTCCT
The DNA here is from genome assembly GCF_043250625.1 of Sebastes fasciatus. Taxonomy (NCBI): domain Eukaryota; kingdom Metazoa; phylum Chordata; class Actinopteri; order Perciformes; family Sebastidae; genus Sebastes; species Sebastes fasciatus. The sequence goes on from NC_133799.1 coordinate 37,449,709, forward strand.
TTTAAACAGTTCTAAAGATGTCTACTGATGGTACTGATAGAAAGAAAAAACTCACAAACTCAGCATAAAGCGTAAGAACAAAATAGAAACCACTGACACTAACACTGTCTCATGAATATTTGTTGGCATTCCATTTGAATGAGTAACAAACAACAGCGTCAGAGCTGCAGACACGGAGATGTTATCGTCTTTACCTGCACAAAGGAGCAGGCGATGGTTCCACTCCTGAGCTGGTTCAGCAGGGTTTCACACACGGCGACATCAGGAACACTGGTCACTCCATCTGTGATTATAATGATACCTGGAACACACACGAGTTAAATTACACATTCTCATAATCTCCTTATTATGAAGTGTGATGAAGTCACATGATGTGCTTCTATAGTGTAAAATGTCTCCCAACTACGACGCGTTGTTGTTTACTCCCTTTTCACAGTGATTGATCAAGTGTGTGGAGGTCTGGAAGAAAGCAGGGTTTCATTTCTCTCTCAGCTCTCCAGCTCTCCCTGGGTTTACTGCTTTGGCCTGGCAGATGGGCCCAGGATATATCCTTAATCCTTCCATGACTTTCAATTAGGGGTGTTAAGGAAATATTGAAAATATGGAATATCACGATATTATGTTCTGTGATACTGTAACAATTCTCAAAAACACTATCGGGGTCACGTGATGCGGTCATCGTGAGGAGTCGTTTTTCGTCGACCTCCCGTCACCACCAGATACAATTTACAATTTAAAGTTACTTTTTGACCCAGGCTGGACTTTCTAAAGGTGGCCATCTATGTATGAACATGTCCGCTTCTGATCCAAACCAAGTTCAACGTGATGCCGTGGCTAGAACTCGCTCAGAGCTGAAGAAACTCCAGACCACTAGCATGGACGCTACAGCTAACGTTAGCCAGCATGGCGCCGCCACCTGCGAGGAGGAGGGCTTGGCTACTCTCCTCGCGCAGGATGTCACACAGAAAATCAGCGCCTTAATGGATCAGAAGTTTACCGAACTTCATCTGACTCTGGAAGGATTTAACAACCATATCGAAGGCAACACCAAGCGCATAACGGAGGCTGAATCACGTATCTCAGATGCTGAAGACTTCGTGACTTCATTGTCTAACAAGATTACGGCTCTAGAAAAGGAAGTGAATACTCTCTCACAACGAGCCGAGGACAGCGAAAACCGCAGCCGCAGGGAGAACATCAGGATTATTGGTCTGAAGGAAGGCACGGAGGGACAACAACCAACTTCATTTTTCGAATCATGGCTCCCAAAACTACTGGGTTTGCAAACCAAACGAGGGACGATTAAAATCGACAGAGCGCACAGATCCCTCGGCCCTCAGAAGGAAAAGTATACAAGACCGGTGATCATCAAGCTGCACAATTTCTGCGACAAACAGAGGGTCATGGCTGCAGTCAGGGAAAAAGAGAAGCTTCTGTACAACGGAAACCAAATCTACATTCGCCAGGACCTCTCGGTCCAGGTGAGGCAGACCCGACGGGAGTTCAATGATGTTTGCCAGCGTCTCATCATGCGAGGGATACGCTTCCAGATGCGCTTTCCAGCCAGCCTGTGCTTTTCGTACAACAACCAGGACTACACTTTCAAGTCTCCACGCAAGGCTTGGGAGTTTGTGAAGGACTGGGACAAATGAAAAACTTGGTCAGGTACAACTCCGTCTCTTTTCCTGCTCTCTGTGGGATGGGGACATGAAGGAATATTTTGAACTAGTTTAGGGCGACTCAGCTGTCTCTTGTACATATTCTAAGCTTCATACACCCGAACATTATACACGTTTCCTATACATCCATGAGCGCACACACACATTCACATTAGCTGGTTGTAGAACCCTGCATTACGCACATGCACACAATTACGCACGTAAATAGTCCCGTAGGCTACAGCCGAGGAAAGTGTTCGATAGGCTCCAGCTGTCAGGCTTTGTTTTTGAGGGTAATGTTTTGTGTTTTATTTTTTGTTATCCTGTTCCATTGTTTTCAGTTTTCTCATGTAATAAGATGTCCTCTCTCTCATGTAAGACTAGATCTTATCAGACTTCTCATCTTAGTTTGGGTTTTGTAAACCCATTTGCAAATATGCTTCCACCCATTTACCTTGTTAGTGGTTGTACTTATGAGTGATCTCAAAATTACCTCGCTAAATGTTAAAGGTTTAAACCATGTCGTCAAGCGCCAAAAGATTCTTACTTTACTAAAAAAGGAGAAGTGCCACATCGCCTTCTTACAGGAAACCCATCTGTCCGATCTGGAACATATTAAATTACGTAGAAATTGGGTTGGGCAAGTTTTTTATTCCTCCTTTAAATCCAACAGTCGAGGTGTGGCTATTCTCTTACATCGCAGCCTTCCTTTTACATTGGATAGAACAGTAACCGATAAAGAAGGGCGTTATGTGCTTATTTCCGGATACATCTATGGAGAGCACATTTTACTGGGTTGCATTTACGCCCCCAATATATATGAATCTACCTTTTTTCCCAAACTTCTGGCAGACATGTCTGACTTTTCTACCTCCTTTACTTTGATAGGTGGTGACTTTAATTGTACCCCTGACTCTACTGTCGATCAATCTCCTCCTAGGCCTATTCCTTCTCGCAAAAGTCTTAAACTGGCTGAATTTTGTACTGACTTGGACTTGAATGATGCATGGAGAGTTCTTAACCCAACAGGCCGGGACTATACCTTCTTCTCTAAGCCTCACCAGTCCTTCTCTAGAATTGATTTTTTCCTTTCTTCCAGGACACTTTTAGATAGAATTAAAGACTGTATTATAGGAAGTCAGACTATATCTGACCACGCCCCTATCAGCGTAACCATTGGTCCCCCGTATAAGGACCCCTCTTGTAGACACTGGTGCCTGAGCCCTTCCTTATTAAGCAGCCCACCCTTTGTTGATTTCCTTAGTAAAGAACTTAAACAATTCCTTGCTGAGAATAAATCACCTGAAGTGAGTTCTACTACTTTGTGGGAGGCGGCTAAGGCTTACCTTCGTGGGGCTATCATATCCTACACATCAGCACAAAAGAAAAAGGCTCTCAAAACCCAGTTAGAGTTGGAGAAGAAAATTAAGGAGTTGGAGGGAGAATTTAAAAGTTCTCCATTCAGGTCCATTGGGGAACAGTTGGATGCTACGCGTTCTGCTTTAAATCAACTGTTAACAAAGAATGCAGAGTCTTCAATATTTTTTGCAAAACATAGGCTCTATGAATCAGGTAATAAACCAGGTCGCCTGCTGGCCCGTCTGGCCAAGGGGAGGAGCGGTTCAACCTCAATATCGGCGCTCCAAGACACCAATGGAGTTAGATGTCACAAATCTACTGAAATAAATACAATTATGAAGGTCTTTTATCAGAAACTATATTCATCAGATGGTCTCACCTCTGAGGAGACAAGGGGAAGATTCCTTGACAAAATAAAATTACCAACTCTCTCAGATGACCAAAAGGAAGGCTTATGCAAACCAATCACAGAGGAGGAGGTTCTGGAAACTATTCGGGTACTTAAAGGAGGGAAGGCGGCAGGGCCTGATGGGTACTGCCCAGAATTTTATAAAAAACTAGGGAATATCATAGTAAGCCCTCTTACAGACATGTATAGAGATTCTTTTGAAAATGGCTGCCTCCCCTCAACTCTTAATCTAGCTAATATCTCCCTTATTCTGAAGAAGGGCAAACCCCCCAACCTATGTGGCTCCTATAGGCCTATTAGCCTTATCGCGGTAGAAAATAAGTTGCTTACTAAACTACTTGCTAGGAGGTTAGAATTGCTTCTGCCCTGTATTATTAATCCTGACCAGACGGGTTTTGTTCATGGGCGCTACTCACATACAAACATTAGACGGCTGTTGAATATTATCCAATTTACTAACCATTTTAAAAAGAAGGCCCTCGCCATTTCTTTATATGCCGAAAAGGCGTTCGATAGAGTTGAGTGGCTCTATCTATATGACATCCTTGAGAGGTTTGGTTTGGGGGGGGATTTCCTTAAGTGGATCCAAACTATTTACCACTCCCCCACGGCCTGTATTATAACTAATGGTCTGCGCTCGGGCTCCTTCCCTTTGGAAAGGTCCACACGCCAGGGCTGCCCTCTAAGCCCTCTGCTCTTCGCCATCGCTCTCGAGCCGTTGGCAGAAGCCATTAGATGCCATGGAGATGTGAGGGGTATAGCTGTCGAGGGTACCACTCACAAAATTGCGTTATATGCTGACGACATCCTTTTATTCCTTACCTCTCCTGAAACTTCTGTTCCCACCATCCTAGCAATAATAAACTAATTTAGCTATATCTCAGGCTACAAGATAAACTTTAGCAAATCCGAGGCTATGCCCCTGGGCAGCTTCAGTGATACCAGCATGTTAGTAAATTTCCCTTTCAAGTGGTCCACTGCTGGTTTCACGTACCTAGGTCTAAAAATATCGCCAGATAACCACGACTTATGGAAATTTAACTTTGCCCCTGTACTTAATACAGTGAAACAAGATCTGATTCGGTGGCATGATCTTCCGCTTTCACTTATTGGTCGTGTTAGCCTGATAAAGATGAACGTACTCCCTCGACTTCTATACCCTCTACAAATGTTGCCACTGCGCATCTCCAAAAAAGTTAACAAAGACTTGGAGAGATCCTTTTCAAAATTTATTTGTCACGGTAAAAGGCCGAGACAAAAGTTTAGTTCTCTGCAGTTGCCCAAAGAAAAAGGTGGTTTAGCGGTACCCAACATGCTCTTTTACAACTGGGCCTGTCACATTCATACTCTTTGGACTTGGTTACACTCATATCTTAGGCTCGAAACTTGTGTAGACTCTTGGGCGTGCTCCCCTGAGTCCCTGTGGAGTTTGGTGACATGTGGACCGGAAAAAATTAAAATGAACATTAAGAATAACCCTTTAATTATCAACTCTATTAAAGTGTGGCGGGAGATCTCCGATTACATGGATAGACGAGGTGTCAAATCCATGCTGTCTCCCATCTGTAATAATCAGGAATTTTTACCAGGCTTGAGGCTTTCTTTATTCCACTCATGGCGTGACAAAGGGATTCATGTGATAGGGGACATGTTTGAGGTTAATACCTTGATGTCCTTTCAGCAGCTTCAAGACAAATTGAAGCTTTTTTACTCCGATTTGATGCATATGGTGGTGTGTTCTTTTTACTATGACAGTTTCCTAAAACTAGATTAAAAAAAATAAATTGCAATATATCGCCTTGCTTACTGTATCACAATATATTGAATCATAACCCCTGTATCATGATACATACTGTATCGCCAGATTCTTGCCAGTACATAGTCCTACTTTCAATTCTGTTAATCATGGTATCTTGCTAGCTAAATTATCCACATACAGTTTAAGAGACACTGTTTTGAAATAGGTTGAGGGTTATTTATATGATCGACATCAATCCAAAAGAGTACTTATATAAGCTGTCACTAAATAGTAGGGCTGTCAAAGTTAACGCGCAGATGACGCATTAACGCAAAGTCATTTTAAAGCCACTAATTTCTTTAACGTATTAACACAACTTTCTTAAATCTGACGTTCCGCCAATATTTCGCAGGCTCAGTTTAAAAGCTAGAGAAAATTCTGATATCAGATGAAACTACAAAAACCTAAGGAATCCATCGGTACCAACCATGTCATACTATCTTGTGGAAGAGCTCCTAACCCTTAAAACAAACCTTTGATTGAGAAACTCAACGACAACTTTGGGTATTTAAAGTGGCAGTAGTCAGTATATTTTTGGCATCACTGGGCAAAAATTCCATAATAACCTTTCAGCATATTGTAATTTAAGTGTTCTGAGAGAAAACTAGACTTCTGCTCCTCCTCATGGCTCTGTTTTCAGACTTTAGAAAATTTAGCCCGTGACGGGAGACTTTGACCAATCACAGGTCATTTCAGAGAGAGAGCGTTCTTATTGGCTGTGCTCCGGTCATGTGACCAGAACTTGGCGTTCCTTCACCAGATTTCACAAACTTGCTAATTTTACAGCTAAACCGTGCACCACAAGATGATTCTGAGAACATTTGAGGAGAGAAATAGACATCAACGTAACAGAATATTGATTCATATTTGATCAGCGCTGCCTAGTTTGACCGTTTGGTCGGAGTACGGAAGTGATTGACAACCGGCTCTCATAGACGGCAGCTGGACGGCAGACCTCAGATCAGCTCTTACAGCTTGTTTTCCTCCGGTCTGTGAAATCTTGCAGATGCCGTTAGGAGCACCGGAGGACACAGAGGAACATGATTTTTTTCAGGTTACCTGTTTCATCTAATTCGTTTTATAAAAATAACTTTTTTTAAATCATATTTGCTCCAATCTCACCTACTGCTGCTTTAAGACAAGCCTACCTGCACTGGAGTTTGGGGGCAGCAGCTGAAGGGCCAGGATGCCCTGGCGCACCATGCTGACCAGGCCCATATCAGCTGACACCATGGAGATGCCTTGCGTCCTGTGGGGCTGGTCATCCAGGATGTTGCTATGGAGACCTGATGTTTGGACCGGCTCCACAGACTAAAGGCACAAGAAAAAATAAATACATTACTGTATATCTTCATCAACACTGAAGACTAAAGGCACGATCAAAGTGCGAATGTAGGTGAGTGACCATCGCCTGCCGAGGCCATATTCACCTGAAAGTTGAAAAAAGTTGAACCCTACTCTCATACAGCAGTTACTGCTGATAACAGCGTCCCGGACGATGGCGTGATTGCGGAAGCGTAGCAACCACTCTCCGGTTCCCTCCCAGGTAAACACTGTTAGCTCTGTCAGCAGTGTTAGCACCATTAGCTACCAGCCGCTGGCTCAGCCGTTACCATGTTGAGAGGCAATAGAAATGCTCCCAATCTCGCATTTAGCACCTTTGAATGGTAACTTCATTTTTTGTCAATGTTTTTGTGTCTAACTGACTAATAGGAACAGGGAGAGCACTGTAGACGGCAGGTGCCTACGTGCTGCAATGTAATCCTATTGGGGCAAGCTGGCACCGTCATTTACGTCCACTAAAAGTGCTGTTTTTTGCCATGACAGGCTCTGATTGTCATTATAAGTGTCTGACTTCACGGAAAGAGTCTCACTCAAGGAGGTCTCTTTCTGAAATCTGGCGAGGTGACGTGTTGTCAGAAGACAACGGTGAAATAGTGGAATACATCCATGGTGGAAACGCGACGAGGGGGAGAGAGAAGCAGGCAGCAGGCGGAGGAAGGTGAACCTGCTGCGGCAAGGCCACAAAGCTCGGCAGACCGGTGGTGATCCTGTGGGTAATGTGACCCTCTGCCCACAGAGGAAGAATGCTGTAAAGAGTGTGACTTGTTGCTGCCTGATATTCACATTTCACAACAAGACTTCTCCTTGAGCTCCTTGAGATTTTATTTCTCTCTATGATCCTATCCATAATGTTATCAGACACTTATAATAACAGTCTGAGCCTGTCAGTGTGGCAAAAACAAGCCCTTTTAGTGAACCTAACGTTACATTGATGCTGCTCACTTCTCTAGCAGCTCGTTTCCCATGTGCCGGTTACAGCGTCCTCCCTCAATACTGGAGCAATTTCAGAAATTGTTGTCACCATTAGTCACTTATGACAAAAACATGGGAAAAATAGGGTTGAAAAATACCAAAGTTACCCTTTAATGTCAACCAATCATTACCAAACAGAAACCAACAATGTTTAGTAACAGTCCGTCTCTTAATACTTTCTGACCGTGGCTCTCAGCTCCAATCCCATTGGTTCCTACTGAAGATTTCATCTTTATAAACACATACAGTGCCGTGAAAAAGTATTTGCCCCCTTCCTGATTTCTTATTTTTTTGCATATTTGTCACACTTAAATGTTTCAGATCATTAAACAAATTGTAATGTAAGACAAAGATAACCCAAGTAAACACAAAATGCAGTTTTTAAATAATTATTTCATTTATTAAGGGAAAAAGCTATCCAAACCTACCTGGCCCTATGTGAAAAAGTAATTGCCCCCCCTTGTTAAATCATGAATTAACTGATCAACCACATGTTTTGGAAAGCTGAGTTCAATTTCACTAGCCAATCACTGTTCAATCAAGAAATCACTTAAATAGAACCTGTCTGTCAAAGTGAAGTAGGCTAAAAGATCTCAAAAAGCAGCACATCATGCCACGATCGAAAGAAATTCAAGAACAGATGAGAAACAAAGTCATTGATATCTATCAGTCTGGAAAGGGTTACAAAGCCATTTCTAAGGCTTTGGGACTCCAGCAAACCACAGTGAGAGCCATTATCCACAAATGGAGAAAGCTTGGAACAGTGGTGAACCTTCCTAGGAGTGGCCGGTCTACCAAAATTACTCCAAGAGCGCATCGACGACTCATCCAGGAGGTCACAAAAGAACGGAACAACATCTAAAGAACTGCAGGCCTCACTTGCCTCAATTAAGGTCAGTGTTCACAATTCAACAATAAGAAAGAGACTGGGCAAAAATGGTATCCATGGGAGAGTTCCAAGGCGAAAACCACTGCTGACCAAAAAGAACACAAAGGCTCGTCTCACTTTTGCCAAAAAACATCTTGATGATCCCCAAGACTTTTGGGAAAATATTCTGTGGACTGATGAGACAAAAGTTGAACTTTTTGGAGGGTGTGCGTCTCGTTACATCTGGCGTAAAACTAACACAGCATTTCATAAAAGAACATCATACCAACAGTCAAACATGGTGGTGGTAGTGTGATGGTCTGGGGCTGCTTTGCTGCTTCAGGACCTGGACAACTTGCCATAATTGATGGAACCATGAATTCTGGTCTCTACCAGAAAATCCTGAAGGAGAATGTCCGGCCATCAGTTCGTGACCATAAGCTCAAGTGTACTTGGGTTATGCAGCAGGACAATGATCCGAAACACACCAGCAAGTCCACCTCTGAATGGCTTAAAAAAAACAAAATTAAGGTTTTGGAATGGCCTAGTCAAAGTCCGGACTTAAATCCAATTGAGATGCTGTGGCATGACCTTAAACAGGCCGTTCCTGCTCGAAAACCCTCCAGTGTGGCTGAATTAAAACAATTCTGCAAAGACGAATGGGCCAAAATTCCTCCACAGCGATGTGAAAGACTCATTACCAGTTATCGCAAACGCTTGATTGCAGTTATTGCCGCCAAGGGTGGCGCAACCAGTTATTAGGTTTAGGGGGCAATTACTTTTTCACATAGGGCCAGGCAGGTTTGGATATCTTTTTTCCCCTAATAAATTAAATCATCATTTAAAAACTGCATTTTGTGTTTACTTGGGTTATCTTTGTCTAATATTAAAATTTGTTTGATGATCTGAAACATTTAAATGTGACAAATATGCAAAAAAATAAGAAATCAGGAAGGGGGCAAATACTTTTTCACGGCACTGTATAGCTTGATTTTTTTGAACTAAATGTCTAAAACTGCTGGTCACTGTGGTTTTTAATCAAACGTTACTCAAACAGGAGGAAACACACATTTGTTGGGGACTATTTTCAGCAGCGGATGAATCCACATTTGGTGCTCTAGTGAGTATTTGTGGCAGCAGGACGGTGTGTGTGGGGCTGAGTTTGTGGTAATGAAGGAACATGTCACCCAGTGCAACAGTGTGGCTCACTGCTGTCTTTTTAATAGTTTCTGGACAACAATGAAGCTCTATGACACAGAGGAAGAAGAGATATCAGGCTAAGATACACACACAGTACTTGTTTGGAAGGAAGGATTCATATGAAAATGTTTGCATAGCTTTGGATAAAAGTGATTTGTGCTTTGTTTTAATGAGATCTATCGTTTCATCGACATCTTTTCTCATCTTCACATGGCGTTTTAAAATGAAACGTAAATACTGTTCATGAGCACTTGCCTGTTCATGCTGCTGGTGTAGGACTTCCGCTATGTTGCTCTCGACTGCTCTGAGCTGCTGATAGATGTGATGCAGGAACTCAACGAGGTCTGTCCTATCGAGCTGACAGCCCTGTACCAGAACCTGCAGGGGGAGTCAACGCTGTCAGAGGACTGCAACAACATGTGCAGCAGCTTTATGCATCACATGGACAAACAAATCAGCGCTCCATGCTTACATTTAGTTTAGGGACACAAGATATGCAGGAACAAGCTGATTTAACTAAAGAATTTCAAAATAAAGGATGTCTTTGGACCTAACTAAGGACAGGAGCGCATTGTGCTTCATTAATGTGTCCCTTTTCAAATAGCATAGTGTGCTCATTTCATAGGTACCTGCAGCTAAAAAAGATTTAGCTGACATATAAAGGCTGAGAGGTCACCCTAATTAATGTTCACAACCTGTAGCTACAACATGCACATCAGATAAGATAGAACTCAGTTCATCGCAAAAGACATTTTTGTACCAAAAACTCTCCATATACATAGTAAAATAAATAAAATCTGAATAACATACCATGTAAAAAAAATAGGGCTGTCAATAGATTAAAATATTTAATCTAAAAATATGTGATTAATCGCAAATTAACAACACATTTTTGATCTGTTCAAAATGTACCTTAAAGGGAGATTTGTCAAGTATTTAATACGCTTATCAACATGGTAGTGGACAAATATGCTGCTTTATGCAAATGTATGTATATATTTATTATTGGAAATCAATAAAACACATAACAATGACAGATTTTGTCCAGAAACCCTCACAGGTACTGCATTTAGCATAAAACAATATGCTCAAATCATAACATGGCAAACTGCAGCCCAACAGGCAACAACAGCTGTCAGTGTGTCAGTGTGCTGACTTGACTATGACTTGCCCCAAACTGCATGTGATTATCATAAAGTGGGCATGTCTGTAAAGGGGAGACTCGTGGGTACCCATAGAACCCATTTACATTCACATATCTGGAGGTCGGAGGTCAAGGGACCCCTTTGAAAATGGCCATGCCATGTTTTCCTCGCCAAAATTGTGCGGAAGTTTAAGCTCCTTCACTACCAGCTAGTATGACATGGCTGGCACCACCGGGTTCCTTCGGTTTTCTAGTTTCGAATGATGCCACATTTTCACTCGAGCTTTAAAACTGAGCCTGCTGCAATCTCCAAAAGATCGATTGTGTTAAAGAAATTAATGGCGTTAAAACAAATTTACGTTAACGTGTTATTATCGTGTTAACTTTGACAGCCCTAAAAAACAAACAATCAGAGCCTATAGCTACTAAGACCTCATGGCTGTCCTTGAATTGCACTTCAATGCTTCCGTTGAAAAAGTGATGTGTGCTGTATAGTGGACATCTAAGAACAAGAATAAACTAAACTAAACACTCTTTAAACAATAACTTAACATCCCTTGGAAATCTTGATTTGCTGACCTCCAGTGGATTACCTTCTCACCTTGCTGCAGTGACGTACAGCGAGGTGACATCACTGTTGGGTGGTTACAGGTTGAACAGAGCACACCTCTGCCCACACCCTACACTGATGCTTTTCAACTTGGTGTTAGGTTGCTCTATTAGACATTCATTTTAGATCATTCATTCGGATACAAAAATGTCATAAAACACCAGTAAACAAAAACAGGATGACAAGTAAGCTACTGTAATGACCTGATGGGAAGTGAGGCCAATAATTGATGAATATGCCAAGATGGTGATGAAGATCTTAGGCTTGAAAAGTTGATCAGTTCCAGGGACTTTGAATGGCTGAGCCAGACCGGCCAGACACCTCGACAGGGCATGAAACACCTCATCGAAGATCATCTCTCCTGTGCTGTCGTCCTGCAAAACAGAAAACAACACTCACCTCAGACAGAGAATTCTTATGCCAGAGGTTTGTCGATGATTTTTACTTTTTCAACTTATCGTACAATATATGGACATGACCTTGATGATTTTTACGTTATTAATTTATCGTACGATATATGGACATGACCTCGAGGATTTTTACGTTTTCAACTTATCGTACGATATATGGACATGACCGCGATGATTTTTACGTTTTCAACTTATCGTGCGATATATGGACATGACCGCGATGATTTTACGTTATTAATTTATCGTACGATATATGGATATGACCTCGATGATTTAACGTTTTTCACTTATTATACGATATATGGACATGTCCTCGATCATTTTTATGTTATTAATTTATCGTACGATATATGGGCATGACCTCAAAGATTTTTCCGTTATAGATTTATCATATGATATATGGTCATGACCTCAATGATTTTTACGTTATCAACTTATTGCACAATAAAGGGACCCAACCTCAAAAATGTTTATGTTATGGACATGACCTTGATCATTTTTACGTTATCGACTTATCGTTAGACATATGGTAAATGGACTTGCATTTATATAGCGCCTTTCTAGTCTTCCGACCACTCAAAGAGCTTTACACTACATGTCAGCATTCACCCATTCACTCCATTTGCTCAGCTGTTATTGGAGAACAGAGCGAAAAGGGGTGGGACTTAGGAAGGGTCAATTTCAGGAGACCACCAAGGTGTTACATCACATCTAAATGGGGCCATGATGTCTGCACAATATTTGATGGCAATTCATCAAATTGTTGTCGAGACACTTCAGTCTGAATTAAAACGGTGGGCCGACAGGATAAATTGAGACCCAAGGCTTAAATCATCTTTACCAGTGCAGTGTGCAATCTGAACCTGCACACTAATGTATACATACTAGAACTGTTCAATTAGAACACAAGCACCGGTTGGCAAGTACTGATCAGCATCTGGTGTCCCCTAAGATTTTAGACTGACATCATTGTTTTGTGTCATGACCAATCCAATCTACACGTTGAAATGCCAGCAGGTCTTGGATACATTGGTAAGTAGCACATTAAAGATACTTGCTGCACCCAATGGCAATGCAGCAGAGGACATGTACTTGGAGTGAGCCAACTAGATATTATAGATACAAAAAGAAATTTTTCCACCATGAAGAATTTACAGAGCAAGTAACTGAAACTAAATTGAATATATTTGTTGCTGCTCGGAGAAGGACACTCCAACCACTTTTCCATCTCATCTGTGTCGACCGCATTCATTCAGGAAACGTAACCTACCAACCATGAAACCAAAGAGTATAGAAGCAAAGAGACGAAACTCTTCTGCTTTTCTGACAACAGCTGCTAGGTGATGCTGCGGTAGTGCTGCCGCCATTTTGGACTGAAAACACCAAATGGCCATGGACATATAAAGAGACCTCTGTAATTCAGAGGATAACTTTTTTGAGGTAAATCAACTTCCCAGTAGGAACACTTAAACAGCCCTCATTTAAATCATGATGTCCTAAATGTTGTAAAATGAACTAACAGCTGAATCCAGAGTTATTTTCCTCGTCATAATGAACGTGCATCAGACCCACAGGACTGCACCGCCCTGCACGCTCATATGACATATCCGGTTTTGCCAGCTTCCTGCTAGCTGTATGCTGCTGTAATAATGGATATATTGGCTGTAATTCATCCCTTTTATTATCTTATAATACACCCATGGGCTGTATGCTGTCAGCCTGTACCGTGGTGGATGTATTAACGTCTCTGTTCCCAAACAACCGGCTATCGGCCAGTAGAATTTAATATAGTTGGAGGCAATTTACTAGCATGCAGGGCAAAAGCACAAGGTACAACCTCTTCTACATCCATGGTCTGTGGTCTGTTGGACCCTCTTCTACATCCATGGTCTGTGGTCTGTTGGACATGGATTCTGGAGTAGGGCTGACCGATATATCGTATTTTAATCACCATATGAACATACGTGATAAACACATCGCAAAAGAATGTCTGAAACTCGATGAATAAGAAAAATCATTATATTTAGGGATGGTTACCGAAACCCGTTATTAAACGGGCTTCGGGGCAAAAGACTGTAGTATTTATTACCACGCTGCATCCTCTCCCTGCTCTGTGTCGGAGCTCTCCACACACATAAACACACACGGTGAAGTCAGTGAACAGCTGATCAGACAGGCCGCGATGGAGACAGAGAAGTGAACCAGGTGGAGACGAGTTGACTACTACTACGCTCGGAAGTGCAATAAAACTTTGCATGTGTAAAGCCTAGAAACGTCATCATTACACCTGTTCAACAAGCAGAAACATGATGAAACGGTTAAACATGGAGGAAAGCAACGTCTCTCATCCACCACCGCTATGTTTACACAAGCACAGCGCGTTAGCTCGGCGGCTAACAGCGAACTGTAAACACGTGTACGTTATTTAGTTGAGGTGTGAATGACTTTAGTTCATCTAGTCAGCCGTGATCCAGTTTATGTGTCCGGGGAGTTTATTGTGAAGGGAGGGACGGAAGACGTGAAGCGGTGATGTGCTGTTATTGACCAGGGTGTAGACTACGGAGCCTCCGTGTTATTAATTTATTATCTTCATAAAGCATAGGAGCAACATAACCCTCGGCTACACAAGCTAAAACTAAAGCTGGCAGTAGGTTATGTAGTCTAACTGTTTAGGTTAGTTTGACACATATCATATGACACATATCTTACTTGTAAACTCATCAGCTGGCTGAGACAATGCATATATGTATATGTACAGCTAATATGCACACTTCAATATTTGTTTATTTATCGCAAGTCATATCTTTATCACAATATTGAACAGTGTTATCGCACATCGCAGATTCTACTCATATAGTGCAGGCCTATTCTGGAGGTGCTTGACAATAAATAAGTAAGTAAGTAAAAAGTTATAATAGTATGCATATTTATAATATTTTTATTCCATTTCGGTAGAGATATTAAACATATGACAACAGAATAGAAATCATTTTGTTTTACTTTTGTAAGGCACTTTATAGGCGGACGTTTTACTGGCGTCTAGTAGTCCGTTTCAGTCCAAAATGGCGGAAGCGCAGCTCTGCTGCTGGGCGCTGATGTTGCAGTGGAACGATCAATTGGCTTTCACTTCTTATCAATATGCGTTCTTTGATTAAACTGTGTATAAGTCTTACCACAATCCCTGTGGAGGGGCTGAGGTCCAGCTCAATGATGAAACGGTACCTCCGGGCCAGGAAGGTGGCTCGAGTGGACGGCATCAACATGTAGGGGTACATGGTGGGGGGGAAATCCATCTGCCATCCTTTAGGTAAGATACTCAGCAAATCCAATTCATTCTCTGAGCTCAGCTGTAAATGAAGTGAGAGTCAAACATGACATCAGTAATTTATCATTAACAATATATATATATATATATTTTTTTTTTTTTTTTTTTTATTTTTTTTACTTTATGTTGAGGCATTTCAGATCTTTTTTCGTTTACCGTCATATTATCTCATAAATATATTTAAGAAATAACATTGAATTTGAGGATTCCACATTTGGAGCACTTAATTGCTCTTCAACTGCTAAAGTTAATGTGGATGACGGCGACCACGAGTGACACTGAGACTGAAAAGTTGTTCATGGCTAATGTCAGTGTTGACTTTGGTTTTGTCTCTCATGTTCCACTGGCAGATACCACTCTTCACCAGCATATACTGATGTATGCCACTATTGTCTTACAGTCATATGCCAGTTCTTAGTGGTAGACCACTTTGTAAAGCACTGCTACTGGTATGGCAATGGCGTTTTACCAGTATAACACGCACACAAATTGCATGTCACTCCTGTTCAGGTATGTGCCAGTTGCACCCCGATCCTTACTGGCATATGCCATCGTGCTCCACAGACAGATACCGTTTGCAATGACAGCTACCATGTAAAACTGGTACATTACGCAACAGCATTATACTGGAATATAACTAGTGTAGCATTGTGCCAGTGGAATACAAGTGACAAGCCATCCATAAGTTGCATACGGGGCATTCATTCAGAAATCAATCACTTTCCGACTTCAACCTTTTCCATTTGAACACATTTTTTCCCACATGTTAACCTTTTTCAAACTTGACAACATAAGCATCCTGAATGCGCCCCCTTGTATTTCCTGTTGCAATGATTGTTAATGCAGTAGACAGACAGAAAGTAAACTTGGACCAAAGCTGTCCAAGCTGTCGTTGTCAATCAGAATGGCCAACCATTCAGGAGACAGAGGCCCTCAAAGTTGACCCGTTTTGGATAACCACCCCTCCGGAAGACACAGATATCGTCCTCAAAAATAAACGCCGGTATTGTTCTCTGATCATCGAATAGCTAACTAACAAGGTTATCCACAATTTCCATACTTCTGGTCCAAAATAAATAAATATGCAAATTAAGTGATATGTTTAGATATCTGTGTCTTTAGGAGGGCTGGTCATACAATAAGGGTCAACTCTGAGGGCCCCGGTCTCCTGAATGGTTGATCATTCTGGTTAATCAAACCAAGTTCTAACACTCTCTCATAAATATTAAAAGGTAGGAAAAAAATTTTTCAAATCGAAAGGGTGAGGTCAGGAAGTGATTGAATACAGCAGCAACTATAATCAGAAGTGGTATATAAAAGCAGCAGCTTACTTATAGTCAAATTCAGTGACAAACCACTCAGAAATGCATTTACAACTTCCAACCGTTGACCACTTTTCGATCTTGGTGCTGTTGGCCCTCCATGAGGACAGGAAGAGGAAGTAAGAGGCAAGATTAACTCACCAATTCAGGCTGTGATGCTGGCCAGATGACTTGGTTAAGTTTACCAAGGAACCACGCCAGACGCACATTCCTAGAGATCCGGTATTCCTCCTTCATCAGCAGGTAGATCCGGTCAGCCTCCTCCACCTCCCCATGAGAGACATATCAGTTAGTAGCCCACATGTTCAGAGTTTTGAGCAGTACAGTACTTTTTGCTCACTGATCTGAATTGACAAGTTTCTTTATAATGGCTAAAATACACAGCACTTGATTCAGCCTCTACATGCTTTTAACACCAAATTCAATTTAAACATCTGTTTGAAGTCCATTGCTTACAAAGTTAAATAGCTGCAACATTATGATTTAAGACCATGGATGTTAGAAGTCACAGTCTAGCTACCCCTGATCCATCCACTAGTATCTTCTTCAGTCACATTTCTACTTGTATTAATAGTCTTCCTGTTGTCCCCAGAAGGTCCCATATGGACGCTGGCATCAAGTGTGTACCATGTCAAGTTAACATTTTACACAACCGCACTGCATTTTAACGGGTTACGCCGAATTCATCAAAAGATCTAACTAATTTGCAAAAAGCCAAACATAATGTAATAACTAAAAGACATGTTTATCGTTGAACAAAGCAACACTAAAAGCCTTTATTCATTTAGCTAGTTTGGTGCTGGATGAGAACTATTTCCCAAGACACTGCCTGGTCCAGCTCCATCAACCACATGATGAGCATCTCTCATCTACATCCATCTGAGCAGGATGCTGGCGGGCCAGAACCACGACACATCTCTCTACTTTACTGGAGCTCACGTTAGAGACCCACCGTGTTAACCGGTGTTAAGACGGTTAACCGGCAGCTGTTATTGTTGCTGTTAGCTGCCGGGCTAACGTCTAGCTAACACACGTTTCTATTGGTCGGGAGATGTTAGCAGAGCTCTATCTGCTGGGGACTATTCTCATCTAGGCTTCACTTCCAACAGGACTTAGTGGAGTTGTGAGTGTCACAACAAACAATCCCACAGAAGATGTGCGCTTCATTTCCCCACCAGAGCAGCCCTGAGCTGTTTACTGTAGACTAAAGAGCTGTTACCTCGGTGTCCTGTCTCTCTGTCATGCCGTGTGGAGCATAGAGGCTGCAGGGACGGTAGCGAACCTCAGCTCACCAATATTCACTCTGGTTAGTGAAGAATAAGCCGTCCCAGTACTTGTTTCTCATTAGTCTTGTCAGGTGTTCGTAGAGCAGACTGTCAGCTTAGACAGGGGGACAGCACATTCCTTTTCCGGTCTAAGTTTTCAAAATAAAAGTGTTAGACCAACATGGAAACGCATATTTCAAACAATGATCTCTAAGTGTCTAGACTGTGTGGTCTATAGGTAATGCCCTCCAAAATGTAATTTATATAGCATATACTGGTAAATGTAAGAAATTAATTTAGTCATTTAATTACAAACAACCACCAATATAATCCCAGATGTTCTATGTTCAGAGCACATATAGCTACATTGACCTCATCTTTAAAATTGGTTTGATTCAACAATAGGCCTTTTTCACAGAAGATATTTTGACATGTCACCAATAGAAAAAGAACAGGTGTGAATAATAATTCTAATGATCTGCTTCAGTTTCAGGGTCCTGGTATGCACACCGGCATGGTGGCTTACTGGGACATTTGAATAGAAGCACTTTTAATGTTATTAGTAACAGCTGTACTTTTCCTGCAATGACAAGTGAAAATGTCTGCTGGGAAAAAGGCCTATGGCTATAAAGATATGTCATTCATAAAATATGAGTAACATTGACTTTAGGTCAAGAAACAACATAGTCTGCTGAAGGAAGCCGAGATAGAACGGCATTGATAGGGCTTCTATATACTAAACATATTGATGCTGAGTCAGTTGTTTCATAGGGATTTATATTATTTTCAGCAATCAGAAATACACAATTAGCTACTAACAGAAATGTTGTTTTAGTAGTATACAAGCAAAGTTGTGGTAACGTTTTTGTCACAGTATAACTCCCGCAAAGTCTAAAGTGTTGCACTATAATAATGCTGTAAACCATGTTATTTCTTCTTCTTTTCACATTTCGTCTTGAGGATTTCTTTGCGTTTAGTATCTCACCATTAGACTATAGGCTTTTGTTTTGGAATTACAGTCATTGTACTTCCGTGACTCTTGTTTTGAAGCGGCATGTGATCAAGGCCTACGGAAGGAGGCTAGGACACGGGCGGAGACGGGCTTGAGGTGCAGGGTTTAACACATGCGCAGTGTAACTGTAGCTGTGGTCGTGCGTTGCGATTGGTTCAATTTCGGCGAGCGAAGATCAGATTTTACTGCGCATGTGTGGTACCCCACAGATATGACGCGTTGATGAAGCGTGACTTAACCTCCTTCAGTAGGCCTTGCATGTGATCCGGAAGTGTCCCTGCTTCTCCTTTCTCTGGGTGATATCATGGGTGATATCATGGGTGTTTTAACATTATAGATGCTCTACAGTAGGTCAGCGATTCTCAACCAGGGTTCTTGAGGGAATTCCAGGGAGCCCCCAGAATAATGCGAAATGGTTTATTTGCACTGTTTAATTCACTGTATAAGTGAGGCCAATGGGAATAAGAGTCATAGGAGTGACTAATCTGATCATAGGTTTCACTTCCTCCACGGTTATCTCCTAAACTGTAGTTGACAACAATAGATTTCCATCTATTTAATATCTATACATACATATACATATACACATACACACACACACACATATATATATGTGTGTGTGTGTATATATATATATACACACACACACACACACATCAACATTCTATTCTAGTCACATGAAATATAGACCAGACATTAGTATTAACTCAATAAAACTGCACAAATAAAGAAATCGTAAAAAGTGATGTGCAATAAAGTGGAATGCCACAGAAAAAAAGTATTGAACACAGCTGAATAGCTAACTGAATTGTATTTAATAGTTAGTTATATTGATTCGCTTTCCAACATATGTTGACATGAACAATATAAGTAAATCTACAAATCCAAATATCCAAAAATGCAACCACTCTTGCTTAGTTTAAGAAAGATTGTCACAAACATGCGTGTGCAACCAAAGTAAAAGAGCAAACATCTTTTTTTTCTTTTAAATTATTTTGTTAATACAGAACACTTGGAAATGTCAATGTCATTAGAGTCATGCATACAAGGAAATACGGCCGGGGGGGCTCCAAAACTCCAATTTCGACCAGGGCACCAAAAGGGCTGGAGCGCCCCTGCAGACCAGCAGCGCACCTAATGTACATCCAGGTGCAGCAGCAGCAGCAGCAGGTGCTCAGGTTGGTCCTGTGAATCCCATCAGAGCAGTGAGAGGCCTCAGTGCTGATCTGATCTGATCTGATCTGAGGTGCAGCTCTCCTGCTCGGCCCCGCTGCTGCTGCTGCCGTGCACGCCCATTCAATGTCTTGTTAGGAACAAGGAAGTTGTGCACCTGTCCTGCCTCTCTATCTACAGTTGGACCAGCGACACTTTCAACAACTTCTGCGACATCCACAATCAGTGGTAAGTAAATCCTCTTTATTACTTTCACTTTGACATGTTGACTCAAAGACATTTAGGGAGTAAATCTGTGTGGAGCGACTTCAGTTTAGATACTGAGGAAGTAGTCTAATTACCTGTATGATACTGAGGAAGTAGTCTAATGTTACCTGAGGGAGAGATTGACCTGTCAAAGTGAAGAGTGAAAATATGCGGAAAGAAGCTGTCTTAAGTGGACCGTCTTTCACTTGATAAACATCTACATATACGTGTTGTTAATGTTGAGAGAGGTGTTGTCAAGACCCATGATGGCAGACGCAGCTGAGGAGGAAAGAGCGCTGCCAGGTGAGGATCAGCAGCTCAACTCTCCTCCCGGAGGTACGGAGCACACTCAGCCTGCTGCCCCCACAGAGGACACGGAGGAGCAGCCAGGTGAGGACCAGCAGCAGCAGCAGCAGCTCAGCTCTCTTCCCGGTGGTACGGAGGACGCTCAGCCTGCTGCCCCCATAGAAGAGCAGCAGCAGCAGCCTGCTGCGCCGCCAGGTGAGGAGCAGCAGCAGCAGCAGCAGCTCAGCTCTCCTCCCGGTGGTACGAAGGACGCTCAGCCTGCTGCCCCCACAGAGGGCACGGAGGAGCGGGCAGCGGAGGTCGGAGCGGCCCGCCCCCAGCGCAGTGCCATCTCTGTGGAGTCATCTCTGGACCAGTTTAAGATCAGGAAGTTCTTCGTTTTGAGGGTAAAGACTCTAACATTTTCCACCTTTGTGCTGTCATTAAATGCTGGTGAAACTAAACAATACTGTAGGTAGGTAGGTACAATCAGAGTTGTTCTTAGGTTAAATGTTACCAGAACACGTTTGAGCTTTATACTTCTGCTCCACCACATTTCAGAGGCACTTCCTCTCAAATTTAGTTGACAGCTGTTGTTACTAATACATATATTTTATTGATTTATTTTTGAAGGAACCATGTGCAACATCATAAAAACTTAGCATAGTTTAGCATTTGAGGTATCATACCAGAGTTAGCTTAAGTTTTCATCTGCAGTCTCTTGCAATTAAAACACACACACACACACACACACACACACACACACACAGTGTGACAGAACAGCCCCTAAAACAGTTAGATCGCTACTTTGCTGGTTGAGATATTTGATACATTGGTGTATATTAAAGTTAACTGTATGTAAAACTGCTCCACCTCGACCAGAACTAGCATGTAAGGCACAAAATAGTACATTTAGAATAGAGGGCTTAAATATAAACATAAGTAATTATATAATAGTAATGGAATTATGTAAATTTGTTGAAGACAGTATTTCAGATGGGAAAACAGAATTGAAACAGGATGGAGTATGTACAGTATATGCATGATGAGAAGTCATGTATTTATAAACAGGAATGTAGTGAGAAATAATGAGAAGTACTAAACATATATATTTATATATACAGATGTCTAAACAGGAATGTAGTATGTACAGAGAAGTAGTACATATGTAAAAATATATACACAGAGGTGTAACAGTTTGTAAAACAGTACGTAAAGTATATAAAGGTAAAGTGACAATGTTAAAGTGACAAGTGATGAGCTCAGGAGGTCAAGAGGTCATCAGTCTTATGGCCTGCTGGATGAAGCTGTCCCTGAGCCTGGTTGTGCGCTACCAGACGGCAGCAGGCAGAACAGTTTGTTGCTGGGGCAGTTGGGGTCTGTAATAATCCTGTTGGCCTTCTTCCTACACCGCTGGGTGTAGAGGTCCTCCATGGATGGCAGCTCCGTCCTGGTGATGTGCTGTGCAGTTTTCACCACCCTCTGTAGAGCCCTACGGTTGAGGGCGGTGCAACTGCCATACCAGGCGGTGATGCAGCCGGTCAGGATACTCTCGATGGTGCACCTGTAGAAGTTGCAGAGTATCCTGGAGTCCATGTTGAACCTCTGCAGCCTGCGGAGGAAGAAGAGCCGCTGTCTTTCAGTCTCGGTGATGGGCTGTTCTGCATAATATTTACTTTTAGGTTTAATACTTTGAATATGTATTTGCTGATAACACATCTGCACTCACTTAATAACACATCTGCACTCACTTAATGCAGTAAGACTGTCAGGAGCCCTCAGTATGAACTCCTAAACTAAATAAACTAAACTAACCTCCTGAAAGAATAGGACGTGGAAGGATAGAATCCCATGTTATAGAAGTGAGAGTTTGAGTGTGGATTGAGTGTGGAAAACAGAAATGCTCGTAGCTGACACATTGGATGTGTAGTGTATTATGTACTGAATCTTTCTCTTCTGTCTCTCAAATATGTGAGTAGCTCAGATTCATACACAGAAGCTGCACGCTCAGCTTTCTTCATTTGCAGTCATTTTCATATGCAGAGGCTTCGTGTTTTTGTTTATTGTCATTTTGTTTGACAAACAGATGTGCTGACATTTTGTTGGAGTACCAGTCCCAGCTGTGCATCTGCCTCAAAGATTACCCCTTAAGCTTTCTGTCACACATTGTGATTGTCACAAAGGAAAATTAGAAAGTGACACCCGTGCATTTCTGTCTCCTCAGCCTGGCACTCTGAATCAGGCCATCAAAGACGTCGAAGCTCTGGTGGATGAAGAAGTAGATGGCAGCGTTCACAGCGTTTGGCTGTTGGCAGAGTGAGTTTTTGGCATTTTTGCTTTAAAAAATGTGTACACAATTAACCAATTATCAAATTTATTAACCGTTTATTTTATTTTGATCAACTAATCATTTCAGCTAAATTTGTCATATACTTTAAATATTTAAATAACTTTAAAGGGTAACTGTGGTATTTTTCAACCTATTTTCTAATGTTTTGTGTCTTAGTGACTAATGGGGACAACACTATTTGTAATTGGTCCAGTAGAGAGAACGGTGCAGCCGCCAACCACTAAACAGGTTGTAATGTATTCACTTGGGACAACCTGGTAATTTTACGTCCACTAAATGTGTTTGTTTTTGCCACTGACAGGCTCAGATTGTTATTATACTGTAAGTGTCTGACAACATTATGGAAAAAACCCTACAAAGAAATTAAACCTTTTTTTACCTTTCGCTTGATCAGGTCTGTTTGTTATTGTGTGTCTCGCTCGGAGAAGTCTCGTCCTGAAAACTCGCATCGCCTCCACACTGTTGAAATCATCTAAACATTCAGCCATGACATTGAAAATCTTTTAGATAACACTAAGCTATGCTTCCAGTAGTCCGACACAACAGACTCTGACAACACTGGTGTCCCGTGGCACTCCTATTTCCAACTTTCACTCACGTTTCCACGGTTGTCTTACGGCAACAAGTCACATGACTCAGTAACAAACAGGAAGCGAAAGGTAAGTAAAAGGTTTAATTTCTCTGAGGGTCCTTTCCATAATGTTGTCAGACACTTATACTAACAATCTGAGCCTGTCAGTGGCAAAAACAAGCACTTTTAGTGGACGTAAACTGACGGTATCAGGTTGCCCCAAATGGTACATTACAGCCTGTTTTGCGACTGGCGGCTGCAGCGTTCTCCCTCAATACTGGACCACTTTCAAAAAGTGTTGTTAGTCACTAAGACACAAAAACATGGGAAAATAGGGTCCAGGTTGAAAAATACTGAAGTTGTCCTTTAAATACTTTTAATATCATCCTTATCCGCTCAAAACGACATTATAATGTGTTATAAACCATCCATCCATCCCATCTATCTATCCATCCATCCATTATCTGTAACCACTTATCCTAGTCAGGGTCGGGTGGGGGGGGGCTTTAGCCAATCGCAGCTGTGTTATAAATCATTATTTATTATTTATAAACTGCTTATGATTACTAAATAGAGGGGGTGGTACAATAAAGTGTTTTTGTAAAACCGTCAGAGAAATTCTACAACCCACAAACAAACCTGGGATACTTCAGCTTAAATTAAAGGTACAGTGTGTAGTCTTTGGTGGCATCTAGTGGTTACTCCAGCAATTTAACATTGTACTTAGGGATGTTAATAATTAACCGTTTATGTGGCCTAGCCCTCCCATCCCGGACACCATCTCTTCCAGACTCTGCCATCTGGCAGGAGGTTAAGGTCCATCAGGACCAAAACCTCACGCCACAAAAACAGTTTTTTCCATGGCAGTGGGGCTCTCCAACAGCCCCTCTGCCCCCCTGTGACTCTCTCTCTCTCTCTCACACACACACTACTTCCCCTCTCTCTGTCTCTCTCTCTCTTCTCTCTCTCTCTCTCTCTCTCTCTCTCTCTCTATCTATCTCTCTCTCTCTCTCTCTCTCTCTGGTACCTGATTGTTTGCACACCTGATGAGGTGTGCAAACAATGTTTATATTATGTTTAGTTCCGTTTATAGCTTATATTGTATATTGTATATTGGTAGAATTTCAATTTCTTTTATTCTTCTTTTATTCTAACTTTTTTTTAATTATTCTATTGTTATTTTTACTGCTCATTTGCACCAACGAACCAAAGCAAATTCCTAGTGTATACCTGATACACCTGGCAATAAACAAGATTCTGATTTAACCGTTAACCGACATTAAGCATTTTAACCGATTAACGCTTTTGGTTAAACGATTAAAAGAAATATTGATAATTAATTAAAAAGCTGAGAAAAACTCAGAGGAGATGAGCCGCTTTAAGGAGAAAAGCTGGTCCACCTGAAGAGAGACTGAGCCGGCATTGCAAGATACAGGAAGTTGGCTCCGGTCTATGGCTCGCTTGAGCGGAGCGAGTTGTAGCCTCGTAGCATTTATCCACCGACAAATAAACTGTACACACAGGGCGCCTGGGTTAGCTCAGTTGGTAGAGCGGGCGTCCATGTATTAAGGCTTGGTCCTGACCGCGGCGGCCCGGGTTCGAATCCGGCCTGTGGCCCTTTCTGCATCCACTCTCTCTCTCCCCCCTTTCAAGACTCTATCCACTGTCCTGTCATAAAAATGGAAAATGCCCCCAAAAAAATAACTTTAAAAAAAATAAAAATAAACTGTACACACACTGTCTGCTACACCTATGTTCACAGATATAACGCCACCGACAAACCCACACTCCCCGCCGCCACACACACACGGTCTGTCAGACACTCACAAAAGTTATGCCGCAATGACAGAGCGGCGGCGAGCACAAAGCTACCAGCAGAGCTACAGATGCTAACGTAGTGTGTAGTGCTGTCTGTGACAAGTAAACTGAATCTCATATGTAAAATTGGTGGAGTGACCCTTTAAGGTTAAGATATCCAGACACTGAGACTTCTTAAAACTTTAGCTAAAAAAGTCAAATCTGGCTCTCCTTAACTGGAGTTGCAAAGTTTTCACCTGACAGTAATGATGTGTCTGTAAATGCACAGTTTACAGTATCATGTGTTGCTCATCCATAATCCATCATTAACATATGTGCTGTACAACCTGCTGCCCGTAGGGAGAGAGTGGTTCCCTGTCTTAACATACTACAGTACAGGCCCATATTGCCTCAGCATGATCAGATAGAGACGTCCTCATTAATTAGGCCTAATATCAATGTTTTATCTCACAAAGCAGAGGCAGTGACCGAAGTGCCTCGAACACGGAGCAAAATGACGTGACTGCAAGACATTTACCAAGTGCACTCGCAGATGTCAGATTGTATCACTCCAGCACAAGCTTTCAGGAAACATTGAAACGGCTGGCCATGTGAGAATTAATAATACATCCCATTTATGCAGCTCTGTCCACCACACGTTAACGTTTGTCCTACATTTAGCCCGCAGTTACCGTCGCTGCAGAAGCCGCTGTAGGATTTTCTTGCAACACAGAGAGTGCATTCTATGGTAATTCGGTGACACTGCTGCAGAATTTCCCCGAGGGAGGCCGGTGACTAATGTCAGAACAGCATGAGAAATTCCTCAAATTTGGCTTTGCTGTGGATTGTCGCCAGCTTTAGAAAGAACAAGATGATCTCAATTCATCTGCTTTTATTACCTTGGCTGGTCCTCTTTTGTTTTTATTATTTGTTCTGAATTATTTATTTCCCCTTTGTTTATGCATTTTCTGAGATTGTGTTTATCGTACTTACAACGTAACGGTACGTATTTATTTCTGTAAAAAGACCAAAATAGGGTTTCTTCCAAATAGTGTGAAATATTTTTCAGTAACAGCTGATTATTAAAGATGCCTAATACGAGATTGGGAGCATTTCTATTAGGGCTGGGACGATACACCTATCTTCCAATTTGATACTATCACGATACTTGGGTGCCGATTCGATTTTTTAGTATTGCGATTTTACAAGTGTTGCAATTCAATATTACGATTTATTGTGATTTTTGTTACATTTTTTAACACTAGACCATGGGAAAAAGTTAAATCATACACTTCTAGGGACTTTTATTTTGAAAAATATCTAAATCAATACAGCAAAAATGTTTGATTTTCAGCATGAATGTAGTCAGAGATGTCCTGTAGTCAAATATATCAGGGTCATTGTCAGGCATTATTTTTTATTTTTTTTCCGGAAACCCAAAATTCAAAGAATAAAGACAAATTTACACAAATTGATATAGGACATGTAATGTTTTATTCTTCTGGTGAATATAATTCATCAATCTTATTTCTATATATGTATTTTGTATATACAGTTCCATTTGTTGACATTTTATTTTGAAAACCAGATTTAGTCACATGTGTATACTTCGTCAAATCCATCTCTAGCTCTCCCGTCAGCTCCGTTCTCTTAATACATCCATGGTCAGCTGCAACGGGGCCGCCTGAATGCATTTAACATAACTGTCAGTATATTGGTGCTCTACTGTTGTAGCGTCGGCTGATTTGACCACGGAGATGAGAGTGATGGCTAGCTTGACCGCACGTTACTGCTAAGGATGTGACGGTGAGGAAGTTTTCCCACCGGTTAATAAACTTGTGACAACACCGGTGTTACCAATTACACCGGAAATTTCACAAGAAAAGATGACGGTCAATATGCTTAGTGCTCTTACTTTGATCTTTACCGTCGCGTGGCGGTGTGTCTAGCCTCTCCAGTCCAGCTTTTACTGCGGGGCCGCAGGGGTCTAACGTTACCTGGCACCGTTACCTGTGCACACCAGCTGTGATCGCTCCATCCTCCGCACGGCGATTGCTTCATTAACATTATGGTTCCCTCACAGTATTGGGTTTAAATCTGAAATATTGCCGAATAGGCGCGTTTGCTTTTCGCTTTGACACCAAATCCTTTGCCATCTCCCGGTCTGTCAACTCTCTCTCGTCAACGTGTGTGGGAAATATGACACATGCTGCAATCACTGTGAGTTTATAGCGTCTGTCGTCCGACTATCTATTGACAACACGGCGCTGATACGCCAAAATGAACTAAATGGCTTTAATTTCTGTAAAAAAAAAGCGAAACGACGGTGGGGCGGTGGGCACGTAATGTAATCAGTGTGCCCAACTACCGTGTAACACCGGTAACACCGACTAACGCGACATGCCTAGTCATCACAATACGATAACGTCTCCTGTCCGTGACAGAGTTAGCATGCAGCTTTAGCCGTGATGTCTAGCTCTGCCTTTCCTGCAGTGTGTGAAACCCAAAGTGTTTCCATCCTTTACTGGATGTGTAGCGTTTACCACTTTGGATTTAACATGTGAGGGTGCAGGTCGTATCCACGCCGACCCTCCGCTGCTTTCTACTTTTTCATTTTGGCTCGCTGTGGCGGACTGTGGTTTGTTTTGGTGGACGGATACGGAGCGAATATGACGTCACGTTACTCAGATTACAACAATAAAAGCGGTAACTGCCTTGTACCTCCGCATAGATTCAAATGAAGCAAATATATCAATTCTGGCATTAAAACATCAAATTAAATCACATTGAAATAGTAAAAAAACAAAAACAATAGGTGAATCGATTTTCTTTTTCCCACCCCTAATTTCTATTGCCTCCACACGGCTCGGTGGCCTGCAGCTAACGGTGCTAACAGCGCTAACGATGCTAACAGCACTAACCATGAAGACAACGGCAACCCTGCTGACAGAGCTAACAGTGTTAACCTGAGGGGGGAACCGGAGGGTGGGTGATTTGCTTCTGCAACGGCGCCGTCGGTCGGGACTGCGTTGTTAGCCGTAACTGCTGTATGAGTGCAGTGCAGTGTGGCGGCCGTGAGCTAGCTAGTGGGGCATGCTCACATGCACTGACATGCACTGACATGCACTAAAAGCACGCATGGCCGATCTGGCTATGTCAACAAAGCACGGAGAAGCTCTGATTACAACACACACAGACAGGGAGAGCGACTTCATTCTCTGCTCAGGTAGACATTACTCCTCTATGTCTTTACATAGACAATAGTTGTTTGCTGCTTTATTAATACTCTGAATATCGTATAGAGAACCTTTGCAAGAGAAGATAAAAGGTAACTGGAGATACTTATTGAAAATACTGGAAGATGATGTAGTTCATTGAAACGAATACTTTGGAATATTAAGTTTGGGGAAAACGCTTAATTACTCTCTTGCTGAGAGTTAGATGAGAAGATTGACTCCACTGTCATGCCTGTATGCTAAATATGAATCTACAGTAGAGCCAGTTAGCTCAGTCCAGCACATCCCAGTGTGTTGTGTTAAGCCACGTGCCCGCAGCTTGTCAGACTACCCACAGTCTGATCTTGCATCTCTGTAACACCTCTGTACCGTCCTCAACGCTGTGCCCAGTCAACTCATTTCATTAGCACAGTCAAAGCTCTTCACCCACACCTTTCCCATGATGCCTTGGCTGTTCAGTCTTTTTTTTGTCTAGGGCTTCCAGCAGCAATCGGGTGCTTCATTTGGAGTTGGCCACATTGACACGGCTCAGCGGGCCGTAGAAAGAGAATCAACGGCACTGTGAATTAGTTGTGTGCACAGCAGTGTGGGTGAAATGATGCTTTTTGTAACTTCAACTAATAAGACAGACAGTTTTAACACACTTTGAGGGCAGAAGAGAAAGCAGACTTTAGTTTGTTGCTTTGAAGGTGTTTCTGTTAAGATATAAGATTTTCTTTCTTTTTTTTGTTAGTAAAAACTTCACAACTTCACTCTCTATAGCAGTGGTTCCAAACATAGGGGTTGGGACCCCCCCCAAGGAGTCAAATGTGACAAATCTGAGGTCGTTAGATCAGCGGCTTCTAGTCTTTTTGTCTTGTGCATCTATGTCTTTGCAAGAAAGCAAGTAAGCATGTTTCTCAAAATGTTGAACTATTCATTTAATCCGCCTGTGACCCCTCTGATTTATTCAGACCCCACAATTTATACCTCGACCTCGGGACTTCTAAAAAAAGTTGACCCGATGACATCAAAGCCCCGTTATGCTCGCGGAGGGTTAAAATCTCGGACAAATAAGGTGGGGCGAGGCCGTTAATGGCTTTAAAAACAAACATCAAGAGCTTAAAATCAATTCTAAAGCCAACTGGAAGCCAACGGAGTGAGTAAAGTACGGGGGTGATGTGTTCACGTATGGAAGTGTTAGTTAAAAAACGAGCGGCAGCATTTTGCACAAGTTGGAGGCACGCGAGGGAAGACTGGTTGAGACCAACATACAGGGCATTACAATAATCAAGTCTCCAGCTAATAAAGGCTTGAATTAATTAAGTTAAAGGGATCAGACATGTAGGAAAGTATCTTTTTCAAAGATGCTCTTGACTTTCCAGTCATCCTCTGCTCACCTTCCCAGAAATGTCCTTTATTGTGAATTCAACTATTCACATTGTTTAAAATAAAGTAACTTTGGTTTTAAGAATTGAGCGAGCCAAACAAATCAGTTTGTTTGGAAATTAAAATATAGATAGCAAGAAATGTTTTTTCCCTGCAGGTCTAACACTCTCTTTCTCTGGTTGTTCCAGGGTGGACCACTGGAACAATGAAAAAGAGCGTCTCGCTTTCATCACAGACAACTCTCTCCTGGTCTTCAAGTACGACTTCATCATGTTCAACTGTGAGCAGGTCCAGAGGATCCCACTGAACATTATCGACCGCATCTCCCATGGCAAATTCATCTTCCCAAAGCACACCCTGCTTCAGTAAGCCCTCATTAGCCCTTGATTAGTCCTTCTTATACCTTCTATCCATAAAACCTGTAGCTTTATCCTCAGAAGGTCTTGTACTTTGTGGTGGGAAATGATACTCGGGAATCTTATGACACTTTAACTTAATAGAGACACATTCGTTGGCATTTGAACAGTGTGCAAAGCAGCATTGTGTTAGAGAGAAAGCCTTGGATCTCGGGTGTCCTGTCTCATTTTTAGTAATGTTCAGTAAGTCTACTTAATCCCAGGGGTAAGGAGGATCCTAAAGTGTGCGATTTCATTTCATGAATGGAAAGTTACATTGGCTGGATTATTTGGAAGAGCCAAATTGGTACAGTAAGATAAAGTGACAGTTGAATGATTTCTTTTCCTCCCTGTCTTCCCTATCTATCGTGGACAGAGCTGATAGTGTTGCGTTATATATTTGAGAGATAACCTTTTTCTCCCCCTCTACCATGACTTTGTCTATGGAGCCTCCATACAAAAAGGTGATGTACTGTACGTCTCCGCGTGACTGCTGGTGGCTGCGCAGCCATCGGCCACGATACCGATAGTTTGTAAAACATCATATCAGATCACCGGAGTGCCGCAACTCTAGCAAAACTCTCGGGATTTTATTCCCACATTGGGAATATGTCTGCGACAGTGAAATCGCTTGAAAAGTCGTTTGGTGTAAGGTCAGCATTAGAGATATAGATCACATTTGATTGACAAGCAGTAAATAGAGAATTGTAAGGATCTTCACAGCATGTGGATCAACACCAACATCATTTCAAGGACGGGATGCGACGAGGTCTGTTTGCTCTCAGTCCTCTGAGGTTTCATTAGACTGAGGAAAGATATGGCCCCGGGGCATCTTCATTAAAGCCTACGGTATATACTTTAATATGATGAACACACCTCTAAGACTGGTAAACATGAGAGATAGCCCTCACATTAAGTATTTGGCCTGAGGACAGATTAGGGCCAGTTTTCCATTATTTTTCTTACATTGTTACCATGGAACCAACAGATCTGGTAGTCCCCTTCTGGGGAAATAATGTGAACTGATGTTGAAGCAAAAATCGTGGTCCATGAAGTTGTGGCAGACGGTGGCTATACATTTTTATTTGTGCAACCAATTACTGTAAAGTACTTAAAGGCAGAGAGCAGTAAGAAACAGAGAAATTGAACAAAAGTGGGTTTTTCACTGCAAAATAGTTTGTAGTAGCTTTATTTTATGGCTTTTTAGACAGACTATTTAGCCCCCAAAAGTCATTGGCATAGATCATAGACCATACCTAAAAAAAGCTAAATCCTAGGGTAAAAAGCTGTATGTATTGTGTTTTGGCCATTCTAACTAGTTTGTTAAAGGGGAACACCAGCTTAATTAAGAATTCCAATATGTTATACCTATGACCTAGTGAAGTTCAATCAAATAGAACATCTCTCCCTATTCATTGTCTATGGAGCAGTTCCACATTTTATACCCTCACACATCACCCATTTGAGTTTTAGCACTCTAGTTGTTGGATTTGGGAGTTGTTTATGTTTACTAATATTTTTAGGACTGTTTTAAAACATAGGAATAACATGTATGAATTTTGAAAATGGGCGTAGTTCCCCTTTAAAGAAAACACACTTTGATTATTAAAGGTCTCATATTGTAAAAAGTGAGATTTTCATGTCTTTTATATTATAAAGCAGCTTTAAGTGCTTTATAAATACTGTTAAACTATGAAAACGCTCAATATACGGAGAAATACACACAGCCAGTATTCAGAAATTGTGCGTTTGAAACAAGCCGTTTGTGATGTCACAAATATACAATATTTAGACCATTACACGGTTTTAAACGTAAACATTCTAAATGTGTCCCATTTTTTTCCTGTTGCAGTGTATGTGAATGACATCAGCTGATGGGAAGAAACATGGGCCCAAACTGTTGCCTAGCAACGCAATTCCGTTGCAATTCCATTGAAATGCACTAAAACGGAGTGTTTCAGACAGAGGGTAAATACAGGTATATTCAGGCAGACAGTATGAGGAAAATAAAAGTATTTTTGAACATTACAGCATGTAAACATGTTCTATTAGAAACACAAAATACAAGTATGAACCTGAAAATGAGCATGATATGGGACCTTTAAGTTCATAATTAATTTATTAAGTAAGGGATTAAGTGTATTCCTGTGTCTCTATCCATCTACAATTAATATTGAAATAGACCTAATTAATTAATTTACAATTTAATACATTCAAATATGTAATTTAAAGGTAGAAATGACAAAAGTGTGATTTCCACTGGAGTCAAAATGAGAGATTGTAGTACTCTGTTTTGCTGTGCAGCTTACCTTTTAGCAGGCCTAGTTTAGCTGCTCTTTTGTCCTCCCAACATGAATCCATTTAGCTACTGTCTCATTTAGTTAATATGCGATAATAAACTCAAATACCAAAACATCCGCTTCTCAAAATGTATAGTTTTCTATTACAGAATACGGATGAAGCTAGGAAAAAGCTTGAGCTAAGACTAGCCATGACTGTCTCCCCAGGGCTTTACCGAATGCCATTTTATTTACATTCAAAACGCTTTTCGAATGGAGCTTTGAATGTCTGTTGTCATATTTTATGATGTTATCACCCTAAAAATCCTCTAACAAAATTTTCCATTTGAATAGAGTGAGTTATTGGATTACATGAGTTAGTCTTTTTTTAAGATTTTTTGCCTTTAGTTAACAGTGACAGTGATAGTGAAAGGGGGAGAGAGAGAGGGAATGACATGCAGCAAAGGGCCGCGGGTCAGATTCTAACCCCGGTCGATGGACTCAGCCTTGGTACATGGGGCTCCCACTGTTCCAGGTGAGCACCCTGTGTTAGTCTTTTTTTATTCAATCAAATTTACTGAATCACCTCGTTTTGTCAACATAAACCCATGTAGGTAGGACTAGGCACCACAGCGCTCGCTGTCACTGTGTTTGTGTGTTTTAGAGAGAGTGACAGAGAGAGGGAGAGAAGGTGGACTATTGCATGCAATGTTTCTGTAAGTTATTAATAACTTACATCGGGTTCATACTCAGCGCCCATGTTAACCAATTGAGCTTCTCACACAGGATGCGTGGAGCTCTGCGGCCAGCTTGTGATCTTCAGCGATAGTTTCTGCGTCTGATCTAGTTTCTCTGCGTGCCGCAAGCGATAGCCTAGTGTCACTGCTGTTTGTGATTGTGTTTTTTAAATTATGTACTTATTCCACATATTTATCGGTTTTGTCTAAACAGACAAATCTCCCTTTAAGGTACATTTTGAACAGATACAAAATTTGTGATTATTAATTTGCGATTAATCGTGATTGACTATTTTAATAGATTGACAGCCCTATTCATAATATAATATTAGCGTTGCCTAATCTTTATATGCAACAGTGCAGAAATACCAGGTTCAAACTAAATGAATAGACAAGCAAAAAAAAGACAACACAAACTGCAGTATGGTTTTTAGCACCGTTTAGCATTACTTCTACATGATGCCTGTGATAAAAGCTATAGGCAAAAACAATTCTATGCCATATAATTGTCACTTCTAAATGACAGCCTATGAGTTGTAGCTATTCTGGATGTGGCCAGAGGCAAAGAAAGCGTTTATATTCACTGTTTATTGCATAATTCTCAATGGAAAACAATACAATGACTTGTTTGCAGAAAGCAGTGAGTAGTGTTATTGATCTGGTGACTCTGAATTTGTCACAGTGAGAGAGAGACACTTTGACGTTTGTGTTCCTCTGTGTCTCTGTGTGTTTAGGAGAGGGGGGGAGGGGGTGCGAGTGTTCTGGGACCGGCTGAGAGAGCCCTCCTTTACCTCCAGGTGGAACCCCTTCGCCGTCGACTTCCCTTTCAACACCTTCACCGACCACCCTGTGAGGAACATCAGTGACACATTCGCTGCTCTCTGCGACGTAAGTTCATCAATCAGTGATAACAGTATGGCAGTGTTTAAAGGCTCAGTTCATCTGAATCACTCACAAAATACAGATTTCCTCACTTAACACTAGTGGTGTCGAGCCATGCAAATAGTTGTGGCTGTATTTGCTAACGTCTTGAGATATCTGAGATATCTGCCATAAGCCCCATATCTAATGAAGGTGAAAGGACATTCAGTAACACTTCATAATAACCATAAATGCTCATAAACGGTAAATTGGTATTTAATTAAACTGTGTTAATAGTTATTTTACTGTTAACAAACAAGGAAATGATAATTAATAATGTTTACTAATTATTAGTAATGCTATAATTTCTGTTATTTTATCATTGGTTTGTGTCATATGAAATAATTAGTTTCTAAATTCTACATTGTATCATAGCTGATTAGAGCCAATATCAATTACATTCTGATTACATTAGTAAACTATTTATTAAGAGTTAATTATAGCACACATTATAGCATTTTATATACTATATTAAGTATTTGTTAGTGATTACCAAATGATTTGTAAACCTTTAAGACATTGTTTGTAGAACATCTATAAACATTAAATAGATAGATGGACCAGAAACCAATTATTAACCATTGACAAACTATTAAATATCTATCTAAATAATGTTTCTAGATGCTTTACAACGTATTTATTAAACATTTAACAAGGTATTATAATCATCAGTTGCTACTTTATAATAGACATCCAAATTATGTTTATAAACGGTTTACAAACACTTTTTCAAATGGTTAATAACAAAAGTTATTAACCATTAAAAGTGTTACAAATAACTATCCATGTAATGTTTATACATGTTTTTCAAACAATTTCTTAAAGATTTACAAATAATTTCATAATCATTAACAAATACTTACATATATACTATATAAAATTAATTTATAAATAATGGTTATTATAAATATATATATATATATATATATATATTTATACTATATATATATGTATATATATATATATATATGTGTATATATATATATATATATGTACTGTTTGTATATATATTCCTTTACAGCCTAACGTTAGCTTCTTACTTGTGGAGATTGCATTCACGTTTCAAAAATCATAAAAGTGGTGTTCATTTGTGGAGATTATCTTTTTGAACAAAACGTGTAAGTATCATAAACGTACGTTTGCCACAGAGATTATTTTCTGCAATAATCCCAAATCCAATGGAAAAATCCCACTGGCTCTTGTCGAGGGAAACAGAGCGATGCTAACTTCCTGGTTGGCCTACAAAATGAAATGATCCCTGTACCACTGTATTCCTCTTGCATGCTCAGATCATCAGTTCTGTGCCTGTGTGCTCTCCAATGTTGACTTGTAGACTGAGTAGCACTCAAATTAGTTTTGTGCTCTCAAAAAATGTTTTCCTGTTGATATACTTCCATAAATTACTTTGAAACAAGTTTAATGATTTATTGCAAACGGTGCTTGACTCGATTACTTATCTTGTGTATGACAAAAAAGATTGAATCCCTCTAAAATAGGATGTTGTGACCTCATGCTGCCGAGGCGAGAAGTCAAAGAGCTGTAAACGGGAAATAAATGAGTTTTTCTGATATATGTCTGATCCTCCCACCCTCTTGTCCACAGATCCAAAAGTTCCGTGAGGAGCTCAAGGATGCAGCGCAGAAAGCCCACGCCAAGAAGCCATTTCCTGGGAAGGCCAATGGCGTCCTGGTCCTGAATCACGATATACTCATCGAGACTTACGTGGGCCTTATGTCTTTCCTCGGGAACCAGAACAAACTGGGATACTGCATGGCTCGAGGAACCATCGGCTTCTAACTCTTTTATGTAATAGTTCTGCGGTTGTTCAAATCGTTTGTTAAGATTTCCAAGTCTTGAATTCATGTTTGTTTACAGAGTTCATTCAAATTCTACATGGATTGACCAAAGGTGATTCCATATCTCCCCCTCTGCTTGTTACCAGTGTGTGGTGTCTGAGCACTCAGAAATATCCACATTTCATCACCGCTCTTCACTTGTCTTGGGAGAATGTCACAGACAAGAAAATATTGGCTTACGTAGTTTGTTCTCTTTTCCTTTGGGGGTGGTATAAAATATGCAGATTCCTATGCTCTGTTTTTCTTTAGTGAATTATCATACCCTAACCATGTCCATACTAAATATGAATATATGCTGAGAGATAAACCTAGTGGTGAGCCTTGTCCTGTTGTTGAACAACTGTGGTAGTCTGGTTTTCACCAAAAGTTCCAAGTTGCAAGTTAGCTATGCAATTACAGTACCCTGACACTAATGAGTTATGATACAAAACAAAAATGACAGTGCAGATATTTTTTTTGGAATGAATTACAGACCAATCACAATTTTTTTATTAATATTTGTATTACTTTTAAAATGAAATGGTATCTTTTTGCCCAGCTAAATTTAGGTAATCGGTCAACTTTGAAGTTCAGTGGACGCTCCTTAAGGCAACATGCCAGTGTTTTCAGTGTAATGTGTGAAACCAATCATTAAAAATTACGCTATTAGATTATAATTATTTATACTTGCTGTAGTATCACCATTATTTCAATAAATCCATAACTAATATTATTATACTAATATTTATTGTTACCATTATTTATTTATATACTCCTATTTGCCTGTTATTTTGATTGCTCTTATTAGTGATATTGATAAGGTGCCTGAAAATGAACATAATAGTTAGTGGTAGCCTATAGATTGAAATCTCGGAGGAACACATTTCACACACATTTGTACATTGTATTATATTATATTATATTTTATAGGGACCTCTTTACAAGTACAGTATTAACCTTAACCAAGGAAAATAAGCCAAAGCCATACTTTACAAACGTGACTTTTAACAATTTCTAATGATAAATGAGTTATTTTCTATCATGTAGTAATTCAGTTTGTGTCAGCCTACGGTAAACACTCGTCTCCTGAGCGTCTAGCAGCGATTAGAGCTCAACTATCCAGATTCAAGGAACTGGAAACAAAACATTATTGTTCTACGCCACGTACTGTAGGTCATAAACCCTTTAATATAATAACCACTCGTTGAAATCGGTTGAGAAATGTAGACGTTATAGTACTTTTTATCCAGAAAACCGGCAGCTCCCCCGTTCACTAGTAGAGGGTTACAGGCCGGTCGGGCCCGGTCCAATATGGCGCCCACGTTGACGTATCGTCGTAACGGGCTGAGGCGTCCAATGCGGCGTCTATGTATATACGTCTACGGTCTCAGTGGATTCTTGTTAAAGGCTCTTTCTGATAAATTACTACATTTATATCATAGTATATATGTCACTGGATTTGTTTCACTAATATCCAAAATAAGTCACATATTTCAAAATTTTGCGAAAATGGTCATTTGTCCAACATATTTGTATATTCTTTCTCAGGCACATGTTTACTGTATGATTTTTGAAAACACAATTAGCCTATTAACTCATGTAAAACCACACTTTCCCAATACTTTAAAAGTATGAACACATGCACATTTGTATGTTGAATATATGGGTATGGATTGATCATATACCCATACATGTTATATATCAAATCATATTTACAAAAGTGATATTTCTAATATATGTGAGAAGTCCATATATGTAAATATGAATATATGGAGATGAATAGGGTTAAACATCCATTCTCACAGCCCTGCGAGGCTGTAATTACATTACAAAGCAGACAACAAAATCATTGACAACTTTGTTGTTCTTGGAATAAATAAAAGTATAGTATACAGCTCTAGAAAAAATTAAGAGACCACTTCAAAATTATCAGTTTCTCTGGTTTTACTATTTATTGGTATGTGTTTGAGTAAAATGAAAATGTTTGTTATATTCTATAAACTACTGACAACATTTCTCCCAAATTTCAAATAAAAATATTGTCATTTAGAGCATTTGCAGAAAATGACAACTGGTCAAAATAACAAAAAAGATGCAGTGTTTTCAGATCTGGAATAATGCAAAGAAAACAAGTTCATATTAATTTTTAAACAACACAATACTAATGTTTTAACTTAGGAAGAGTTCAGAAATCAATATTTGGTGGAATAACCTTGATTTACAATCACAGCTTTCATGCGTCTAGGCATGCTCTCCACCAGTCTTTCACTTTGCTGTTGGGTGACTTTATGCCACCCCTGGCGCAAAAATTCAAGCAGCTGGGCTTTGTTTGAGGGCTTGTGACCATCCATCTTCCTCTTGATCACATTCCAGAGGTTTTCAATGGGATTCAGGTCTGGAGATTGGGCTGGCCATGACAGGGTCCTGATCTGGGGTCCTTCATCCACACCTTCACTGACCTGGCTGTGTGGAATGGAGCATTGTCCTGCTGGAAAAAAACACTCCTCAGAGTTGGGGAACACTGTCAGAGCAGAAGGAAGCAAGTTTTCTTCCAGGACAACTTTGTACTTTGGCTTGATTCCTGCGTCCTTCATAAAGACAAATCTGCCCAATTCCAGCCTTGCTGAAGCACTCCCAGATCATCACCCATCCTCCACCAAATTTCACAGTAGGTGTGAGACACTGAGGCTTGTAGGCCTCTCCAGGTCTCCGTCTAACCATTAGACGACCAGGTGTTGGGCAAAGCTGAAAATTGGACTCATTGGACTCATCAGAGAAGATGACCTTACTCCAGTCCTCTATGGTCCAATCTTTATGGTCTTTTGCAAACTTCAGCCTGGCTCTTCTTTGCTTTGGTGCTCTGACAATGTTCCCCAACTCTGATGAGTGTTTTTTCCAGCAGGACAATGCTCCATGCCACACAGCCAGGTCAGTGAAGGTGTGGATGAAGGACCACCAGATCAGGACCCTGTCATGGCCAGCCCAATCTCCAGACCTGAATCCCATTGAAAACCTCTGGAATGTGATCAAGAGGAAGATGGATGGTCACAAGCCCTCAAACAAAGCCCAGCTGAGGAGTGGCATAAAGTCACCCAACAGCAAAGTGAAAGACTGGTGGAGAGCATGCCAAGACGCATGAAAGCTGTGATTGTAAATCAAGGTTATTCCACCAAATATTGATTTCTGAACTCTTCCTAAGTTAAAACATTAGTATTGTGTTGTTTAAAAATGAATATGAACTTGTTTTCTTTGCATTATTCCAGATCTGAAAACACTGCATCTTTTTTGTTATTTTGACAAGTTGTCATT
The DNA here is from genome assembly GCF_043250625.1 of Sebastes fasciatus. Classification (NCBI taxonomy): domain Eukaryota; kingdom Metazoa; phylum Chordata; class Actinopteri; order Perciformes; family Sebastidae; genus Sebastes; species Sebastes fasciatus. The sequence goes on from NC_133799.1 coordinate 37,488,907, forward strand.
TTCTGCAAATAAATGCTCTGAATGACAATATTTTTATTTGAAATTTGGGAGAAATGTTGTCAGTAGTTTATAGAATATAACAAAAAAATAATTTTACTCAAACACATTCCAATAAATAGTAAAACCAGAGAAACTGATCATTTTGAAGTGGTCTCTTAATTTTTTCCAGAGCTGTATATACTGCAAAATGCCTGCAAAACTAATGACATTCCCATCAGCCTCAGCTGTACTTTTTCACGGCTAATTTGCAAATTCGATCATTTAGCTCAAAGTACCACTGAGTCTACGTAGTCTTGTTTTGCTGAACTTCTTTCAACAGAAAGGGCAAGCATTTCATTTTATTCTGATTAGAACTTTTTTATTTCTTATCATAATGTAATTGTCATATCAAGGTCAGAATCTCATTTATATTTATAAAGAAAGCAAAAAAAATATGTCTCATAAATAATAGCAACACTAATGAAAACAAAATGAGGACAGACGGTGTCCCTGATGCGAAGCACCCAAAGACCGGTCCAGAAGAAAATGTCCAGTTGCGGAGCTGCCTTCAAATGTTGAACTGCCAGGGTCCCCGTAAAAGGAAACTTACTTCCACAACCTGTAGGCAGGATGTTGCAGCTGCAGTTTCAACAGGTGTTAAGTATAAAACACAAAAAACAGCAACTATACAAAGAAAGAAAGGGCAGCTGTAACACTGCAGCTGTTCCTTTCTTTGCCTGTAGAGGGGACGTTGACGTGTGTACACACCTGTGGGTCTAAACGGCTGTTACTGTTACTTTACAGGTGTAGAACTGCTCTACCTGGTGGAGAATCTGCAGCCTGATAAATGGGAGCTAGTGAGTTTTTGAGTTAGTTTTAGGTGCTTCGCATCCCCCAAAAAAAAGACATCCCACTGACCCCCAAATTCAATAAGTAAAAATAAATCAAACGAAAACAACAATAATAAACTGTGTTTGTAAAATCAGTCTGTCTGCAGAGTCGGTCTGAGTTTTTGACGTTGCAGACTTATATAAATAAAACATATTTGATATAAAAAAGGAAATCAGTCTCTTGACAGGTGATATTCTTCTTGTTGGGATCTGTGAGGATTAAGAGGAAAATCATCGCTCTCTACTCCTCATCCTCACTGAGGCTCCTCCTCTTCCTCTTGCTGCTATCTGAAGGACTGAACAAAAAACAAAAACAGGAAAGCTGCTGCTGAAGTCAGGAATCATGCGGGTAATGCATATTTCAATGGGTTTGTGATTTCCTAATAATTCCTGATAATATCTCTTATAATTTCCGAGGAAATCTCCTGTAAAAAATACTAATTATCAGTAAAATAGAGACTTGATACACTTCCAAATAATTAATTCCAATTAATTATCAGTGTAACCAAGAGAGTATTTTAGTCAGTGCACAGCAGGTCAGCTGAAAATGCAGAAGAGTGAAATTTATCTAAGAATGAATGTAAATTTACATTCAGTTTAACTTGGGAATCTTTAAGATTTTCCTACCATTAGTAATTAATACCAAATTATACAGTTCTTTCCAGGAAACTCCTTTGGAAATTATTTGGAAATTACAGACCTATGCAGTAAAACTTCACCAAACAAGTACATTTTTTATCGTTGGAGGTGGGTGGGGCTACATTTTGGTTTGCATTCTAATCACAGATTAAGACTTCAAATTCTGAATTCTCCAATCAGACATTTATGAGTTATATCTCATGATTCTGAGACGAATCGCTCTCTCAAATTAAAGCTTCAGTAGGCAGAACATTTTTATCATCATTGGGCAAAAATTCCATAATAATCTTTCAGTATATTGTAATTCAAGTAAGTAAGTAAGACTTCTGCACCTCATCATGGCTCTGTTTTCAGGCTTTAAAAAACTAGCCTTTGACGGGAGACTTTGGCCAATCACAGGTCATTTCAGAGAGAGTGTTCCTATTGGCTGTTCATTAAACGGAGGCAGCTGTCAATCATTCGCAAACTCCGATCAAACGGTCAAACTAGGCAGCGCTGATCAAATATGCCTATTTCTCATCTCAGATGTTTTCAGAAACATCTTGTAGTGTACTGTTCAGCTGTAAAATTAGAAAGTTTGCTCCTGCGGCTGGGCGGTACCTGGTATTTCCTCAACATGGCTGCCGAGTCACAAACAGTACACTACAAGATGTTTCTGGAAACATTAGAGGACCGAAATAGGCATTATAGTAACAGAATATTGATTCATATTTGATCAGCGCTGCCTAGTTTGACCGTTTGATCAGAGTTTGTGAGTGATTGACAGCTGCTCAGAGACGGCAAGGCTCCAGCTCGGCTCTGATTGATTGTTTTCCTCCGGTCTGTGAAATCTTGCAGATGCCATTAGGAGCACCGGAGGACACAGAGGCCCATGATTTTTTTCAGATAACCTGTCTCATGCACTACTGTCAGGATATAGTGACCGTTCTATAAAAATATATATTTGCTCCAGCCTGCCTACACCAGCTTTAAAGGTCCCATATTATGCTCATTTTCAGGTTCATACTTGTATTTTGTGTTTCTACTAGAACATGTTTACATGCTGTAATGTTCCAAAAAACAAATTTTTTTCCTCATACTTTTTGTCTGAATATACCTGTATTTACCCTCTGTCTGAAGCGCTCCATTTTAGTGCATTTCAATGGAATTGCGTTGCTAGGCGACAGTTTGGGTCCATATTTACTTCCTGTCAGCTGATGTTATTTACAGACACTGCAACAGGAAATAGTCTGGGACACATTTATAATGTTTATGTTTAAAACCGTGTAATGATCTATTGTATATTTGTGACATCACAAATGGACAGAAATCCTAAAAAAGCTTGTTTCAAACGCACAGTTTCTGAGTACGGGCTGTGTGTGTATTTCTCCGTATATTGAGCGTTTTGATACTTTAACAATATTTATAAAGCACTTAAACCTGCATTATAATGTAAAAGACATGAAAATCTCACTTTTTACAATATGGGACCTTTAAGTTTGAATCATGATGCAGTGAACTGATCAGTACTCTGTACCTGTTGGCTATAAGCAGTCGGTGATTTGTTAACTTTTAATACGGGGGATGGCCCAATGGGAGTACCAGCCTGCTGCCTCCATACCATCACCTACACCTCCCAAAGGACATTAGTTGCAGGACACCTTAACCATAATGTCTCCCCTAAACTAGGTTGTTATAGAGGTGGCTTGGTCAGGGGGTGTAGTTTCAGCAGCACAGACGCTACTGAATGATCATAGAAATATTACAGGAATATTATAGGAATACTACAGGCAGCACTGTGTCTCTATGATCCTCTCGCTCTTCCACAACCACACGTTGCTACTTGGAGGTGACACTATTGTATTTATAGTATAAAGTTTAGAGAAAGAATGTTACAGATCCAAGACTAACCTGACAGAAGGGTGGGACTGAGAGAAAAAAGCACAATTACCAATCTATCTGCTACTTCAGCGCCACAGACAGCGCCATGGATTCATCAATACACAGCAAAGTTAGGCCAAAGAACGTGTACTGCTAAAAGTGAAAATAAATTAAACGTTCCATTGCAACGCCAGCGCCCAGCAGCAGACCTACGCCTCCGCCATTTTGGACTGTAAAAGAGTCGACTACCAGTAAAACGTCCGCCTACAAAGTGTCGTACAAAAGTAAAACAGAATTATTTCTATTCTATCGTCATAATTTAAATGTTTCTACCGAAATGGCCTGTGTTGAACAATACAAATATTATAAATATGCATACTATTATAACTATTTATTTACTTACTTATTTATTTATTTATTTAACTTTTTTGCTCGACCGCCTTCCAGACAAGCATAAAGTGAAAAAGTGAGTTTGAAAAATCCAGCACACAGATTTTGAGGGAAACCTCAAACTTTTTCATGTCAAGGATCCAAAATAGAGTCCAATAGACCACAGACCATGGATGTAGAAGAGGGGTCCAATAGACCAAAGACCATGGATGTAGAAGAGGGTCCAACAGACCACAGACCATGGATGTAGAAGAGGGTCCAATAGACCACAGACCATGGATGTAGAAGAGGTTGTGTCCTGTGCTTTTGCCCTGCGTGTTATTAAATTGCCTACAACTACATTAAATTCTGTTGATGTCGTGCTACCAGCGCTACTATCTACTGGCCGATAGCCGGTTGTTTGGGAACAGAGACGTTAATACATCCACCACGTTACAGGCTTACAGTATACAGCCCACGGGGGTATTATAAGATAATAAAAGTGATGAATTACAGCCAATATATCCATTATTACAGCTGCATACAGCTAGCAGGAAGCTGGCAGAACCGGATATGTCATATGAGCGTGCAGGACGGTGCAGTCCCGTGGGTCTGATGCACGTTCATTATGCCGAGGAAAATAAATCTGGATTCAGCTGTTAGTTCATTTTACAACTTTTAGGACATAATAATTGAAATGAGGGCTGTTTAAGTGTTTCTACTGGGAAGTTGATTCACCTCAAAAAAATATCCTCTGAATTACAGAGGTCTCTTTTTACATCCATAGCCATAGATTCATTCGAATTTTCAGTCCAAAATGGCAGCAGCGCTACCGCAGCCTGTTGTCAAAAAAGCACCGGAGTTTCGGCTCTTTGCTTCTATACTCTTTTGTTATGCTGCTGATATTTCGGAGCCATGGTCGAGGCCATAGATTCTAACTGGCACAAACCTCAGTCAGATAAAGGATCAATGAGTCAGGCAGACTAGATTAACATATTGAACTAAACCACCCCTCTGCCCCTGCACTCTCTCTGCTAGGGGATGGAGAGGGTGGGATGGCATCTCCCTTTAAATCACCTACTGGCCACAAGAAACACTGAACCTGAAATCTTTCTGCTGAGACATCCAATCAGATTATTGATTAGCAGTAGTGTCAGAGTGGTGGTAGTAATACTACAAGATGATAGCGGTCAATACACTAAAAGTAGTAATAGTTAACACTATAATCTATTTCTATTCTATTATTTAGTTTGTCACCATCTATGACTTACCTTCAGTCTACACTGAGCCCATCCTGATGTGCAGACATAGTACAACAGACACACAACCAACAATTAAAAACAAGTAAAGATGAATACCTACACATTAAAGAAAACATCTCTGCTACTACTAGTCCTCCCTTTACATGGAGACATTTCTATATTGTTAACATAAACATCAAACATCTTTTCACCGAATGCCAAAAAACCCGACCCAATAACACACCAGACTTGAATCAGTTTCTTTGTGATGGAGTACGTCAATGACCAATTTACTGTAGTTCATATCTACCAAAAAAAACGTTTTTCATTATTCAAATCATTACATTCAAAACTGGCATTAGATTTAGTGATGACTGCTCTGTAGTTTTACACTTAAGGTGATAATAACTACATCTCTAAAATGATCCTGTTAGCTCTTAGTCTCCAGCTTAGCTCCTGAGCTAACATTACGTTAGCTCAGGAGCTAACATTACATTAGCTCCTGAGCTAACATTGCGTTAGCTCCTGAGCTAACATTACGTTAGCTCCTGAGCTAACCTTACGTTAGCTCCTGAGCTAACATGCGTGCTCCTGAGCTAACGTAAGGTTAGCTCCTGAGCTAACCTTACGTTAGCTAAGGTTACAGTGAAACAAACAGCTCAGCCCTGAATGTTCCAGAGAATAAAATAATGACCTTAAAACACTGTGAAAATTCTATCCCCATCTGGTGCTACAAAATGTTATTACAATTATATGACACTTCACATTTGACATAAGGCCTAATTAATTTAATTTTTGATTAATTACATTAAATAAATGAGAACATTTTAGAAAGTTATAAAATCACATGGCTAAAGAGTAGGAGAAAGGCCTCTACGTCCATTTGTTCCACCAGATCTGTGCCACTGACAAATATTTTAATTGATATTTTTATTTCATATTCAATTTCAATGAACCTCAAAGTTCATCGATATCTAAAAAAAAACCAGACCAATTTACTATACTTCACAGCATTACATTCAAAAGTGTCAATATTTAGTGATGACTGCTATATTTTACATTAAAATGGTAGTAATGACAATTTGGCAATAAAAGACGAAGACATCTCATCTCGAGATATCATCTGAGTTACTTTTGGCTGCTGAGCTAATATTAGGCTATGTTGGCTAATGTATAATGTTTTAGTTACACAGGCTGACAGGACAAGTTATCAGCTCTTAAAAGATTCTTTTTTAGAAATGTTGACCTTAAAATATTGATGGAAGATGAAGATGACGTACCCAGTCAGAGCTGACGTTCTTCGTTCAGTTCGTCTCAAATGTGTGAGTGTTTTTGAATATCAAAAAGAATCAATCCACTCACTAACTTTTAAAATATCAAAACTACACAGGCTGGTGTTTCAGATGGTTCACCAGATAATAGCCAACAGTTTCATTTTGTAGTTTGGCTAACTTTAACTCAAAAAGTCCTGTTAATGAAGGCATCCCACAAGGATCAATATTGGGTCCCCTACTCTTTACTCTATACGTAGGCGTAAATCATTTTTTCTTTTCCAGGTTACAATCTCCCAAAGTCTTTCTGGCCATCTCCATGTTAGTTGTTGTTTTGTTGCTATTGTTCTTTGTGATATTTTATAAGCCATTAAGCAGATCAGTCAGGGAGTTGATGTCAGCACTGTTGCCACTAGTCTACTTAGGAGCAGCAGGCTGGGAGAGGGGGGTGTTAGAAGCTTCAGGTCTTCATGGAGGATCTTGTCAACTCCATCTGCTGCTACAGTCAAATCTGCAGTCCAGAACCACAAGACAAAAGCTGCTTTATCTTTAAACCAACCACAACACTGATGTTCTATGACGGTCACTGAGGTTCTAATTCTCTTCCACCACCGCACCACATTCACTACTGACACCAAACCAGTTCACTTACCACACTGGTTAACCCAGGAACAGCTGGAACAGGTAACAGGACATCTGGGTTAGCATGCTTAGTCCTCATCTGTACAAACATTCATTTTCTATTTTATACAAACCAGCATTTTCTCTAACCAGGACAATGAAGATATATACAGATTCATCTATGAACCCAAAGTGCAATAACCAGTGAAACTGCATTTACACTAACAGTGTTAAATCCTGCTATAGCATCCCCCAGATGTAGTCATTAGGCTACATCCACAATATGAAAGTGATGGGACAAATCAGTGATCAGTGGATTTGCAGGACCAAAGTAAAGCTGGAGTAAATCTTTTGCCTAAGGTTCAACTTTGATGAACTTAATAAAAAAACCTTGACAATGTTAACCTTTGAGGAAATGGAAACAGCAGCCAGTTATGAGACAGGAGTCAATGGTACAAATACATCTCTTGAATAAATTTATTATTTTATTTATTTATTTATTAAATTTAAATCTAAATTTATTTGGCCTGTTTGCGAACGATCTAGCCAGGAAGCTAGCTTGAGGAAAGCTTTTGTGACTGGGTACCGCTAGCAAGTTCACACCTGACTAGCATGTTAGCGGTTACCTCGCCAGCTGCAGTAGTTCACCAACTAGCCTTGCAAGTAGGCTAGTCATTACGTCACCAAGCTTCCAGAACCACCTATTTCGCAACGACGCATGGATGAGCCAATTTCTGGGATGACCAGGGCTGCGGTCGAAAAGTCCAAAAATGACGTCCTAACGTCTTTTCCTAACCACTTCTCCTTGACCTCGATGGAAAAGGTCATGAGGTCAAGGAAAGATGAGAAGGAGACTTCAGAAGTACTTAGGAAAAGAAAACCGCGATGTTAAGAGAATCCGACGGCTCTTTCACTAGACTCCGTAATTATGATGCGACAGTGGCGGATATTAGTGACGACAGTCTGCCGTTGTGAAACTACAATGTTCTGAAGATGGACTACAAAAGGCGCTGCCCCCCCCCCCCTTGTGTTGTTAAATAGGTCTTTCAATGACAGACTGCTTCACCCGCGGTGTGTGGAAGAGAGATACCACAGGTCCTCCTGCTACTGGAACACTTTACATCAACAGATAATATAGATCATCTGACCTAACGTTTACAACCGGTGAAAAACATCACTTCATTACCAGGTTGGAATCTAAATAATCAAAAAATGTATGATACATATTGAGTTCATTGTTCAAGTTATAGAGAAGGTGTAGGATCATATACTTCTTTCAACTTCTTTTGGGATATGAAATATATTTATTTATGTTGATTATTTGTTAATTGATTGTTTAATGTTCATTTTTATTAATTATTCTTGTTTTGTTTTTTACTGAGGTATTTGTTACATGTTCAAAATAAATAATTAATTAAAAATAAAGTGAAACAAAATGGTTGTCACTGTCCACTAATATTAAACATGAATCCCAATTAGTGTATGAGCCTATGATAATAATATGCAAGATCAGCATATCGTTTGTTATTATGAACGGCCGAATGGTGCGTCGCTTTAAATGCAGCGGCCGCAAGGAATTATCGGATGTTATTCTCTCTTTTCCTTTGGTAAAGGATGGTCCAGTGTATCCTCTGCTAAAGGAGATAATAAAGGAAGCATTGAAGCTCCTTTCCTCAGCATTTGAAGGATTTTAACAGCTCTTATCATGGCTGCTACTGAGGTACTGAGAGGGTCATTTCACTCCGTTAGGATCCTTCCTGAGAGAAAAGGACTATTCGACCGCAGCCCATGACTAGCAGTGGTGGAGCTAAAAATGTAAAGTTTGCCCTGGGGATGGCACTATGGAGCTCAACAGTGAGGTTCTGGAAGTATAATAATATATTATATTTAAATATTCTGAATCTGGATTTAGATTATTAGCCATAATGTCTTGTCAATCCAAGGTAGATTTACAACGAGCTATGAGACTGTGAAACGATGCTATAGGCTCTGGTCCTGTAGAAGCCACAAGTCCGTATGATATCAACGTTGTTTTAAGAAAAAAATATTTTTATTTGCGATGTCATGGAAATGTACTACACTACCCACAATCCTAAGGGCATAAGAACGACATGTGTGAACTGCTAGTGGGGTACATGTGTGACAGCTGTGGCTTAGAGGGTAGAGCAGGTCGGCAACCAATCGGAAGGTTGGTGGTTCGATACCCGGCTGCTCCAGGTCACATGTCGATGTGTCCTTGAGCAAGAACCTTAACCCCAAATTGCTCCCAAAGGCATAGCCATCGGTGTGTGGATGAGTATTTAGATTAGATCTGAGCAAGTAGTGGAGTTGGCACCTTAGCAGCCTCTGCCATCAGTGTATGAATGGGTGTGTGAATGCTGATGTGTAGTGTAGAGCGCTTTAAGTGGTCGGAAGACTAGAAAGGAGCTATATAAATGTAAGTCCATTTACGCGCTCGTATGTGCCGCTCCATGGTGTCTGCTCCCGATTTCAAACCGGGCCAACATCGTGGCTCGTTTGAGAACTTTCTCTTATATTACGAAAATAGTTCACCAAAATGTGTTTCTGAAAACATTTGAGGCCAAAAATAAGGCATGCAGTTGCTGAACCTGTCTTAATTTTAGATTAGATAGTTTTTCGGGAGTTTCCAGTGGTGAAGATTCACCATTCGCAATGGTTTATGGGATGAGCCTTCACTCTTAAAATAATTATGTACACAGTCTTGTACCTTTGCCTTTTTTGTTCCCGTTTTTTTGCACTGTATCAAATGTTTTATGGTCTGGAGGAGAGGAAGAGACAAGACCGGTAAGACCAACAACATCTACGAAGGTGCAAATGCATGCATTGCACCCCTCAGTTTAACATTTTGCACCCTCGGTAGATATTTGAATAATAAATGCCAAGCGCAAGGTGGCAGGTGTTTTAGGCGCACAGACTGTATGGGCGTCTCCATGCGCACCTTCTATTTAGGTTCAAGTATGTGCAGCAGTGCAACGAGCACAACAGCTGGGTGAAGGTGAATAAAAATCAGCGGGTGTGATGATTATTACTCTCAACCAGTCACATCACTGGTTTCATCGTTGGAAACAACCTGGTCTCACGTCCAACTCATCAAACACCGCCAATTGGGCAGCGCCCGTTGGCATCGGAAACCAACACACAGAGGCACCCTTTAGCGACAGTTTGTGATGCACCAGGCTTTCAACTAACTCCAATGTAAACCCACCTGCAGTGTTATTCGACGGTCGGAGCAAGTGACGTAGTATCAATAGCATGAAAGTCGGGAGGGATGGTGGATGGGTCAAACAAACACAAGACTTTCAACCAGGAGACCGGTGTTCCTGTCTCATAGTGAAACTAAAAGTATCCTTTACTTATTTAGTCACGTATATCGTGAGTCACGTGACTCGAGTCAGTGATCAACCATGACCGTTTCCTAACCCCACCTAAGTGGTTGTGTTGCCTAAACCTAACTTCCTGTGAAAATGGAAGTTTATTTTGAAAGGACACTACGCATGTAACGAGCGTATATTGACACGCTGTCCCCGGTCTGTCCAAAAGTAACGCAAAAGGGGTACCCCGTGCGTCGGTCTCTGATGCTGCGGGGCACTGACCAAGCTGTGGTATTTGACAAGTTGGGAATGAGAATGTGTTGAAAAAGAAGCTATGATGTGCCCTGGTAACTGGACGTCTCCTTCATAAAAAAGTATAGGCTAAGGGGTAGGGGTAGAGAAAGTAATATAGTATTATAACAAGTAACGTAACTAATGACTTTTGATACCGATAATTAAGTAATATATTACTTTTGAAATGAGTAATAAGTAATAAGTAAAAAAGTAAGTAGTAAAAACTAAAGTAAAAGTTCCCGAGTAACTTGCCGGACACCACTTGTGTTGGATGGACAAACCAGTCAACATCTCTCAAACACAGAAACTGCAGCTTAGAACAGACCTTAACATAGCAAGGTGCTTCACATCTACATGCTCTATGAGGACAGAGGGATTGAAATGTCAGCAGTCAGAGTTAGAGTGATGAAGCGGTATGCTGGTTATACTGAGCTGGAGTCAGAGGACATGGTTAGCTCAGCTTAAAGACTGGAAGAGGGATGAAACAGCAAGCCTGGCTCTATCTAAAGATCAGTTCATTTTAAGCATACCGAGGCCTATGAGGAGGACTAACTGCCAGGAGGCGGGGGAAGCAACTGAGGTTTACGTACTGGTCGTTCTTCACTCGACTCTGTTGGAGCTACTTTAGCTGTCGATGAACTTGGTAAACTTTTGGGTTCAGGCTGAGCAGCCGACGACCTCGGAATCACCAGAGATTTATTCTTCATCAGGTGGCAAAGGACTGAATAGAAGGAAAGAAGGAATATTCAAACTAATATTTTTTAAATGCTTAATACTGGTGTGTAACCACAATGTACTGGTGTTGAACTGGACTGTACCTTCTCTGGTGAAGTTCTCCGCGGCGTTCATGGCCCTCCCGCCGAGGTTGCTCACCATGTTGTCCACCGTAGCCTCGTGGCGTAGGAAAACGGGCCGAACCACTTTGTTGTAGATGATCTGGGAGCCGTTCCACGACATTGGAGCCATGCACCACAACAGGAAGAGACACTAACCACAGAGGACAGACATAGATTTACTTGGTTTACTAGACAAATAACTTATTTTTGCAAATCTTGATCCTCAGTTGTCATAGCCCGGTTGCAGACGTCTATATCATCTTTGATTTTTTAGAGCTTATCTAACTGCCCTAGTGGATAAAATTCCCACATTTAGGACACAACAAGCATTTAAAGCAAGCCACAGCTTGTATACAGACGAGTCTTGAGTGTTAAAGGTCTCATATTATGCTCATTTCCAGGTTCATAGATGTATTTTAATGTTGTACTAGAACATGTTTACATGCTGTAATGTTCAAAAAAACCTTTATTCTTCTCATACTGTCTGCCTCGGTCTGCCTGCATAAAGCCTTTTTCACCGTGTGTCTGAAAAACTCTGATTCAGAGCCTGTCTCCTCCTAGTCTGCTCTGATTGGTCAGCGTTTCCTGCTGTCCGCTGTCAATCAAACGCCCTCAACACAGCGTCACTTTCTCCCCTCCCTGCAGCAGCTCCCCTGAGCCACAGAGAGAGCAGGCAGCAGGAAGAGTTTACCATATAAACTACTTAAAAGTTTATAAACCAGAAACTTCACACAGCGCACGTTACCGGAGGAATCTGATCCGAAATCGGCGAGAAATGAACAACATCTGCGGCCAAGATTCCAGGTTTTCCTGACGGTTTTGCTCCGGTAAATATGATATTTATAGCTCTGTCACGTTAGCTCAGTATTTACGTTCTGCATAAACTCTGTAAACCGTAAACATACACTCTGTTTTACGTTTGTCTTCACAGGTCCATCTGTGAGAAATGACCGACAGAATCATCCCAGAGGAGAAGAAAACATCTGCTGTTAGCAGATAGTTCTATTTACATGGGAGATACAGAGCTAACATGTTAGCATGTAGCTACATTACAGAGCTAACATGTTAGCATGTAGCTACATGTAACGGTGTGTAAACACAGCGAACATCAGGGTGGAAAATAGAAGATGTGAAACAGTAGTCAGTTCATTATTTCTGGTAAAAGACACCTAATAAACGTAGTAGAGTAATCAGAGTAATGGTATATTATTTACTGTAGAAGCTGTCTCTGTGTTACCATGACTACAGACCGGTTAACGTTACACTCACCGGAGCTTACCATGCTGAAAGACTTTATCCTCTCTGTCAACATAACTGAAGGTGGAATTACTGATCTTATAGAAAGCTGCTCAGTAACCACAGTATCAGCAGCTACTGGGAGGACTTACGTTATGTTATGTTTCAGAGTAACTGTTTTACTTGTCAGACAGTTATTGCCATATCTATGTTGTGAAATGTTTGTCAGAGCTGCAGGTTATCTGTTCACGTTCAAAATGCTGTGTATAATTAATATTGTCATCTGTCTACTCAAATAAAGTTTGACTGTGAAACAGAAATTTGTTGTGTTGCTTACAGTCACTATTTACTACCTTTACTCTTCAACATGCATGACATCAAATACGTTTTTCATATCACCTGTTGAAACAGTGTAATTACATAAATCCTTTGTGAAAGAACATAAGACTTTTCATGAAGACTTTTCTGCTGGTTCTTGCAGACTAACAGAAGTAGGAGCAGACTTTGCTCATAGTTACGAGGCGGACGGTGAGAGAGCCACTCTGTGGGCGGGGTCACCTAGCTGCAGGTTTTCTACCTAGTTCTAACCGTTCCACCTGGAAACCCTCATATGGCCTGAAAAATGTCACCCACGTCACCAGTTTAAGGAAGTGCTGATCAGAGTTTTTTCAGACCCATTTTCTGAGAGATGGAGCAGGAGAAAAAGAGAGGGGTGGTCTTTTATGATACTATGGTGGCCTGTAGACACACTGGGGACAGATATTGATGTTTAAAAGACATGGAAAAGTGCATTTTGCATAATAGGTGATCTTTAAAGGTAAATTTAACAATTACTGAATTCTGATAGAATGATACCAAGGTTGCAAAAATTTGCCAACAAACATTGCTTCTTCCCTGTTTTCTCACCTTAAAAGCGTAGTAGAACGGGAACCAGTAGAGGAAAATATCGGAGAAGAACTCGCCCAGGCTGAAGACACCATACACCACCCAGTACGTCAGCCATTTTGTGTCGTCTTCTTTGCTTGGACTTTCGATGGCTTTGATCCTGCAGGATCAAATAGAGTGCAAACAGCCTGTCTGAATGTTTCAGGTGAACTGAGAATACATTTATTTTTCAAATACCATCAGATCTAATGTACAATTGCAACTTCTACACAAGCTTGTAGAGCTAAATCTCAGTAGAGCTTTGGTGAAGGCTTCCAGCTCAATGCCACAACCAGGGGTGGAAGAAGTATTAAGATCCTTCCTAAGGGTCACAAGATACATCTGAAGGGTCTTGAGATTATCTATGGGGTAGAAAAGAAGAAACAACAAAAGTTCTGCTTCACAAATTTGTGTTTTGCTTTTAGACTTTTCTCACATCTTTGCGTTTTTGTGAAATATTGGACCAGATTGATTCAGAGAGAACCATCACTAGCAAACAATGGCAGCCTGCAAAGCCACACCATGGTCAATAGAGTGCTGCACGGATGAAGTATTTTTCGTAGGCCAACCAGGAAGTTAGCATCGCCCTGGGTTCTCTCAACAAAAAGCCAATTGGATTTTTCCATTGGATTTTGGATTATTGCAGAAAATAAACACTGTGGCAAACAAACGTTTATGATACTTACGTTTTGTTCAGCAAATCAACACCACTTTTATGATTATTTTTTTTTTGTAAATATGTTTTATTGATTTTCACAGATTTTATCCCACAAAAATAATAGATACAGAAACATGTATAAATCAAACAAAATAAATATCATTCATCAGATCTGTTTACAGAGTTAAGTCCAAATTCCCTTCCCTATCCCCCTCCCTACCCACCCACCCATAGGGTCACAGGTTACAGTATACTTTTAGTTGCATGAAGGAAAGATAAACAATAAACAAAAGAGAGGGGGAAGAAATAATTAGGAAAATAACTTATAAAGAGAGAAAAATAAAATAAATAAATGAAAAAAATAAAAATAAAAATAAGATAAAGAGAAAAAAAAGAGGGTGGGAGGGGGGCTGCTCACTACTGTAATATGACGTTCATGTTTTCCACTCTACTCTTCGTCAAGGGGTTCCTGCAGAGAGTCATAAAAATCCAAAAAGGGCCTCCATATCTTAGCAAAAGTTTGAGAGGAACCTTTCAGGGTGTATTTAATTTTTTCTAGTTTTAAGAAATACATAACCTCTTTGACCCAGTGAGAAAAGGATGGAGGGGTGCGTTGTTTCCATTTTAGGAGAATCAAACGTCTCGCAAGGAGTGTAGTAAAACCAACGACCACATAGGCCTTGCCCGGTAGACGAGCGCTGGATTCCCTTGGTATTAAACCAAAGAGGGCACAAATTGGGTCCGGGTCGAATTGGGTTCCAAACATTTTGCTAAAAGCTTTAAAAATACTTATCCAGAAGGTGGAGAGATTCGAGCATAGCCAAAACATGTGCATTAAGTCTGCTGGTTGGCCTCTACATCGAGGACATAGAGGATCAACATTTGGATAGATCTTTGCCAATCTTGCATTAGTAAAGTGAACTCTGTGTACGATCTTCAGTTGTATTAAGCCATGCCTAGCTGACGTAGACGATGTGTGTACCAAATCCAAGACAGTGTCCCACTGGTCATCTGTTAAAACCACTCCAAAATCAGATTCCCAGGCCTTTTTTAAATGTTCAGTAGAGCGTGGATTGATGTTGTTAATGAGCTCATAAATCTGGGATATGAATCCTCTGCTATCTGGAGTCAGTTCGAGGAGGTGGTCGACATGCGATTTTATGGGTTCATCCGGAAATGAGTTAAATATCTTTCGTACAAAGCTCCTGATCTGTAAGTAACGAAATAAATGGTTCTTAGGTAGGTCATAAATTTGGGATAACTGAGAGAAAGATGCAAAGGTACCCTCCACATATAGATTATTGATTGACCTAATACCTTTATCAAACCATAAGGTAAATGCAGAGTCTGTAAAGGAAGGAATGAACATGTGATTAGACTTAATGGGGGAGAGGATAGAGGTCCCCTGCAGACCAAAATGCCTTCTAAACTGAGCCCATATTCGTATAGAGTGATTAACTATTATGTTTGAACTCAGATTGTTGCAAAGAAGGGGCAAAGCTGCACTGACCACCGAGCCCAAGTGGTGTTGGCATGATGAGAACTCCACCTGGACCCAGTCTGCCTTTTCTGTAATCGGTTTGTCTTCGAACCAGTGAATTAACTTCTGAATGTTGCATGCCCAATAATAAAAAAGGAAATTGGGCAATGCTAGACCTCCTGAGCGCTTTAGTCTTTGGAGAAGAGTCTTGCTGATCCGACTAGGCTTATTCCCCCATATAAAAGAGATAATACTTTTATCAAGTGTTTTGAAAAATGATTTTTTAATTAGGATGGGGATGTTTTGGAAAAGGTATAAAAATTTTGGTAAAACTATCATTTTAATTAAGCCAATGCGCCCCGCGCCAATGACAAAGGTAAAGATTCCCAACGGTTCATGTCCTGCTTACATTTACTAAGAAGAGCAGAGAAGTTTTTTGTGAAAGTAGCCGGGAAGGAACGAGTGACCTCAATTCCTAAGTATTTAAAACCCTCTCTGACTATTTTAAAGGGGGAAACGCTAGAAGGGAGAGCGTCTGTCTCAGAATTTAAAGAAAAAAGTTCACTCTTTTGTAAATTTAATTTGTAACCCGAAATTTTTCCAAATGTATTCAGGGTATCCAAAATATAGGGGAGTGATAGTGCTGGATCAGAGACATACAGAAGCAGATCATCTGCGTAAAGGGATACTTTGAACTCCTGCCCACCTCGATATATGCCCTTAAAGTCCTGACAATGTCGCAGTGCTGTTGCTAGGGGCTCAATGGCCAATGCAAACAAGAGAGGGGAGAGGGGACACCCCTGTCTTGTCCCCCTTCCAAGGGAGAAGTAACTCGACAGAGTATTATTAGAGATAACAGCCGCAAGGGGAGAGGAATACAGCAATTTGATCCAGGCAATGAATTCATCTTTAAAGCCAAATTTGTGGAGAGCAAAGAAAAGGTATTTCCACTCGACCCGGTCAAAGGCCTTCTCAGCATCGAGCGAAATCACTGCCTCACGACACTTAGGCCGGGCCGAGTGGACAACATTGAGTAGTTTTCTTAAATTTGAATAAGAATGCCGGCCCTGGATGAAGCCTGTCTGGTCAGGCGAAACAATATCTGGAACAACACACTCCAGACGCTTAGCTAAGACCTTGGATAACACTTTAAAATCTACATTTAGTAAAGAGATAGGGCGATACGATGTGCATAGCACTGGATCTTTATCTTTCTTTGCTAGAAGAGAGATGGAGGCCTGTCTCAAGGTCAAAGGAAGAATTCCTGTGGAGAGTGCCTCTTTATACATCGCTTGAAGGAATGGTGCCAATTGAAGTGAAAACTTTTTATAAAATTCAGTTGTAAAGCCATCAGGGCCAGGCGACTTGTTATTTTGCATAGACTTAATGGCAATGATGATTTCAGAGATCGAAATGTCCGCACAAAGATTGGCATTGTGTTCTTCTGACACAGTGGGAATAGTCAAGTTTTCAAAGAAGGTGTGTGTGAGACCAGGATCATCACTACATTCCGACGTATAGAGGTTAGAATAAAATTGTAAAAAAGTTGTATTTATGTCGTCATGATCTATTAACATATCTCCTGTGTGTGACTGGATCTGTGTGATTGAACGAGCAGTAGCTGCTTGACGAGCTTGCATTGCCAATAATCTACTCGCTTTATCTCCAAATTCATAGACCTTATGTCTGGATTTCAAGAGGAGGCGTACTGCCTCATCAGTGGATAAAAGATTAAATTCAGTTTGTAGTCCTAAACGTTCTTTATAGAGATCAGGTGTCGGGAATTGGGCATATTTTGAGTCAATATCTAGGATTCGTTGAGAAATATCATATAATTTGGATTGTTTTTCCCTCTTGACTGTTGCAAGTGAGACATAACTCTTAGTCTCTTAACTGGATTATTGACCCCTTTTACATTCCATGATATAAACTTGGTGGAGTTATCAATCACCTTATTAGGTTGACCTACCATAACAGTCTAAGAATATTCAAATGTGGTAGCCAAAAGGTGATGTCCTGTTTGATATGTACAGCAGTAACAGCAGAGAGCAATAGTGGGGGAGGAGAGAAAGAGAGGGGAAAAAAAAAAAAAAAAAGGAGAAAGAGAGAGAAAAAATAATAATAATAAAACAGATAAATAAAGGTATAATCTTACCTACTGGACCCGTAAATCCTTTCCCTTTTAAAGTCATTCACTTTGTGCTTGGTTCTACCCTGCACTTCAAACTCTGTCATTGTGAGATATTGATCAAATGAAACAGAAAAACAATAACAATGAGTCTAAACTCGGAATACCACTACTTTCTAAGTGTCTAAACAATAATACAGTGACAACTATCCTCAACCAAACTCCATATGAGCAATCAACAGCTCTGTGTGTCAGCGAGATAATAAAAGGAGAAAAAGTATGTAAACAAATACATGTGCATGCCTCGTGAGAGGGAGGGAGAGAGAGAAAGGAGAGCGGTAACGGGCTGAGGCGGACAAGATCAGCGCCAGTTATGCCGACGTTGACAGCACAGGGATACCCTATCCCTTAACAAACTTTTATCAATGTAAAAACATAGTCAATGAAAAGTATTATGCCCTAAATACTCACGGTACACACACAACACTTGGACCGTGTTCATCTATAGAGCGTTTAACAAAAGGAAAAACCGATAGGTAACATTATTCAGCATATGTTGATATCAAAACGGTCAGCGGGAGCTGGAACAAATATATAAACACACTCCGCGATAAATGGTTCATAATGTTAACTCTATTACGTCTTTGTTTCCTGAGTAACTTATATATTAAGAGATTAATAACAACGTAAGGAAAGCGTCTTTTAGTTTCAAGTGCTGATCAACTTAGTTATCCAGCAATTTGGATCACTCACCGGCTGCCAGTCTATAACCCAGGTTTAAAAAAAAAAAAAGAAATGAAGGAGGAAAAAGAAAAAGTGATGTCCCCGGGGTGTTTCTTCGCAGTTGCGGTTCGCGTCTTATGCCGTAGTAGGGTGTCTGTTCTCCAGGAATACAGCCGCCTCCGCCGGGGTATTGAACTGGAGCCTGGTTCCATCCACGGTCACCCGGAGCTTGGCAGGGAAGAGTAGGCTGAAATGGCACCCCGCTTTTCTCAGCTGGGCCTTGACCGGAGTGAAGGCAGCTCTCCGTCTGGCTACTTCAGAGCTGTAGTCCGCGTAAATGTGGACCTCGGAGCCCTTGTAGGAAAGCGGGCCTTTCTCTCGTGCAAGTTGCATTATCCGCTGCTTCATCTGGAAGTGGTGAATACAGGCTATGAAGGGGCGAGGGGCTCCATCTCGTCTCCTCTGGATGGCCACCCTGTGCGCCCTGTCCACGGTTATTGGACGGGGGAAAGCGTCGGCACCAAATATTTCTCCCAGACAGGATTCAATAAAAGAGGTAGATTGGGTGCCCTCAGCTCTCTCAGGTATGCCTGTAATACGGATGTTGCACCTCCTGGATCTGTTCTCGAGGTCGTCGACTTTAAGCTTCAGTTGCTCATTCTCCTTCACAAGGCTGCTGGTGATCGATTCTAGCGTAGTTATTCTCCCCTGGTAGTCGTTCATAGACGTTTCAATGGCCTGAATTGTCTGATCGTGTCTGGCGATAGCAGCGTGGTTGGATGAAATTTGCGCTGCTAGGTTTGTAATAATTCGCTCCTCCATGTCGGCTAGCAGTTTCTGTATATCAGCCAGAGATACAGCCGGGTTATTGCCACTGTCACCGTGCGCGGAGTCCTTGCTAGCTAGCAGATCAGATGCTAAGCCGCCATCTTCTCCGCCGTCGCCCCCATTTTCGCCTTTTTTACCTTTCGGTTTTTCCATGTTTAATCAAAACAGTGGGCACCAGATCAGAGGACAGTCTTAGATGTGGGTCACCCGAGCTATAGACGGGCGAATTAGATAACAAATGTCCAATAAATGTCGAATGATGACAGAGCCCTTCCGACTTGCTGCCTACTCCGCCATTCGCCAAACCGGAAGTCCACTTTTATGATTTTTTAAGTGTGAATGCAGTCGCCAGAGGTAAAAAGCTAACGTTGGGCTATAAACGAACTACACCACGGTCGCATTCACGTCACCACCACTAACCTAAAGGCGGACTAGTGTTCGGAGTGATGACGTTTAGTAGTCTCATTTAGCCACTTAGAAACTAGAAAACTGCCTTTTTTAAGACATGTACTGTAAAAGCTTCAAAATTCATGAGTGGGATATTAACTGACATATTTTATATCATTAGACATAACGTTCAAATGTTTTAAGCTTGTGGTAACAACAGACCTTATTTCAGGCATTTATCGAAAAACCCACGCGAAAAAAAACATTGACTTCGAGACGAGGGAACCGGAAGTGTAAAACTCATTCCAGGTTTTGGGACTCATTCCTGCAGCACTCTATAAATGAAGTTCCTCTGTTTGGTTGCCAATGAAAGGATGCTGTGAGATGGATCAATACGGGCTGCGTCACGTGGAAGAGGATGTCATGGCAGTTTCACGTGGCGAAACTATGACAGCCAACTAAGAGTCACGCCTACGTTGAGGAGGTACTATCTGCAGTGGAAAAGGAAATTGAGAAAAGCACCTAGTAGCAAAAGTGAGTAGAGTCGAGTTGTACCGAACCATGCAGTGGAAATGAGGCATAAGTACTCAGTCAGACCAGAAATTGGCACAAGAAAAATTAATTTGCATGTTGGTTGTAGCTAGTTTTGTTCATTGTGGAATTGATATCAAGAGGGAAGGTCTTTAGAGCCTGATGATCAAACTGTAGGTCAGTTTAGTTACCCCTTCATTATTATCTCCGCCAGAAATTTTTTTGGAGGGGGGGAGTTTAGAACAATGAACAATCCATTAGATTTTGGTGGCGATCCGGATCATGATCCGGATTCAGTGCATTAAGCAGAGAGCATTAAGACCCCAGGGTATAACACATGCGCAGTGTAACTGATGACGCGTTGATGACGCGTGACCCCGCCTCCTTCTTCAAGCAGAGAGATACGTGTGTGGATGTGTGGCGAGACATCAAGGTGCGGGAGCTGCTGTCCGTCCGCGGTGAGAAAGAACAAAGCGGTAGACGACGGGATGAGAGACAACATAGTGTAACGTTATACAGACATAACAAGGCTGCTATTCAGCAGCCTTGTTATGAGAGAGGCATCCGCCGATATGTTACACGGAAACACACCGTGTTAATAACAAGCCGACCGCCTCACGGTACCGCCAGCTGGGAGCTGGGATCTGTTTTTAAAGTCAGGCACCTTAGCGGAGGTCTGCACTCTCCGAATGCCATTCTAGTTCAGTCTGGCATCATGTTCCTGTTTGGGGGGTTATTATATCTAAGAAATATGTCAATGTAAGAGTCGTTACTCCTGTAAGTCCACTTATAACAACCTGTCATTTTTCTGTCTCTGTTACAAGAAGAGGATTTCCCAGTTTTTATTCCCACCTACAAAGCTGTGATTGGTTGTTTTTCAACCAGTGAAACAGACATCAATGAGCACAACACCAGACCTGCTTGAATCACTGACATAAGGTCTGGAACTAGACTAAGCACAACTGGCCGTTAAAGATCAGCACTGTCAAGAGCTGTTAATTGTACGTTAGATCTGTCAAAGTTTGTATGAGTCATTTGGGTTTGGATGCACCAAAGTTGAACCACACAAATTCACTACTTCGCAAATGAATCCACAAATTCCATTGACATGAACTGATTCTTTTCTGCAGTTTCCCCAACAGTGTTTGCAGCTCTCTGATGGAATGTGTCTTACAGCAATGCTCTCTGGGACTCGTAATTGATTTCTCTATTAAAACAGACGAGGAGAGTTTCAGGATTGTTTCATGTCTCTGTGAGTGAAGGAAACACAGCAAAGCAGATCTGTGTCTTAATAAAATAATACTTACGAATAATATGCTGGATAGGCAAAACCAATCAGGTTGCAGAGGAGGGAGGCACCAAATCCATACACCAGGTAGAGTCCTGTCAGTGAGACAGCACCTGTACAAGACACACAGGAGACACACTGATAAACGTATTCTCATACAACGGTTCGTAAGATATCTTAGTTATTCCTCAATTTTCGTGTGTTTTCACAGGAAACAACTTCATTAGGTATAGGCAAGAAAACTACTTAGTTAAGTTAAGTAAAGATCATTGTTAAGTTAGGCCACACATGGTTATGCGACACTGGAAGTGGCGTAACTTAAGTACGGAAGTTACGTGACAAATAAATCAACATTGACTTCTGGTTTAAACCGGGACAGGAACGTTGTTTTTTGACCCATCTGTCCACCCCGACCTCCTACCTACACGGCGTTCGCTCCTCTTTATACTTCCTCGTTCACAAGTTAGGCATTACAGTGTATTTGCTTTTGGTAGGTATAGCTACGAATGGTGTACGAGAACAGCCTGCTGATGTAGAAACACACCATTTACTCACAGAAAGATGAACGTTTGCTCACAATGCTTCTTTGTATAGTTTTGCATGTTTAAATATGTTACTTTGTCACTTCACCATACAAATATGTATAGAAAGACCTCGAGGCAATCATGTTCAAAATTTTTGTTTATGTTGAAAAAATGTCAAATACAGCTTCACAATACAAAAAATATATATGTATTCATTTACCCAGCTCCATTTTACAAATAAATCTACTGAGGGTCGCTGGTTCAAGTCCCCGCACAGACTAAGGGCTGTGGACTGGTAGCTGGAGAGGTGCCAGTTTGCCTCCTGCCCTTGAGCAAGGTACCAACCCTCCAAACTGCCATATAGTAGCTGCTCACTGCTCCTAATACTAGGATGGCTTAATTGCAGAGACTAAACTTCACTGTGTGCTGCGCTATGTACAATACAATCTGTGGCAATAAAAGTTGATTTACATTTACATGTACATCACAGCACCTGATAAGTTACACTCCAATGTACATCACTAAACACATCATTATAACAACAAAACAAAGAAAAAAGGTAACAACAACAGGTTTGATGTTAACACAGAACAACCTGGAGGTGGGTGAAGTTTGCTGAAATATGGCAGCACAACTCACAATGTTGAACAATCTTCTTGTAATAGGGTAACGAAATACGCCGATCTAGAATTGTTTCACTTCTGGATTGGAAGCCATAAATGGACTCCTGAGGTTCAACATGTGAAGTTAAAAGAATCTATGAGTTACAAATTCTGCACTTACTGTACGTTGTGTAAACTCACTCTACACGTTTTAACTGTACTTACTGCACAACCAGAACCTGCAACTTCACTGTTCACACTTTACGGATCGACTGAGCGACCAGGACGAGGAGCTCACACTGAATGGCCTTGCACAGAGGCAATTCCAATAAAGTTTTTTCAAACAAGATGACCGCCTCCACAAAAGTGTTGACAAAAGACAGACTCGTCATTTTGTGCAAATTCTACTATGAACAGAAAGTAAGAAGTAAAAAATAATTAAAATGTGTAAGATACAGTCGGTCTGATCTGTCTGTTCTGCAGTGAAGTTCAGTTTTATACAACAGTTCAGTCTGAGTGAGACTACAGTTTTAACCATAACATATAGCCATGTTGGGAAATCAAACCATGGAATTCAAACGGCAGACAGACGACCAAAACTTCTGAGCTGCCAGAAAACAGCCAGATCATTGATCGATCAGCCTCAACCTGCCCCTCAAACGGCAATTAATCTGGCAGAAATAGCTACACAATGTCAAAGGGATACACACACACACACACACACACACAAAGAAACATAACAGCAATACTAACAGCTGAAAACAAAAACTATTTCCCATTGTAACTGTAAGCATTATTGTTAAATCAATATAGAACAATAAAGAACAAAAGGTAGGTTAAAGCTAGGGTTGGTAATCTTCTTCAAAAACTTTTTGTTGTATTTGTTGAAATTCTCAAAACATTCTGACAGCAATCAATAAATCAAATGCTCTTGATAAAAAAAAAAAAAGCTGCTATCTGTGGCTGTTGCTGGACTGTAATCCAACCATTTCATCCGACCTGAATGAAATGATTGAACCTGTCTACCTGCCTGCACGCACTCTGCCTGTGCACTCATTGCACACTCAAGTTCAGAGATTTTCAACCACTGTAGAAGCGGCCGCACAAGAAAGTTGGAGGCTTGGAGCACTCTGAACCCCCAAATATATGGACACTCAGTCTAAGACAGAGACTTAATCTCCCCCAGATAATGCAGACTTCCAAAAGTGATCCAAAAATGCCTGCTTTAAATTGAAAATACCCCTGAAATTTTTATGTATAGCAAAATTTATAAAATGAATTGTTTTTGAATATGAAAAATGTGTTATGGGAACAATGTTTAAGGTAAAGAATGATTTTGTCATGTAGGCATAGATGACATGATTTAAGGATATAGGATTCTTGGGGAGTTGTTGGTAACACAATGTGGAGAAAAGTGAGATCGTCAAAACACCTGATATCTAAATGGTTGTACAAATAAACAAGTATTTCAATTCAATCTACTGTCATCATCATTATTTTACTTGTTCAACAGAAAGTGCCAAATTTTACAAAAAAACCAACAATGGTGCTATATATTTGAGAATTCTCCGCTGCCCTGCAGATGTCCATTTTGTCCAGAGCAATTGTCTTAACATTACTATTAAAAATTAAATTTCAAATAAAATGTAGTGTTTGCAGTAGTCATACAATGCAGTAAAATTAAATGAAGTTTGGGGCAGTGTGTTCTAGGCAGAACAACCGGGACCACCCCCAAAAATGCACACACCCTGACCTTGGCCCCAGATGGTTGACCTTGTCAACTCCTAGAAACGCCCCTGGACAAAAGAATAATGTATTTAGATTCCTTTAATTGACCTTTATCAACTTCCAATGTCGTACTCCCCCCATTTCCTGTCTACGTCTTCACTGTCAAACCATCCAATAAAACCAAAAATGTCAAAAAAAATAATCTTAAAAAAGAACAAAAAGTAAAATTTACAATAATATTTATTGTAGGTGACCAATTTGGGTCTAAAATCGGGCTGAAGCGTCTGATTGGCTTTGGAGGGTTATCTGGGCAACAAACATGGAAGTTAAAATCTCCAAGAATCAGAAAGCTATTGAATCTGTGCAGAATTAAATACAAAAGTTTAGTTAATTCACTGATGAAACTGAACTGGGAGGTCTAAAGAGAAACAAATACATTGTCTTTTCTAATAAAGAAGGAAATGACTGATTTTATCTTATAAACACCATGAGGATTCTCCTTCTAACTCTGCAGATATTCAGACACAACCCCAGTGAGCGCAGCAGGCAGACAGACAGGAAGTGGTGTAAAAAGTGTCCTACCTCTGATCAGCTTACGTGGCTGTTCACACATGGAGGCCGGTCTGCTCTGCTGTCTGTCTCTGTGGATAATCTGCTTTAACTTTACTGCAGGAGGACGCAGAGAGAGTGGGGGACACTGTGCACCAGGCACTACTGTGACATCATGTCAGTGTGTTACTGATCCACTGTATGAGCATCAGTGTGGTATGAATAGACTGCTGTTCACCGCTCAGTAAATGTCCTCTGCTGAATACTGCACGTGACAAAAGTGCTCAATATTTATTGTTTGTTTATCATCTTATTTATTTATCATTTATGCACAGTTTGATCCAGAGCATCACGGCAACAATGATCCCTTAAAACTACAACTTTATTTGCCACTGCATTTTATTAAATTAAATTTGGGAATATTTATTCATATATTACACTGTACTGTAGTAGCACTGTCATTTTTATTCTACTGTTTGATTTATTTTATTCTATCTTGTATTTCATTTAGTTTCACTCTTTAAAATCCTATTTATGTGTTTCTTTTATATATTTTCTTAATGCCTTTCTGTCCTTTGTGAAGTACATTGAATTGCCTTGTTACTATAAAAATACACTTGCCTTGCCTTAACGTTAGCTTCATGAGCTACCATTAGCCAAATTACAAAATTAAACTATTATCAGGCAAATGGCATTGCAAGCTGGAGTCTGTATGTTGACCAAAGATAGTTTGTCACAGAAAGAAGGACCACTCTCCTAGAACTGTAACTAGCTGCCTTCATATGATAAGAAATTTGCCCTTGGGCAAACCACCCGACCCGTCTTAAAACACTGACCCCGTCTGGTTTACCATGCTTTGTGGGTGTGACTTTTTACATGTGTGAATTTGTCATCACCATTCACACATGTATATATATACAACCAATGTGTTTATGATTAACTTGTTTAATAGATCAAAAATGTGTTTACAAGAGCACAAAGTTCTTCATTCAGCCTCTGATTAGAATGCTGGCTCTACTTAAAACATTTCAAGTCGGGCGCCTGGGTTAGCTCAGTTGGTAGAGCGGGCGTCCATGTATTAAGGCTTGGTCCTGACCGCGGCGGCCTGGGTTCGAATCCGGCCTGTGGCCCTTTCCGCATCCACTCTCGCTCTCTCCCCCCTTTTAAGACTCTATCCACTGTCCTGTCATAAAAATGGAAAATGCCCCCAAAAAAATAACTTTAAAAAACAACAACATTTCAAGTCAACTGGGGGGTCGATGATGATGACTCATCGACTCTCAGGGGGCAGCCCTAGTGGTTTATAAATTTCACAATATATTTATGTACCTCTCTGCGAAATGTGATAGCTACAGTATCTTGGAAAATAGCAATATAGGGCACTGATTCTGATGAATTTACTATAGACAAGAATTAACTAGCGCACTCCGCGGTCCCTCCACCTTACCAAGTCCCCAGGAAGTGAATTTTACATAGTGGCCAAACGGTGGTACTTTTCCCATAGATTTACATTGGGAAAGAGACGTCTTTAAATCAGTGGATAATTTTTTTTGAGGTAAACTTCCCAGTACGAACTATCTAATAGTCCTTATTTAAATCATCAGGTTCTAAAAGTCGTAAAATGCACCAATACCTGAATCCAGAGTTATTTCTCTTCTTCTGTTCATGTGAATGAGCCCTAGTCAGAGGGCTGGGAGGCGGAGTTAAAGGAAACGTTAGAGCGCACACCCTATGGGCCCAAAGGATGCGGAAGATCGCCGGATGATCCGGGTAATTTTATACTCGGAAGTCACAATTTTTTTGCTTCATGCGCCACTGAGCAACTTTTATTGGAACGAATGGGGCCCCTCCTGGAACGCTGTATCCAGTTCTCTTTATACATCCATGCACCTCACTCCCCGCCGCAGAGACTACTTTGCCTGGAGGAGAGTGGAAGCTGGCTCGGAGACGGACCTTCTGTTAACCTCAGTAGCGACTCAGATTCAGCCAGTGCAAACCCCAGCGCCGGGGTCACCACTTGGTCTAACCTGTGTAACGGCAGCCACAGAGAGTTTGATGATTTAATGGAAAGACGAGGGGTTTCGAGATCAGACCCCTGGCGCTGGGTTTTGCACGAACTGCATTTGAGTTGCTACAGCCGCTACTGAGTCTTGGGGCTGCCGCTGCAAAATGTATATACCAGGAAACATTAGATCAAGTTACCTTAAAATCTGTTGATGTGCCAAAACAGAAGTGAATAAAGATGGACATTTACAAATGGCAGCCCAAAGTGGACAATGCATAGACATTCATTTTACTTTGGCCATTTCTTAGTTAGTTAATTTCTTTGGCCCAGGCTGAGTTACAGTTTTATATATATATATATATATATATATATATATATATATATATATATATATATATATATAGCACCTTTCTAGTCTTCCGACGACTCAAAGCACTTAACACTACATGTCAGCATTCACCCATTCACACACACATCCATACAATGATGGCAGAGGCTGCCATGCAAGGTGCCAACCTGCCAATCTAAATATTCATTCACGCACAGCCTTCGGGAGCAACTTGGGGTTAAGTACAAGGACACTTCAACATGTGGACTGGAGGAGCCGGGGATCGAACCATCGACCTTCCGATTGGTGGATGACCGGCTCTACCTCTGTGCCACAGCCACCCCAATTGACCTTAAAATGTGCTGCAAAAAAATGATGGGAGCTAAAAGAGGCTGGAAAGCTCCACAAAGCTGCAGAGTTGGTGACAATCACACACAGCTCTTTTCACATCACATGCAGTCATTTGATCCAACGTTAACATGAAATATTTATGAGAGCAGTTTTAAGACTAGAACTTTAAAATTTGCTGCACCACAAATGTTGACCCAGAAAACTTCCAGAACATTTACAGGTTTGTGTTTACAGAGAGCAGCTGTTCGCTGTAGCTTCATGTTCACAGGAGGATTAACTGAATCCTCTTCAGTTTTCCACTGACATGCAACAGGAAGGTACCAATGTAATAAATATAAACAGAACAACAGTAGAATCATCAATAAAGTATTTATGATTAGCTGACCAGAGTGAACAACAACAGACAAACAAACATCACATACCCAATGCAAGGATCTTCTTCCTTATCCCTGTTTTCTCCTCCACCTTCCCCAGAAAATCTGTCACCAGGTTCTTCTCGTTCAGAAACTTGTCGGCTCGGTCTCTGATGGACGAGAGGATGTCCAGCAGGCCCATTGTCCTCAATCAGGTCCTCAAATAACAGGAGCCGGAGGAAGACGACCTGCAGTGGAGAGGAAAACACAGCAGAGTGTATATAATCCTCCGACAGCAACAATCTGCTTTAATGAGGAGAAGAGGGAGGGGGAGGAGGGGGAGGCACAGAAATGGAACAGAGAAGAAGAAGGTTCTGGTTCTCACATGTAAAGGAACACAAGGTTAATATTAACACGTATGCAATATCAGTAAAATGAACCTTACTAATGAACTAATTCAATGCATTTATAATTTA
Source organism: Sebastes fasciatus (assembly GCF_043250625.1). Taxonomy (NCBI): domain Eukaryota; kingdom Metazoa; phylum Chordata; class Actinopteri; order Perciformes; family Sebastidae; genus Sebastes; species Sebastes fasciatus. The sequence continues at coordinate 37,517,338 of NC_133799.1, forward strand.
AATTGTAGAAGTAGAAGATTACTGATGATACGATAAGATAAGAAAGGAAATGAGAATATCTTATTCCTGCTCCCCAGAGGATGAACCCTTTAGATTTTTGTTACCCCCTGACCTTTCCTCTAGCGCCACCCATAGGACAAACTGTCCATGTTACATCAATGATGCTTGTTGCTCAAACATAGTCAAAGATGTACATTGAATCCCTGATTGTCAAATTTTTAATGTTAACATGCCGGCCATGTCATCTGCCCGGAGAGTTGTTTTCGTTGCTGCGGTTTGTATTGCTCCTGATGCATTTTTTTAAATGCACTACAGGAATGCACTGCTGATTTGTTTTGTTTTTGTCATGTTTTTCTTGTGTAGCAAATGGGCTACAACTGCTTTTCATTGTACAACCTTGTGTTACATAAAGACAATAAATGATCCTAGAATCCTTGAATGTTGAGCTCCACGATAGGTAAGACTCTATGAATATACAGTATAAACTACTAAGATGTTGTTTGTGCATATTGTTGCTATAATGAACACTGCAGCCTCCAGAGGATGCCAGCAGGACTCCTAATCTGGTTCGCACATGTAGGTTAATATTTATACTTATGCAGATGATACCCTGTTGTTTGCTTTTATATCACTCACTAAAATCTTAAAATAAATTCTTACTGATTGACTGGTTCAATACATTTATCAATTTAAATTGCAGAAGTTAGAACAGCACCAGCAACTAAGAGTTGAGAATTACCCCCTAACCTTTCCTCTAGTGCCACCCTCAGGACAAACTATATCCTGACAGTAGTGCATGATACAGGTAATCTGAAAAAAATCATCTGCCTCTGTGTCCTCCTGTAATCCTAATGGCATCTTCAAGATTTCACAGACCGGAGGAAAACAACCAATCAGAGCCAAGCTGGAGCCTTCCATCTCTGAGCAGCTGTCAATCACTCGCAAACTCCGATGAAACGGTCAAACTGGGCAGCACTTATCAAATATGAATCAATATTCTGTTACTGTAATGCCTATTTCTCACCTCAAATGTTTTCAGAAACATCTTGTAGTGTACCGTTTAGCTGTAAAATGAGAAAGTTTGTGACCTGGCAGCCATGTTGAGAAAATACCAAGCACCGCCCACCAGTTCTCGTTTTACAGCTAAACAGTACACTACAAGATGTTTCTGAAAACATTTTACGTAATAAATAGGCCTTAGAGTAACAGAATATTAATTCATATTTGATCAGCGCTGCCTAGTTTGACCGTTTCATCGGAGTTTGCGAGTGATTGACAGCTGCTTCCATTGAATGAACAGCCAATAGGAACGCTCTGAAATGACCTGTGATTGGTCAAAGTCTCCCGTCACGGGCTAGATTTTCTAAAGCCTGAAAACAGAGCCATGAGGAGGAGCAGAAGTCTAGTTTTCTCTCAGAACACTTGAATTACAATATGCTGAAAGGTTATTATGGATTTTTTGCCCAATGATGCCAAAAACATTCTGCTTACCCCTGCATTAAAGATGTTGTTTGCTCATATTGTGGCTGTAATGAACACTGCAGCCTCAAGGGGATGCTAACAGGACTGAAGACTGGTTCAATCAATCAAATTTATATTATTATATAATATAATATATTATTAATATATTTTAATATATTATATTATATTATATTTTTATAAATTTATTTATAAAGCACAATTAAAACCAACCCACGCTGACCAAAGTGCTGTAGCCTGTAGATAGAATCACAGATAAAAGACACAACACAGACATTAATCCACACAACGCATAGGCATAAGCACAAGTCAAAAATCAGCGACATCAGGAAGATTCAAACACGATTGAGTAAAAGTGTGTTTCAAACCTGGACTTAAAAGAGTTAATGGAGGGGGCAGATCTGATAGGGAGGGGGATGCTGTTCCACAGTCTGGGGGCTACAACAGCAAAGGCCCGGTCACGCCTGAGCTTAAGTTTAAAATGTAGGACAGCCAGGAGCCCCAAGTCAGCTGACCTGGGGGACCTGGAGGAAGAATAAGGGGTTAGGAGATCTGCGATAAAGGAAGGAGCTTCATAGACAAACATGAGAACCTTAAAATCAATTCTGAACCGCACTGGCAGCTGGCAGAGAGAGGCCAGAATAGGGTTTATACTGTCCCTCTTCCGGGTATCTGTCGGTAGCCTGGCTGTGTCATTTTGGACCAGGTGCAGGCGGGACAGAGATACAGACCAATCCAAGTATACAGGGAGTTGCAGTAGTCCAAGCGGGAAAATATGAAGGCGTGGATGACTTTCTCAAGACCTTTGAATGAGAGAAATGGCTTGATTTTGGCTGGAAAAAAACTGGCTTGTCAAATTTGAAAGCAAAATGAAATATCACACCAAAGTTTTTGACATGTGGTTTAACAAGGGTGGACAAGTTGCCAAGACTGTTGGTAATCACTTTGATTGAGTTAGAGGGGCCAAACAGGACAACTTTAGACTTGCTTTCATTCAGCTGTGGGAAGTTTTGTGCCACACTTTATGTCCTCAAGGCAGTTCGTGAGACTGATTAGATTGCTGATTAGAAAGCTGTGTGTCAGCGGCATAACGGAAAATATTGTGCGTTTGAATGATTTGGTTGAGGGGAAGCATGTACATGGAGAACAGAATGGGACCTAGGATGGAACCTTGTAGGACCACACAGGGGAGACTAGCTGGGGGAGAGGACAAATTGCCTGTGTTGACGGAGAAGCTTCTATTTTTGAGGTAGGAAGTGAGCCATCAACACCGACCCTGTACTGAGGTCAAGAAGAATCAGGATGGCACAGTCACCGGAGTTGATAGAGAGGAGCAGGGCGTTGCACACTTTCAACAAAGCACACTCTGTGCTATAGTAGCCCTAAAACCTGATATATATATATATATATATAGGGATATATTAGAAGCAAGTGAACATTTTTAACTTTGAACTTGTGTTCACTCCATAAACACTCCATATACTGTGCTGGTCAGCCATAACATTATGACCACCTGCCTAATATTAAGTAGGTCCCACTTTTGCCGCCAAAACAGCCCTGACCAGTGGAGGCATGGACTCCACTAGACCTCTGAAGGTCTACTGTGGTATCTGGCACCAAGCAGTCAGTAGCAGATCCTTTAAGTTCTGTAAGTTGCGAGGTGGGGCCTCCGTGGATCGGACTTGTTTGTCCAGTCCATCCCACAGATGCTCCATCGGATTGAGATCTGGAGAATTTGCAACAAACTGCTCTTCACTGTGTGTTCTGACACCTTTCTTTCGGAACCAGCATTAACTTTTTCCGTAGTATGAGCTACAGTAGCTCTTCTATTGGATCTGACAACACGGGCCAGCCTTCACTCCTCACGTGAGGATGAGCCTCGGGTCTGACCCTGTCGCCGTTTCACCGGTTTTCCTTCCTCGGACCACTTTTGGTAGGTCCTGACCACTGCAGACCGGGAACATCCCACAAGAGCTGCAGTTCTGGAGATGCTCTGACCCAGTCATCTAGCCAGCACTATCTGGCCCTTGTCAAAGTCGCTCACATCCTTGCGCTGGCCCATTTTTTTCTGCTTCCAACACAAGTTCAAAATGTTCACTTGCTATCTAATATATCCCCCCCCACTGCCAGGTGCCATGGTAACCAGATAGTTGATGTTATTCACTTAATGTTATGGCTGATCGGTGTATGTATATATATATATAAACTGGAAAAACAAAGTTCGGAAACTTGTGTTTGGTTTAGCGCAGATGGATGAAGGTGACAACTCAAGTGCACATGTTGTGTGTGTGTGTGTGTGTGTGTGTGTCTAGACAGTGTGTTGCCATAGGAACATGGAGTTTAAACACCTGACAACTTGGCAGAGAAGCAGCCGTGTGTGTTACAGCTCAGTCAGTTGTCACCAGATTCCTCGAGCTGCCTTCATCCACCTGCAGGACCGCTGGTGTTGTGACTGACAGCCTTGGTTGTATTACAGTAAGAGAGCTGGATATCGAGCCCCCTGCGGCCCAAAAAGCATTTTCCCCATAGTCCAACCATTTTAAAAGAGATGTCTGTAAAACTAAAACAAGGTCAAATATTTACTCTCTGTACTGTGAATTGAATCCATGAGGGTTTTATATGAGTAAATCTAGTGACTGGGCGCCATCTTTGAGTGCGGTATCCAGTTCTTGTGATCAGTCAGCAGTTGAATGCTTCTTATGTGTATATTTATGTCACAGAGTTTCCAGCTTTCATGGGTTAGTTGGGTTAATTGTGGTGAGACTGAACAGCAGCAGCTGCCCAACATAGAAGTTACAGTTAACTAGCTTGCAGCTAATTGTAGTTGTCCAAAAACATCTATAGGAACCTTGACACGTTACTTCTTTCAATGCTATAGCCTCTGAACTTAATCTCCCAAATGAAGAATCCCACCGGTCCCAGTGTTTAATGCCTAACTAACTTTAATGCGCAACCTGACATCTGCTTACTGAGTGTTCCCGTCAAGCCTCGAAGTGCTCATACATTATGTGTGTCTGCAGCAAACTGCTTTCTACCTTCATCTGGCAACAATACAGGACTCTGATTGCTGTTCCTCATGTCTACAGAGAACATTTCCTAGATCCCCATCCCTCTTTTTGTACACAATATTTTTTATGCATGTTTGTCCCAGTTCTTCGTCATCCTTAAAAACTCACTTCCATAGTTACATTTACAATGTACCACTAGGTTCTTATATTCTGCAGCTATGTGTCTGGTTTCATACTCATAAACGCCTTCATACAATAAGTGTAAAGCACTCTTTACAGTGGCGGAAGGATCTAATAATCCAGGTGCTTGTTGTATGTGTACTTGCAGTGCGTATGGGAACTGTTAGTAGCCAGAGCAGCATGATTTTCCATTATGCAGATTTGCTGAAATGTACAGCAGATCATTTTGGGTTCAATCTTTAGACATTCAGCAAAATCCTCAGTAACCTTTCATCAGTCTTCACCCATTCTGTTGTGTAGTGAAGGACAAAACTTGACCGATGTTCAGGGCTTATTTTGACCTCATGATCCTCGTGAAGCCTGCACCTTAACCTCAGTAGGGAAGTGACCATCACAATAAAGATGCTTTGCAAAGAGAGCCAATTCCAATATTGATTTCCACCCATACCATTAACAATTACACTGCTTTTATTTAGACTCTAAGAAACAAATCCGTAAAAAAACAGATAATGTCCTGGCAGAAAATTACCAGGACGTTTTCCGTTAAGTTTATAGACATTTTTCTTCAACCCTAAAATGTTAATTTCTGTAAATTTACAGTATATCCTCCGTACCTAGCCGAATAGTAGGCCTAACCTTTACACTCTAAGAAAAAAATCCGTAGAAAAACAGATAAGGTCTTGGCAGAAAATTACATTTTCTGTTTAAGTTTACGGACATTTTCTTTAACCCTAAAATGGAAATTTCTGTAGATTTTTCAGGATGTCCTCTGTTCCATTCACGGACACTTCTGTTAATCCTAAAACATACATTTCTGTAGCTTTACAGTATATCCTCTGTAACTAGCCAAATAACAGGCCTAACCTTTACATTCTGGAGGGAAAACAGGCGCTAACACTAGCATTTGTACGTTACCTATCGGTCTCTGTGGACCGCCTGAGGCTAAAACTGGGCCTAACTCTACCTGACGTCCACTGAAGTCTAAAATATAAGCTTTGGTTAAACGTAAATTACAATACCAAACTTGCGTTAGTCTCAAAATGAGTCATCAAAATATTCCTGGCATATCTGGTAACGTTAACGGTCGACAACAGCTGAACTAAATAACAAAACAGCTTTCCAACTAAAACAATACTGAGCTAACGTTAAGTCTTTAACAGAAATCATTTTGGTTAGACATTAATTGTTGATTTTTTTTACCACAGAAGTGTGAGAAAGGTTTCTCCAAATTCGAAATTTGAACTAAACTTTCTAGGTTCTTGTTCCCACAATGCAATGCGTTTTTTAAAAATACAGGAAAAACAAAAAATTCCCTCATATTAACACGGTACATTGGCCTGTATTTTTACGGACTTTTCTTAGAGCGTAGACTCAGTCTAGAAATTAGAAGGAACAGGTAAAAAAAAAATCATACTTACATGTGTATATTTGTTTTAGCTAAATTTAGGCTATACACCAGCCTGGTCTCACCAAGGTGTGTGAATAACACGCTAACTCATTTTGTGTGTTGTTGCTATGCTTTTGTGTGTGTGTCATTTCTCACCGCGGTAATATTAGATGCTCAGAGCAAGAGCTCCGTAAGTCAGGCCACGTAGTATAAAGTGTTACGATCAGTGTAGTGTTGGACCCAAACGCAGACAGAGACAATGGCTGAAGTGGAACAAAAAGGCTTTATTGCCAAAAAGCATTGATGTTGGCAGTGTGAATGAATGAATGAGCAGGCTGGAATGAGCAAAGCAGGCAGGCAGGCGGTGATCCTAGGCATAGAAAAAACACAGGATTAGAAAAACATGAACGAAGTCAGAACCATGAACAAGATTTCCAGAAGTACAAGCTATGAGGCCGAGACGAATATACCACTTGGGTTGAGTCAACGATCTGGCGTGGAATGACTGGAGAGCCGGGGTATTTATGCTGAGGTGGATGATGTTATGATTTGCAGCTGCGCAGGTTGCTCAGGCGGGTTGATTGCCTCAGTGAGGGAGAGAGAGAGAGAGAGAGAGAGAGTCTGCCAGGTAAAAACTCACACACCCACATAGACAGCCAGACACGCCCACACCAGACAGACAGGGAACTGGGCACAAAGGGAAAAATGGAAAAGACACACTAGGAAGGCTGAGTTCATGAATGGAGTCATGAACGGAATCATAACATAAAGAGCAATAAAGTCTGCATAGGGAGGAGGTTCGGGGTGAATAGATGGGTCATTTCACCCAGGAGACTGCTGTTAGTGTCCCGTGTGAAACTATAAGTCAACCGTTGACGTATTGACGTTGACTACTTAACTTACGTCTGTAACTTAATTTACGTAAGAAACATACTCATTTTAACCCAAACCGTGATCTTCTCCTGAACCTCACCAGGTAGTTTTGTTTGAATTCACAGACTTTACCACGTGTTTAAAACTGCGACCGTGCGTCCGTATCTGACCAGTTGGGGAATGAGAACGGCATTACAGGAAATGACACTCGAAAAGATAAAAATGCGTGACATGACACACAAAATGTCCCTTATTGTGTGGTTCAATATGGTAAATATGAGATGCTCAAAAGACATCAGCTCAACTCTCCCAAACACAGAACACAGACTGTAGTGGCAGCTGTATGTCTGATGTCCTTGTTAGGTCAGCAGACTCAGATACTAAGAACAGAGCTACATTGATGTTGGCTCCATTAAAAGCCCGGCTCACTACCAGCTTTTCTTTTATCCCTCTACAACCAGTGGAGAGACCATGAAGATCAGGAGTATTTTTATAAAAAAAACGATGCTACCGCTGCCTTGCCTACGTCTGTTCCTTTTAAAGTACTTACACCTTTATTTTATTTTTATTTATTTTATCATTTTATTTTGGAATTTTAACCTGTCAACTGTGGTTTTAATTAAGGAACAATTTCTAAAGAACCCCCAAAACCAGACAAATCCCCTTGTGCCCGTGCCCCTCGTTGCACCCAATTAGGGTGCAACGCCTTAACCTCAACCTAAACCTAAACTTAACATTAACCGTAACCACCGTGAGAGTTTCGCAAATAGTGGGGTACCATCTAGACACAACTGTTACAAAGAACAAGCAAGTCGCACACTCACTGGGACTCACGCATGTTGCCACGACAGTGACAACAGCCTTGGCGTCTAGTGTGTGTGTGCGTGCGTGCGTGTGTGCGTGCGTGCGTGCGTGCGTGTGCTGTCCCTTTTACTCACACACCGACTGCGTCTCCATTCAGCAGCCTGTTCGGCGGTGTGACTACCTCTGCTGCCGGCTTAGCGGCAGAGCACAATGTGTTGCAAACGCTTCACAGCCTCACTGACGCGTGTTGTCACCATAACAACTAACAACAACTAGTCAAATGACCACAGCAAACAGTTCAATGTCCGTTCTACTCCTATTCTATTTCTATGGGTCTAATGCATGCCACACACACACGCACGCACACACACACACGTAAACACTACATGCACACACAAACGTGCACAAATGATGAGAGAAATGAGCAGAAATGAATTCATATTATTTATTTATATTATTATTTATTTTATTTAATTAGATGTTCATTATTATGCACTGATTGTGGGAGAACTGGATCACCCAGATCGAACCCGTGCATAACACAACAATAGACAACACTGACTACTGAGGTGGCGCTGAGAGCTCAAGCCCTCGCATTCATTCAGAAGGAAAAAGTCAATTTTTCCTTCAAGATGAATGAGACATTGAAGACGTTTTTTATCTATAGAATAAGCCCAATTATTCACTATATGTGGGATAAACCGGAGCTCCCGGAGAAAACCCATAAACCACTTTACCACCTCGTCACGGCGGCGAGCATAGAAGAGAAGCACCTGCACATGCAGGACCTCTGTCTCGGTGGTGCCATTAGGTGACCTTTGACGGCGGAGGCTATACGCTCTCCAACTGCCGTTTGACCCCCTTTCAAGGACATCAGCACCCACGTCGCAGTGCCCCACGTCTTAATCAGGTCCCGGTAAATGGCCTTTTCGAGGTTTTCCAATGTTTCTGGGCTGGAATCGAAATCGAGACCCTCGACTTCGGCCCACGTTTGATCAAAAAGGCGCTGGATGATGTCCTGGACGTTTGAAAGGGTCCAGGTCACTTTTGCCTTCTTGAAGATCCGCGTGACCAGCCTCTCCAAGATCACCTCGACGCAGTTTTTTTTTTGTTCGTTCCGCGCTCGCCGTGCAGAGTCATCACGAAAAACCGGGGCAGGCGGTGCAGCGATTGCCAGAGGTTTCTTGGCCCTGGGCTTGGTCCCCAGTATGGCGTGTCTCATATTGTCGACGAGGTCGTCGGACTGAAAGATCTGCCACCATCTGGCCAGACACAGGAAACCGAGCACCTTGCGCTGCAAGTCGGCGCGCATGTTGGCACGTATCACCGGCTCGGGGATGATCTCTGGCCCATGTGTGATGTGTGTGTAGAGGAGATCACTTAAGACCTTTGTGAACTCCAAGACTCGACCGGGGGGAATGTTTACAAGTGGAGCGCCGAGTCCCAGAAGATCGCGGTTTTCTGGTTGTTTCATCAGATCGTTAATCTTCTTTGTGAGAGACTTTGCCGACTCCCGGCTGTGAACTTTGGAGCCCCGGTGGAATCTTTTCCTCATCTGTGCCACGATGCGATGGATGCACGTTTTGGCAAAGCACTTTGCCAAAAGCTTCTTAATTTTGCTTCTGATACTTTTCTTGGAGCGTTTGCTCTTCTGCGCCGACGGAGTCTGTCTTACAGCATCTTCGGCGATACTCCGAGCGATTTCTTCCGCGACGTCTTCAATCTCCCGAGAGTTTTGACACTGCAGCAGCGTGTACTCGGAGTCCGGCACGTCAACCAAGAGAGGTTCGGTGATGTCGTTCAACTGCTTCTTGATGATGATTGTGACATACGTGATGTCTTTCATCGAAATCACGACGTCCGACGAAGGCGTCGCCGCATGGCGGTCTTTGGCGTCTGAGGGTTCCGGTTCCACATCTGATTCCTCGCAGATGGTCCTCTGCTTGCGCGGTCGGGGCGAGAACACCGACTTCATCTTGCCGATGAACGCCTGGCACATTTTGCAGGCGTGCAGAATCATGTTGTTGAGTCTGCTGGGAGGAGTGAGGCGCTGAACTATGCCCTCGGGCTGGAGAGGGCACTTCGGACGCTCTCCGAAACCTCTTCAGAGATCAATGTCGTCAAGCTTTTGGAGCTCGGACACTGAACCGAGACGTCGACACCCAGAGCTTCGGCAAAACCCTGAGAGATTGTGTCGCCCAGATTGATTTGGACGTCGTCCTCAGACGCCAGGGTCGTGCTCCCGAGAGATTTCAGGAAAGATTTTGTCAAGGCCGCTGTCATGTCCAACAGCAACTCTCCCATCATGGTCATAGTGGCGTCGTCGGGGCTGCCGGATTTCAAAAATCCCCACTGATCCGCTGTCATCCCCTTAAAGAAGGAGTTGAGCAGCTTGGAAACAACGCGACGGACGTTGAACTCGGGCATGATGGCTTCTGGCTGGGAAGTTCTTGATGATACCATGATGCTGATTTACGGTCAATTCTTGACGATGCTTCGTGGTTTTTTGGAGAGAAATTCACTGCTTCTCTCAGAAGAAAGTCTGATAAATAATCGTTAGTTGCAGCCCTAATTATTATTAACTAACATGTAAGCTGCATTTAAATGTTGAGGCTAATTTTAACTGCTTCATATACTGTTGGGAGGTTTAATCTAAAGCAATGCATTCATAAAATTCATAAAATTCATACCTCTTCCTCTTGAGACAACTGCTTCTCTCAGTCGATGTGTTTCGTCTGATCGAGTCTTCAGATTCAACTACAGTTGTGTGATTCTGGGACTCTCCTGAATGTCACTCCTTTATGATGTCACCGCTCCTTTAAGATGTCACTGTCACAACTGATGTCACCACTCCTTTAATTCATCACAGTGTTCCATCTGGTGATGTCACGATGCAGTGATGATGTCACCACTGCTGTGATGTCACCCAAACACACAAACACACTCACACACACTTGCACACACACGTGCACACTGCACACACACACACATGCACACTACACAGAAACGTGCACACACGTGCGCACTACTCACACACACGCGCTCACACTACACACACACAAACATGCACACACGTGCACACTACACACACATACACACGTGCACACACACACGAAGGTCTCGTCTGGGCCCTCACTGCATTATAAAATAAAAGCACAACATAATAAAAGCACAACATCAACATAATCACTTCCTGTATTAGATTGTTTTGTCCACCTTTACACCGTCACTGTGTGTGTTCTTTCCACCTTGAGTGATGGAGATGCTTTCCAGCTCTCTCACAGTCTCTTGTTGACCTGGTAAACTCACCTGAACCTGTCTGCAGAATGTGGACAGCCGTGGTGTCCCTCACATGTATAGGCTAATTGAATGAACTAATGTATGAGTTATCTTCACACTTAAAAACACACGTCCCCCCCCCACCCCCTTAAAATAACCTCATTTATTTTCATTGAATAAGAGTGCATTTATGTTTCTAGTAAAACAAAACACCATCATTGTGATACAGTATGTCTTGTACACCTTACAGTGAAGGTGTCAGTAAATAAATATCTAAACATAATAAATAAGGTTTAATGATCTTTAATTACAACAGTTCTGATCGGTCAGGAATAGGCGTGGTTTTGAATATTAATAGCTATTTACAGACCGTGTGGGCTAAAACACACAAGAAGCCTGATTCTCCTTTCCAATAATTCTCTACATGTTTAAAGTCAGGCAGGTAAACTCATTAAAATTTGCAATAATTAAGATCAGTGTATATGATGGAAGAGAGTGTGCAAAACACACTTTTCTTTGTACTTTATTTTTGTACTTTATACAAATTCACTGAATCAGCAGAACTTCAGTTTGAGTTGAATATTTACAGCAAATGATGAGAGAAATGAGCAGAAATGAATTCATATTATTTATTTATATTATTATTTATTTTATTTTATTAGATGTTCATTATTATGCACTGATTGTGGGAGAACTGGATCACCCAGATCGAACCCGTGCGTAACACAACAGTAGACAACACTGACTACTGAGGTGGCGCTGAGAGCTCAAGCCCTCGCATTCATTCAGAAGGAAAAAGTCAATTTTTCCTTCAAGATGAATGACACATTGAAGACGTTTTTTATCTATAGAATAAGTCCAATTATTCACTATATGTGGGATAAACCGGAGCTCCCGGAGAAAACCCATAAACCACTTTACCACCTCGTCACGGCGGCGAGCATAGAAGAGAAGCACCTGCACATGCAGGACCTCTGTCTCGGTGGTGCCATTAGGTGACCTTTGACGGCGGAGGCTATACGCTCTCCAACTGCCGTTTGACCCCCTTTCAAGGACACCAGCACCCACGTCGCAGTGCCCCACATCTTAATCAGGTCCCGGTAAATGGCCTTTTCGAGGTTTTCCAATGTTTCTGGGCTGGAATCGAAATCGAGACCCTCGACTTCGGCCCACGTTTGATCAAAAAGGCGCTGGATGATGTCCTGGACGTTTGAAAGGGTCCAGGTCACTTTTGCCTTCTTGAAGATCCGCGTGACCAACCTCTCCAAGATCACCTCGACGCAGTTTTTTTTTTGTTCGTTCCGCGCTCGCCGTGCAGAGTCATCACGAAAAACCGGGGCAGGCGGTGCAGCGATTGCCAAAGGTTTCTTGGCCCTGGGCTTGGTCCCCAGTATGGCGTGTCTCATATTGTCGACGAGGTCGTCGGACTGAAAGATCTGCCACCATCTGGCCAGACACAGGAAACCGAGCACCTTGCGCTGCAAGTCGGCGCGCATGTTGGCACGTATCACCGGCTCGGGGATGATCTCTGGCCCATGTGTGATGTGTGTGTAGAGGAGATCACTTAAGACCTTTGTGAACTCTAAGACTCGACCGGGGGGAATGTTTACAAGTGGAGCGCCGAGTCCCAGAAGATCGCGGTTTTCTGGTTGTTTCATCAGATCGTTAATCTTCTTTGTGAGAGACTTTGCCGACTCCCGGCTGTGAACTTTGGAGCCCCGGTGGAATCTTTTCCTCATCTGTGCCACGATGCGATGGATGCACGTTTTGGCAAAGCACTTTGCCAAAAGCTTCTTAATTTTGCTTCTGATGCTTTTCTTGGAGCGTTTGCTCTTCTGCGCCGACGGAGTCTGTCTTACAGCATCTTCGGCGATACTCCGAGCGATTTCTTCCGCGACGTCTTCAATCTCCCGAGAGTTTTGAGACTGCAGCAGCGTGTACTCGGAGTCCGGCACGTCAACCAAGAGAGGTTCGGTGATGTCGTTCAACTGCTTCTTGATGATGATTGTGACATACGTGATGTCTTTCATCGAAATCACGACGTCCGACGAAGGCGTCGCCGCATGGCGGTCTTTGGCGTCTGAGGGTTCCGGTTCCACATCTGATTCCTCGCAGATGGTCCTCTGCTTGCGCGGTCGGGGCGAGAACACCGACTTCATCTTGCCGATGAACGCCTGGCACATTTTGCAGGCGTGCAGAATCATGTTGTTGAGTCTGCTGGGAGGAGTGAGGCGCTGAACTATGCCCTCGGGGCTGGAGAGGGCACTTCGGACGCTCTCCGAAACCTCTTCAGAGATCAATGTCGTCAAGCTTTTGGAGCTCGGACACTGAACCGAGACGTCGACGCCCAGAGCTTCGGCAAAACCCTGAGAGATTGTGTCGCCCAGATTGATTTGGACGTCGTCCTCAGACGCCAGGGTCGTGCTCCCGAGAGATTTCAGGAAAGATTTTGTCAAGGCCGCTGTCATGTCCAACAGCAACTCTCCCATCATGGTCATAGTGGCGTCGTCGGGGCTGCCGGATTTCAAAAATCCCCACTGATCCGCCGTCATCCCCTTAAAGAAGGAGTTGAGCAGCTTGGAAACAACGCGGCGGACGTTGAACTCGGGCATGATGGCTTCTGGCTGGGAAGTTCTTGATGATACCATGATGCTGATTTACGGTCAATTCTTGTCGATGCTTTGTGGTTTTTGGAGAGAAATTCACTGCTTCTCTCAGTAGATAGTCTGATGAGTGAAAATAATCGTTAGTTGCAGCCCTAATTATTATTAACTAACATGTAAGCTGCATTTAAATGTTGAGGCTAATTTTAACGGCTTCATATACTGTTGGGAGGTTTAATCTAAAGCAATGCATTCATAAAATTCATACCTCTTCCTCTTGAGACAACTGCTTCTCTCAGCCGATGTGTTTCGTCTGATCGAGTCTTCAGATTGAACTACAGTTGTGTGATTCTGGGACTCTCTCCTGAATGTCACTCCTTTATGATGTCACCGCTCCTTTAAGATGTCACAACTGATGTCACCACTCCTTTAATTCATCACAGTGTTCCATCTGGTGATGTCACGATGCAGTGATGATGTCACGATGCAGTGATGATGTCACCACTGCTGTGATGTCACCAAACACACACACACACACACACACACACACACACACACACACACGTGCACACTACACACACATACACGTGAACACACACACATGCACACTACACACACACAAACACACGTGCACACTACACACATGCACACACACACACACACACACACACACACACACACACATGTGCACACTTCTTACACTTCAGTTCTGAAAAGTGAAGCCAATGCTGAAGTGCCTTGATCTTGCATTCTTCCTAACAGCCAGCAAGGGGCGACTCCTCTGGTTGCAAAAAGAAGTCTGATTGTATAGAAGTCTATAGAAGAAAATGAGCCTACTTCTCACTTGATTACACTTCTCACACTTCTCTGCCTTAATAAGAAATATCATTAGCAATGCATTGATTGATTAGGCCTTTTTATTCCTGCTTGGATGTGTGCCACGTTCAGCTCAAAGCAGTTTCTCCTATCAATTAGAAGCTGACGGGGAAAATATAAATTCTAATCCTGTTAATTAAAACATAAATATCTACTTATGTGTTTATTACTGATACATTTATCTTAAATTTTCCATTAAATTAAAAGCAATTCAATTATACAAACTTCATATGGACTTGATGCAATATGGAAATGTGTACTTTTGTACTTCTTATGCAGTTCTATCCATGTATGTCAGTTGACTCACTACAGATGAACATACTAACTAGGCTGAAGTCAAATTAGGTACAGAGCTGTACAATAATGATATAGAGTTATTGACAATTGAGTGGTACCATGTTATATATCGATACCCTCTTACATCAGAAGTTATCGGCTCTAAACTGATTACCAGAGGTGGTTAGTGTCTTGCTCAAGGACACTTCGATACGTGGACTGGAGGAGCCGGGGATCGAACCACCGACCTTCCAATTGTTGGTGCGACCCGCTCTACCTACCTACCTAGATTTCTTATGATGTTTAGATGCTCACACCTCCTCCCTCAGTGTCATAACAGGACGACATCCAGCAACCAACAGCAGAGGGAATAAACCTGACAGCAGGAATGCATGCTGCAGGCCAACACACGTCTTCTGCCGTCAGATAAGAAACCTCCGACAGACTTTCACAGCAGTCAGACAGAACAACAGTGATCTGCTGAGAGGAGATGAGAGGATACCGAGCCATCAAGTACACTTTATTCATCTGCTGCTACGTCTTCTGGGTGAGTCTCTCTGTTTGGGACAGTTTGAGGATCAAATACTGTGTGTCACTTTACAGATTCATTAGTGTGATCGCTTTCTCTTAAACTTGTTGCACAATGTGGTTTAACAGTAAGCGATTTCAACACACACACCATCATAGGGAAAGAATCACTGAGACAAAATGTAAATCCTCTGAGTTTGAAAAAAAGCGCTTAATTTATGGACAAGTAAAAAAAGTGACAAACTCAAAAAAACTACAAACATTTACTATGCATTGATTTAAAGCCAGAAATGTAATAAAAAAAGTATGTGGCCTAAGTCTGTGTACCGGTCTGTTAAGTAAAGGCTTAATGCTTCAGAATAAAGTGATATTTGTATGAAAGCCAAAACAGTCATGCAACCGAGTGAGTTAGTGAATCAAGATTATAACTAAGTCAAAACTATGAGATACAAAGTCAAATTTCCATCCAAATGTTGCACAAATTTGAACCAAATTTCCAGAAAATGAGAAAAGGCATTGCGTTTTTTTAGTTTGACCGTTTGGTCAGAGTTCACGAGTGATTGACAGCCGGCTCTCATAGACAGCAGATGGACAGCAGACCTCAGATCAGCTCTGACTGCTTGTTTTCCCGGAGGAACATAATTTTTTTCAGGTTATCTGTTTCAGGTACCACTGTCACGATATAGCGACCGTTTTATAAAAATAACTTTTTTTAATCATATTTGCTCCAATCTCGCCTACTTCAGCTTTAAATAATCACTTTTTCTGTTCAGATGATTTCGCTTGTTTAGACATGCTGCTGTATTTCCTCACATTAAGTTTTTTTGCTCATCGATCTGTCAATCAATCGATCTTGGTGTTAGTAGGCCGGGCTACCGCTCAGGAGAGCTGGGGGCGGCAGGCGGGAGGGAGAGAAGCGGCTGCAGGTACAGCGTGACTGAATCATTCCTCAGAAATTCATCATGTGCTTACAGAACTTGTAACCTCGCACGAGCCTGCAGTTATTGCTATTGGTTACTCTGCCATTTGACTTATGAAAAGTTGGCCCACATTTCGCCACCCTTGCCAAAGTGTTGCCCTAGGCGTAGTTTGCCTATATGGACGTGCCTGCACTGAGGAGTCCGTTTCCTGTTTAATATGTTAGAAAGATGATCTCACATGACTGTTAATTCTTACGACTTTTCATGGAAAGGACTCCTGTTAATTGATAGATTGTTTTGCCAAACTACTGTTTCTAAGGACAAGAAGAACTGTCAAACTAGTATTTCATCTCCTCACCTGTCTATACATGTCTACACCCACGCAAAAACGTTTTTGTGTTTTGTTGAACACAGTGTTGTTGTCAGTACCCAAAGTTAGATGTTTAAGATGAATATCAGTTTCACCGCTCTGTGTCCAGAACAGAAATAGGCCCAGGACGTGTTTAGCCTAGCTTAGCACAAAGACTGGAAGCAGGGGGAAACTGCTAGCCTAGCTCCATCAAAAGAGAAAAAATGTGTTCTGATGTTGCATCTTGAGAAAACAGGTACATTTTTTAACTTGAGGACACATATCTGTAATAGAATATTTTGTCACAAATAGGTTGTATCTTGTTAGCTGACATGCTAGTTAGCAGTCTGTCCTGTAGTCTGCTGGGTTTAGTTGACAGAGTTTAAGAATTCAGAATTTAAACCAACAGCCCCAGAACTGTCTGTAATGTATTAAGGCGTATTAATGGGTTATTGTGCTTTGATTAAGGTTTTTTTTATTGGTCAAAAACTGTCTGATTTAAAAGAATTCTGTGCTTCATGTGGGTCAGGTTCTGATAAAACAGACTAATCTGTTTCTCTGCGACTCTTCAGGTTGTGAGCGCCGTCCTCACAGCGGTCGGGATCTACGCCAAGATCGCAAAGGAGAAAGGTTGGTCAGAAAATAATAACTAAAAGGCTGTACTAGCCCTTTTTCACTGCAGGAATTTATCATAACCTGAACTGTAAGAACCTTGTGAGTCCACAGTACAAAGGTTCTTGTGTACGTTTTCACCATGTTTTACAAACTGTGACGTTTCACAAAAGCGCTTCTTTTTTTTCACACGGTGCCACCGTTACGTGTGACGTATGATCATCGCTTGCAAATTGCTGATACATTTTAGAGTTCTACAGAGCTCTCACATGCTCATTCATGAGTTGCAAGTCTGTTTGATTGGTGAAATGTGTCAATTAGGGCTGTCAAAGTTAACGCGATAATAGCGCATTAACGCAAATTTGTATTTACGTCACTAATATCTTTAACGCAAATTGCAATATTTAGGTTGTAGCGGGCTCGATTTTAAAGCTAGAGTGAAGATACTGGCATCATATGTAACTAGAAAAAACCTGAGGAATCCATTGGTACCATGCCATACTAACTTGTCGCAAAGGAGGCTAAATAACGCTCCAAACTTATGCTAAATTTTGGCGAGGAAAAACTGGCATGCAGTTTGGGGCAAGTCATAGTCAAGTCAGCACACTGACACACTGACAGCTGTTGTTGCATGTTGGGCTGCAGTTTGTCATGTTATGATTGGAGCATATTTTCTATGCTAAATGCAGTACCTGTGAGGGTTTCTGGACAATATCTGTCATTGTTTTGTGATGTTAATTGATTTCCAATAATAAATATATACATACATTTGATTAAAGCAGCATATTTGCCCACTCCCATGTTGATAAGAGTATTAAATACTTGACAAATCTCCCTTTAAGGTATATTTGAACAGATAAAAAATATGCGATTGATTGCGATTAACTATGGACAATCATGCAATTAAATATTTTAATCAACCTAGCGTCACTATGAGCAACAATGGGAGAAGTGGAGCTGATATGTGAATGATTTCATATCAGGTTTACTCTGAATACAGGTCCTTGCTTTTAAAAAGGTGCACAACGTCTTGTACTAAAAAAACAGATAAACTCAAAAGTTTCGATCCTGCAGAGTTAAAGGGAATGTATATCATTCACAGCCTACATGGGCTTACAGGGCACTGTTTGTGTTCGTGCGTGCGTGCGTGCGTGCGTGCGTGCGTGTTGGGCTATCAAAACAATGCTGCTGATAACATTCCTGAGGATGAACCAGATAAAATTAATCAGACATGTTTCAACTTTTACTTACTGTTACACAATAGTTCCAATTCAACTGTGTGTGTGTGTGTGTGTGTGTGTGTGTGCGTGCGTGCGTGCGTGCGTGCGTGCGTGCGTGCGTGTGTGTGTGCGTGTAGATGTGGTTGACACCCTAACATTAGATCCAGCTCTGCTGTTGATCGTTGTCGGCTCGGTGATGTTTCTCATCACGTTCCTCGGATGTTTCGGGGCTCTGCGCAACACCACCTGCCTGATGAAGACGGTACGACTGATCCCCGATCAGCTGAACTGAACCAGGTTCAATGTAATATGTCGCAGTTTGATTGATGTGATGTTTATTGTGCATTGTTGGTGCTGCTGAGTTCTTACTGTTTAGGTCATCTATTGTTTGTTCCTGCAGTTTCTGGGGATCCTGGTGGCCGTCCTCCTCTTACAGATCACTGCTGGAGTCGTGGCATTCCTCTTCACTGACACGGTAACATCACACTGCTCTCATGAGACAAGAAATACAAAAGAAATCACTTCCTGCAGCCTGGTGACTTTTTCCCGAAAGTAGTTTTTCTCGCAAAACCGAAAAATTGTTTGAAAACATTTCCAATAAACCATTAATCTCACCATGTCGTCACTGCAGCTGCTGTTTTCCCCTCCAACAGCCACGAGGGGCAACAATGAGCTCATTCCACATTCAAAATCAAATTTCGACAAGCGACACAAAGGGGATATTTTTACTTTATTGGAAGGAAGAGTAAACACTTTTAAGGACTGGTTGGTTTTGCAAATGTACGTCTGTTTAACCGCCGTACCTCCGTTCAAGTACAGTGCACAGTCACGTCCCTGAGTTATTTTATTGGACCTCTGCGTGGGAGACGGTCCTGAACAGAGCTTATTGATAATGATATGCATCGCAGTTTAACTGGGGGATTCAGACTCGTGAAACTTACGTCACGCAACCAGCTGATCATTTTAGTCCAAGACACTCAAACTAAAGCACCAAACAAAAAAACTAGAGACCATCTTGCGATGGGATCACACCAGCCGTGACGCCAAATAAGGCCAAAGGCGTAAAGTGGGGGGTCCAATGACGTGCTGCAGGGATGATGTATTTTTGAAGGCCAACCAGGAAGTTAACATCGCCCGGGTTCCCTCAACAAAAGCCAGTGGGATTTTTCCATTGGGTTTTGGATTATTGAAGAAAATAATCTCTGTGGCAAACACGTTTATGATATTTACATGTTTTGTTCAGCAGGATAATCTCCACAAATGAACACCACTTTTATGATTTTTGAACTGTAAATGTAATCGGCAGAAGTAAAAATCTAATGTTAGGCTATAAACCAACTATCGTTGCATGAGCGCGAGTATACACAGCGAGGCTGTAATGGCAGAGAAGTCGGTGTGATGATGTTTTGTAGAGTCATTTAGCCACTTGTTAACAACCGCCTTATTTAAGACACATACAAATTTCAAAATTCACGAGTGGTGTATTTACTGATGTATTTTATGTCGTAGAACAAAACGTTAAAATCTCTTCACCTTGTGCTAACCACAGACCTTATTTCAGGCATCTAACTTAAAACCCATTGACTTCCAGATGAGGGAACCAGAGGCCTGTACTATGAAGCAGGATTTGGCGTTAGCGAGGTAACTTCAGGGTTAACCCTTCACGGTTTTCCGTCCTACGAAGGTGGATCACTTCTTACCGGGGTAAATCGCCATGGTAACTGATGCTGAACAGCTAACCTGCTCCGGAGCAGGTTATGTTCCAGATCAGAGATCAACTCGTATAAAAGCAACGGCTACTGACCAATCAGAGCTCGGTGCGCGTATCGTGTGGTAACATAACACACATATGAAGTAGTTTAAATCATAATCCAGGCTGAAAACAACACAGTTTAAACTGACAGATGTAGGAAGGACAGCTGGATTTATGCCGTGGGTGCTTACTGCTTTGAATTATGTTTTTAGATTTATTTTTTTTACTTGCTCTTGAGTGGAAGAGGTTGAAATAGTCATACACGCCGCGTCCCTGTAAATGGGCATTAAGAAGTGTAATCTATTCCTACATAACACTTCTAAAAGCTATTTATATCTAGACTCCTATATCTGACTTTTGAGTGTTCCGTTAAATGAATAACTCTATTAATTTACGAGGGAGGGATTTTTTCTTTTGCCATCTGTCCTTCCTGCATTTGGCTGCTTCAGCTGTGTTACTTTTAGTCTGGATTATATGTTTAACTTCTTCGTATTTGTCTAATATAGTTTGCTCTTCCTTTGTAAAATGCGCCACTCTGCTGACAGTAGACTTGTCCGTGTTTGTGATTGGTCAGATGCTGCAAACACCCGTTCATGTGAACGCACTCGTAGCCAGACTGAGAAACCCTGGGTTGATTTACCAAGTTGATAACCACCTTCCTAGGACCGCTTAGCGGGATCTTGTTTGTTAGGGTTAGTTATACAAGATAAAGAGAAGATACCCTGGGTGTGTTGAACTCGCTTTGTAGTACAGGCCTCTGAAGTGCTAAAATTCTAACTCATTTCTGGTTTATAGGACTCATTCCTGTAGCACTCTATTGCCCCTGCGCCCCCCTTGCTCAGATCACGCCCATCTTCAAACTCTACCTTCATTTTGATCTCAACTACACATCTGTAAAGCTTTGTGACTGCATCTTGCACAGTTGCGATCCTATCAAGGTCACAAAATCTGTCAACAGACAGACAGAAATATAAAGACCTGGTAAAGTACTCAGACCTCTTCTGTGGTAGTTCCTGCTACAATCGGTGTCTCCAGGATCACAATTTGCCATGATGACTCACATAGAGACTCACAAGGTGGAAACAATATCAGCGTCACTGTCGCGGCTGGTAACAAACTTGATGTTGTTCAGGTGATGGAGAGGACGGAGAGGCTGATGATGAAGGCCATCGTCCTCTACAGGGAGGACCGGGACCTGGAGAACGCCATCGACTTCATCCAGAAGAAGGTGAAGAATGATTTGTGTCTTTAATGATTCAAGACTGAGAGAAACTGTCAGGCCTTTTATGATCCAGTTTGCTGGTAGTGAGAGTTTGTCTTGTTTGCAGTTCCAGTGCTGTGGAGTTGAGAGCTATAAGGACTGGTCCCATAATGTCTACTTTGAGTGTTTGGATACAAACCCCAGTCTGGAGGCCTGTGGAGTTCCCTTCTCCTGCTGCATTCGCCTACAGAACCAGGTCAGAACCACAGTCTGTAAAGGCCCAGAGACGTCAAGTCGACATCAGAGAACTAGCAGCGATGAAGGCCGACTGTCGCGTCGCCTCACGTCGCCGTTGTCTTGGTCGACAGGTTGTATTTGAACACACTGCAAAGACTACAGCTGATGGCCAGTTAGCTCGTACGTTCTGCGCCTGCGTGAGAGGAAATAACTCTCCACCAGCAGGCGGCGGTAGTCTGTACTCGTCATTCAAAAAGGGAAACAGAAGCCTTGAAAGCCAGTCTGTCTGTGTGGTCGCCAACAGGTTTATGAAGGGACGTTTGGATCACTTCCATCTCTGTCAGTTCCTGGAACCAAACAATTCTCATAAAATAATAATCTTGCCTGTAGTTGCTGAGATATCCACATTTTTGTACTGTAGACGGCTCTTTTCAAAACCTTAAGTTAAAGAAGTGTTATTTTGCTTGATGTTTTTTGGAGTATTCCCATGAAATCAGTTCAGGAGATGGACAAAATGTGGGGAAAGACAAAAAGACAACACCTCTCACATCCAAGGTGTTTGTTGTTTTCTTCTGCAGACTGTGCTGAACACCATGTGTGGTTATGGGATGCAGCAGCTGGAGGAGCTTTCGGCCGGTCAGGACGTCTTCACCATCGGCTGCCTGGAGAAGATTGTCTGGTGGGCTAAAAACAACCTGCTGCTTGTGGGGGGTCTGACTGCCGGCCTGCTGCTGCTTGAGGTAACATTGCAGTTATACTGGCTGATTTTTCTCCCCAACGGCCACAGGGGGCAACAATGAGCTCATTCCACACTCGAAAACATTCTTCGACGAGGGACTTTATTGAAACTATTTTCAAAGTAAATTGTTTTTCGTTTTGCCTTCAAGAGTTCTGGATGAGGACTAATAGACAAATATACGTCTGATTAACTGCCCCAGCTCTGTTAAAGTCCAGTGCACAGCTGCTTCCCTGAGCTTCTCCTGAACGGGGCTACTTATTGATATGACATGCATCACAGTTGAACTGGGACATTCAGACTCCTGAAACTTGCTTCAAGCTGATAACTTTAGTCAAAAAGACTCATCAATCTTGTTCTGAAAGTTACAAAAAATTTAAAATTGTCTTGCTGAACTGCAAAAATACACCGTCCACCACAGATCTTACAGCTGTGTTACAGAGCAACACATTCTCACTCCCAACTCTTCAAATACCACCGCTTGGTCAGTGTCCCCCGACGTCAGAGACCGACACACAGGGTACCTCTCTTGTGTTACTTTTGGACGGACCAGGGACGACATGTCAATACACGCTCGTTACATGCATGGTGTCCTTTCAAAATAAACTTCCGTTTTCACAGGAAGTTAGGTTTAGGCAACACAACCACTTAGTTAGGGTTAGCAAACGGTCGTGGTTGACGTTAACTTCACTGACTAGAGACTCACGCGACTGACGATATTAACGAGTCACGTGACTAAAGACTGACTTGACAAAATAAGTCAACTTTACTTTTAGTTTCACACGGGACAGGAACACCGGCCTCCTGGTTGAAGGTCTTGTGTTTGTTTGACCTGCGTTACCACACAACAATAAGGTAACAGCTATTAAAAAAGGAAAGTCTTCGGGAGGAAATTTGTTGTATTATAAACAGCTCGTCAGGTTAATGACCTGAGAAAACAGAGCAGAGTTTGGACAGAAGCAGCCCTGATCAGTTTCAACACGTTCTCATCCTCACTCGTCACATTCTGCCGCTTTGTCACACCCCTTGGCGTCACATTATTTTTGGCATCAAAACCACTATAGTTTCCGATGGATTTACATTGCAGTTAATGGAACGCCCGGTGCATTTCATACCAGCCCTAAAGGGTGCCTTTTGCGGCAGTGCCGAACGGTGACGGCTGTGACAAATCCTCTGTATTTGACGCCCTGGTAATGAGAACGGCCTTCAGTTTCTAATCTGTTTGTGTTTTCTACGGCAGGTCTGCATGATCTGTCTGGCTGCTGCTCAAATCTCCTGGATAAAGAAAATCCAACGACTAAAAAATGAAAATGC
This sequence comes from Sebastes fasciatus, assembly GCF_043250625.1. Lineage (NCBI taxonomy): Eukaryota > Metazoa > Chordata > Actinopteri > Perciformes > Sebastidae > Sebastes > Sebastes fasciatus. Next base: position 37,540,973 of record NC_133799.1, read on the forward strand.
ACCAAGAAGCAGTTCGGAAAGAAAAGACAGCTACTGGTATCCTGCGTTTGCAGACTTCGATGACGAATAAAATCAGCTTCGGTAAGATCTGATGATGATTGTGGAGACGGATCCCAAAAATCTCAGACGGAGTTCTCTAATAAGGGACGTTTATTCATTGTGGGTCAGATAAAGAAACAGCTGAATGTTGATGAAACGGAGCAAGACACGCTCTGCTCACTGTGAATTTAAAGTTTGATATTTTAGCAATGTGCCTGAGGCTCTCAAAGTGGGTGAACAGGTTCAATGTCTTGCTCCGGGACGCCTCAGCACGTCTCAGAGGCATTGATGGTTGAACTTCTACCTCATGTAAAACCATATTATGTGAAAAGATATATTTTTATATTATAAAAAGCTATTACTTGTAGATTAATTCAAATTGAGCAACATTTGCAGTGTTTTCCTAGTACAATAAATGTTATGCACTGTGTATATTGTATACTGCATGTGTACATTAATCCTGGTGAGAACAGAGCTTCATATAGTTATTACCCTAACTCTCTTACTGGGATTTTTCCATATTGAGATAAGTTCGAAACTTTTGGACCCAGTCCAAAATGGACCAGTGGAAAATGTACCCAATCCCAACACACTTATGTTTTTTGAATTGTGGCTTTCTGTGTATTCTGTAATGTAAGTCTAAAAAAAAGTTTAGATTAAAGCTAGGGTTGGTAACCTTCTTCAAAAACGTTTTTGTTATATTTGTTGAAATTCTTATTAAATCCTGACAGCAATCAATAAATCAAATGCTCTGACAAACATATGCTATCCGCGGCTGTCGCATGGTTGTAATAAGTCCATTCAATCCAATTATTTCATTTTGGCCGAATGACATGATTGGATGGGCAACCTGCCGGTCTACCCAGCTGCCCGTGCACTCCTTGCACGTCACCGGAGTCTTCCACAAGCTGCTAGCTTGACAGTTGTGAGCACTAACAACAGCTATGTTAGTTGTTTACGTTCATGATGATCATTTTGGGGGAGTGTCTTTGGAGGGAGGCCTGAAGGGACGGACTGTCAGTGTTTCTCACTAGATTTAACTACTTTTGGAGCTAGTGCTGCTAGCTGCTTTCATTGGAAAAGGTTGGCAACACTGGGCTGGGTTTTTCGGTTCAATCATTTTAAAAATCTAGCGTACTCTTGCTAGTTTCTCAAGAATACCAACCCCAACTTTAAAGGAGTATTTCAATTATTAAAGTATAGCACTTTCATAAAGCTGGCAGACTCACGAGAGACAGATTAAAAATGTCTAACTTACAAAAAACAAAGTGTAAAAATGACAATCTGTCATTTACAGGGGTTATGCGCTGCATTATTAATTGGTTGTGACCAGTAACTTCCTGGCATATGCTCTGGCACACAACCCCCCGTAAAACAATGAATTGTCATTTTTATCCTTTGGTTTTTGTACGAATCAAACATATTATATGACATGTTAGTCCGTGAGCTTTAGAGGTGCTGGTTGCTGGATTGACCGTTGGACAGAGTCAGGCTAGCTGTGTCTCCGTTTCCAGTTGTTATGCTAAGCTAAGTTAACCGGCGGCAGCTTTATATTTAAAGGGACTGTTTGTAACTTCTTACACATATAAATCACCCGGGTCGGTGTCCCATGCACGCTCGCATATGCGCGCTCGCGTGTGGCTACGCTGTTCAGACTCAGACTCCAACACAAACTACAGTGAAGCACCAAAACCTCTTGGTTGTATCTAGTGCAGCCCGTCTGTTAAACAGTGTTGGCCGCGGAGGAGGACGCGGGGGAGACCGTAGCTTTGGTCTCCAGGGCAGGAGTCTCTGCTGTACTCTGCTCTTCTGCTCCTCTGCTCCACTGGCTACTTGCCTTCACTCAGCTCGAACCACCTCACGTGCATGCGCGCACACTCCACACTGCAGAAGAGTTAGTTTGGCTCTGAGAATATCTAGCGAATGTACAGTGGACGTTTGTGCAGAAGTAACTGCTGCAGCTCCTCCAGACCAACAGAGGTTTCCTGTGTCTTGTGAAGTGACGGGGCTCCGCAGAGAGAAACGTTATCGTCTCCGACCAAAACTCCGGTGTCTCCCCTGTTCCCTCCGGCCGCGGTCGGGAGGCTGAGGCAGGAAAAGCCAACACTAGGATCAGCATTGATTCATGTAGAGACCTTCGTCTGGTCAGCTAACACTGTTTTGAGTGATGCTCGTTCATGTCTATGTAGAGCGAGCACAAGCGCTGACTTTCGTTGACTTAACGGCCACAGGTGTCGCTTTTAACAAGCATTTCTGATTCTTACAAACAGTCCCTTTAACGGATAAAGATGAGAGCGGTATCAATCTTCTCATCTAACTCGCGTCAGGAAGAGAATAAGTGTATTTTCCAAAATGTTAAACTTTTTGCTTTTTTTTGTGCGATTAATTTGCATGTCATATTTTTTTCGAACTGTTGTTTTTGTCAAGACTACTTTCACACAGAACATGATTATTATGCGGCAAAAAAGTTTAGTTCTCGCACCGCAAATAAAGGCATCAGCCAATCAAGTAGTATGGACTGGACTTGTTCAAAATGTACCTTGTACAATATTCATTTGTATTTTGAACCTGCAGTGACTCTGCTCTGCTGTGGTTGTCTAATGTTCTGCTGGTGACTCCTAGAGGCTGTCGTGTTATTTACACCCCACAATAAGACCTCATGGAGACTGATGATACATGCGACCTGGCAGCTTTGCTTTAAGTCCATTTAAAGCACTTCATGGTCTGGCCCCATGTTACAATGTTAAAGTAAGCTTGAAGCTTCTGACTGCAACACGGTCCTGTCTCTTTTATTTAATTAATACTAAACTAAAACATCTTTTACAACATCTTCAGAAGTGATAAGCTTTCGTAAACGTCCTTGAGGAGAGAAACTCCCAGCATGCAAGGCCAGGGGACCCCTCAGTAAACCTGCTTAATCCCCGTTGTTCCTCCCTCACTCATTGAGTCCTCATTGTGACTTTAATCTGTGGTGGAGGATTAGCAGCCGAAACACCTGTGGCTGCGTGTCGTCGCAGGGATTCAGTCCCGTGCGGCCTCACGCTCGCTTTATTGGATTAATAACTTCAGTGCTCTGCGAGTGTGTTATAAATAGCAGCAGTAGAGCAGCAGTGTAGTGACAATGTCCCTTTGTGTGTCCATGTGTTCCCTCTGCAGTTTTCTAATGAGTCTTTGCACTCAATCTGGGAGAGATTAAAGGATATTCTGTTTTCTTTTTATTTATTTTGTCACTTATTTCTATCAGCAATAATAACACTGCACTAACCAAGTTAATTACTAAAGTCTGGGAACACATGGCACTGTTAAAATGTTCCAGCATATAACTTCTTACATTTCTGTTGCACGGATTAACCCAACCGGTCGCGGCAGATGGCCGCCCACCCAGAGTCCGGTTCTGCTCTAGGTTTCTACCCGCTAAACGGGGACTTTTTCCTGTCCACAGCGCACTCCAATGCAATGCTCTCGGTGGGATCTCTTGTTGGGTCTCTAAACTATAGAGAGTACGTCTAGACCTGCTCTATATAAAAAGCGTCTCGAGATAACTTCTGATATGATTTGACGCTATATAAAAATAAATTGAATTGAATTGAAATTGAATTGAACATATGAGCTACAAAGAGTTAATTTGTGGGTTTTAGTGGCGTTGGTAGCATGGATGTATAAAGAGACGTGGATACAGTGTTGGAGGTGGCCTATGAAAGTTCAACAGTGGCGCATTAAGCCAAAAAAGTTTTGACTTCCTTGGTATAAAATGACCTGGATCTTCTGGATCCATGGGCCCATAGAGCAAGCGCACGGGTTTATTTGGCTATTGGTGAATTTGACAACTTTTAGGACATAATGACTTAAATTAGGCAGTGTTTTTCAAACAGTTTCAGACCAAGGATCACTTACCCAATAAAAACTCACGGACCACCTTACTCCCCAAATATCCCCCAAAACAATAGGCCTCTTACTTCAACAGTGTATTACAAATTACAGTCAAATCATTGAAAGTGAAGCAAACCGAATAGATTGAAGTTTCTAAGCTTTAATCATAATGTTGACATTCAAATTATTATTAATAATAACTTAGGCTATATATAGGATATAGCGTTTTTCTGAGCACCAGCATCCTTTTTCAGAACGCTCCAACGTTTTTTTACGGCCGCTACGCACCGAGCGCTTCTAGTTGAAAATCTCAGAATTTTCGGAATAGCGTTGCGCTTCCCAGCGCCCTGCCAGCGCCCAGCCAGCGCCCAGCCAGCGCCCAGCCAGCGCCCTGCCAGCGCTTTTCTCCCGGAAAAAGAAACGCTGTATGACTCTCAGCAAGGTAAGGCTGAGTGTCCATATAGTGTTTTTCAGAAACATTGCATCCAATAGTCCACCTCCGTCATTCTCTATCTGTCTCTCTCACACAAACAAGTACACACACAGTGAGCGCTGCGGTGTCTCCTCATTGCTGTAATTGTCTCGGTCCAAAAGTCAAAATTCATTAAAAAAAGATAGATGTAATTATTTCCAAAATTCACTATTTCTTTATCTAACCAAATATTCTGCTTCAATCGATATTTGTTGGCGTTTAGCCTTTCAAAATCTGCATTTTCACTCAGATCAAAAAACATGCGAACAGGAGGAGCCAGGGATTGACTTGCTAACCCTGTGATTAGCAGAAGACCCACTCTACCTCCTGAGCCACAGCCACCATAACATGTTCCCGAGTTGCCAGCTACAGCAGTTTGTCAACTAGCCCCACAAGTAGACAACACAATGTCTCTTACATTTCTATTACTACGCCTGTTCAAAAAACAAGATAAAAAATGGAACTCAGACAGACTTGGAGTTGTTGGGAAGGTGGATTTTTTCTTTTGATGGCGGTATAGGCTAGCAGTTTCCCCCTGCTTCCAGTCTTTGTGCTAAGCTAGGCTAAAAACGACCTGGAACTTGTTGGTGTTGAGAGACATTCGAGTATCTATAACATGTTGTAAAAGTCGCCACATGTACAGTAACATGTCACTATCACTGCATGGAAGAGAGCATTAAGTATATTAGTATAAGTATATTTATTTTTAAATACAAATAAACATAAATAACACAAAGTCCAAAAAGACTTGCATATTTCATATATAAAAACAACAACAAATGAAGTATGTACATGATGCAGTTTGTTGAAAATTGTGCTTTGGTAATAGTTGGAAAATGCTGCAGTTTGTCGGCATGTGTTGGCAGATGAACATTGAGGTTTACGGATTAAAACGACAGAAGGTCAACAGTCAAATTAAGGCAGGTCTACGTTTTCACGTTTAGTTCTACTGAAACAACACAACTACTTAAAAACAGAGAGAAGTTCAAGGAGCACTTCACCAAAAAAAACAATATTTAATGTATCATAAGTGAGCTTAAAGGACTGTATCTTCCATGTTTCATGTTTTAGTCACTTAACTACTAATCATGTACTGTTAACGTAGTAGGAACCCACTGGTTTCAGTTTTTAAGCACTAAAAAAAACAACTTGAAATTTGCTGCAAATAAATAAATTGTGAACATTTAGTTACCTCAATTTCTTTCGTCAAACTCACATTATCAGTAATGATTACCAATCTCAGATGTCAGTAAACAATTTGTAAACATCTTGAGGTAATATACACAATTAAGTAGTTGAGTGGTAACTGCACCCAAACTAGCATCTGTTCGCTGCTACTGACTTTGGAAAGATTCCCATAATCCCTACAGCACTTTGTTTACTTTGCAACATTCAAGTCAAAACAACAACAAGAGGAGAAAATAATGCACGTCGACTTCAAGTGAAGCCAGGTAGAACGCATGCCAGCATGCTGTCAAATATAAATGAGACAGAAGAAGAAGGTTGAGTCTGCAAGATGAAGAGCACTTGGATTCATTCAGCCGACGGAATGGACGGATTACCCTTTAACCCTTCAACCAGTCTGAGCACAGGCAGCAGTGAGCACCAGCCAATCAAATACAGTACACGGTTCAGTTAAAGGTTTGTTGAAATGGTAACACCTGAGAGAGCAAAAGAGTGTGCTGAACATAAGACAAGGAAAAACAGCAGCCTGAAGAAGTTCGTCCCTTTGGAAGATCCCATATAAAATACAAAGAACGTTCTAGAAGAAGGATCCAAGCTTATTAGCTTTGTTTTTAGGTCAACCGGTGTGTATTTTAAATTGCATCATATATGATCCAACGTGGTTTCTTTAGCTATCTCTATATCAACATAGAGGTGGATTTGCTCTGGCTTTAAAGTCCAAGTGAAGATGACAAGCAGATAAAAAACTCTGCCAAATTATCCAGGTACCGATCCAACACTCCACCTAGAAAAAAACAGGATTGGGACCATTTGTTCAGGGTACAGTCAAATGTACAGCCAACTGCGATCACTTGTAAAATATTCCTTACAAGGGTCTGGGTCACAGTATTCCGGATGTCTTACAGCTTTTCTTAGAGGATCCAAAGACGTGCCCAGGTCTGATGAGATATATAATCCATGCAGTGTTTTTCTGGGTCTCCCCGGGAATCTCCAACCAGTTGGACGTGCCTAGAACTCCTTTAAAAGGGGGAGCCCAAGAGGCATCCTGATCAGATACCCGAACCAACTCAACTGGCTCCTTTGGACACGAGGGGGCAGCGGTTCTTCTCCGAGCTCCTCAACTGGTTCCTAACAGGGTTTTCACACTGGACAGGCAGAGCACAACTATTACTTTCAATGGATAGAGCGGTTGTGGTCTCTGCAATAGCATTGCACTGATTTTCTGCCAGGTCTTTGGGCCAAAGTTGAACAAAATTCAAATCTGATCATTCCGTGGAGTGCTTTTGAGAATTTGGTGTGAAACCGGTATGAGCTGAGCTGAGTGATCCTGTGATGGAAACTCATTTTGGCTGATTGTATCTCCATCTTCCTTTTGTTCTTTTTGTAGCTTTTTGCACCAAAGAAAGCAAAAAATGTTTTTTTTTTACAAAAAAAGGGGCTAAACCAGCTTTCGGTACCTGAGTGATAGTCTGTACAACAGACACATTTCGGTCAGTACCCAAGAGGTATTAAGGTTTGATACCCAGTCCTTGAAACGGCCATGGTAAATGCGATATGTGGTGTCGCTGTCAGACCAGATGATGAACCTGCGGGTGCTCCCAGGAGGGCATCTTGTACCCATAATCCTCTGGTGCAGATCAGGCTCCAGTTCATCCTGTTCTTCAACGGTAACCAGAGATGCTGCTGGATTTCTCTGCTTGATATTTAGCAACCTTCCCACGTTTTAAATTCAGGCTAGCTTGCAAGTTAGCACTGATGGCAAGTTTCCATTGAAATGGAATCATGGTCCTTTTGTCCTTGTAGCTATTGTTCTCTGTCATCAGTGAGCAGGAGAACAAAGCTCCAAATGAAGTTCCAATCCACTTTTGGCCAAACAAACCACAGTTCCTGTCACCTAAATCCAACTCAAAAGAAGAGTCATGCTCTGTTACAACAAAGTCTGTCTTTTGTTCAGATGGCACGGTAAGATTTTACCAGACTCGATGGTGTTTTGAGGTGAGCTGCTCTGTCACACCTGACAGATGTTGTAGTAGACGGTGTGTGCGTGCCTCTCGCCCGCTGAGTCACCCATCGCCTCGAACATACAGTCTTTGTGGGTGTGGATCTCCGTCATTGGCACGTTTACGCCGTGAGAGTTATTGTGAGCGTGAGGAGTCTGCGTCCCGTAAGAAGGTACAGGCTGGAGAGGAAACACAAAAACACACATTAGATTCCCATACGCATATTTTTTACAGAAATATTCTTTTTTTTTGGCCTGAAACTGAGATTTTTTTAAACGCCTTCTAAAGTGCAGATTTTTCAAAACTCTGGTTTCTGTGTGTCCACATAGACGTAAAACGGAGCGTTTGGAAATCTATGACCACAATTAGCGCATGCCTTTGTTGCTTTGTGTAACAACAACAACAACAACAACATCAACAACAACGACTGACACTTTCAGTTTTGCCGTGGCACCTTGGGCAGTGTGCCAGAAAGGTGTTATATAAACAAAGGTGTAGAAATAGATATCAAATATTCTATAAATGAATAGTTGTTTTTTTTAAATACTACCGCCAAAGGAAAATAAGCTCACTACGCATGCTCAGAATGCTCTTCTCTGGTATTTGACGTATCGTTGGCGTAGACTTTATTGCCACCTACTGGCTCGGCATGCTTGTTTGAGCATTTGGAATTGTTTGTGCGTTCTCATATAGACAGAGATATTTTGTAAAAGGTCGTGGACAGATTTTTTATCTGTTTTCAAAAATATCCGTTTACGTGTAGACAAGACATTAGGAAGGTTTTAGTAGATGTATGATAGAACTTTGGACGGAACAAGGCTAACTATTTCCCCTTGCTTCTAATCGTTATGCTAAGCTATGCTAACCACGTTTTAACTCCAGCTACATAATAACCATCTCACTCTAAGACGGAGTGCACAGAAGCATATTTACTTGGGTCTGTCAATCGATTAAAATATTTAATCGTGATTAATCCCATTATTGTCCATAGTTAATCGCGATTAATCGTAAATTTTTTATCTGTTCGAAATGTACCTTAAAGTGAGATTTGTCAAGTATTTAATACTCTTATCAACATTGGAGTGGGCAAATATGCTGCTTTATGCAAATGTATGTATATATTTATTACTGGAAATCAATTAACAACACAAAACAATGACAGATATTGTCCAGAAACCCTCACAGGTACTGCATTTAGCATAAAACAATATGCTCAAATCATAACATGACTCGTGGGTACCCATAGAACCCATTTACATTCACTGATCTGGAGGTCAGAGGTCAAGGGACCCCCTTCGAATATGGCCACTCCATTGGTTGGTACCAATGGATTAATCAGGTTTTCTAGTTTTATATGATACCAGTATCTTCACTCTAGCTTTAAAAGTGAGACCGCCACAACCTTAAAAATTGCAAATTGAATTTATGCGTTAAAGAAATTAGTGGCGTTAAAACAAATTTGTGTTAACACGTTATTATCACGTTAACTTTGACAGCCCTAATATTTACCAATTTTTTAAAAATATTAATGAAGTTAAATGAAGGTAACTTTCTCCATAAAACAACACCAACCAGTTCAGAAAATGTTATTCATCAATATTGTGTTGTAGTGTCACTCTTGTAACAGTATCAAAAGTACTAGCAAGCTAACACTATTTAGCTGATGGGACATTCTGAGCCTTAGTAAAGGCAAAAAAGGTAAAGGTAAAATGTTAATATTAATGGATTTTGACACGCCTGTTATTATTCTTTGTCTTGCTTCTATTTGTGGGATAACCATGCTGTAATTTTGAAAGTTCCCATAATGCTTTGTGGAATGGATGTACAGATAACTATTACTGGATTACTTTGATACTGAAGAAAACTTAAAGTTTTTTAAGTGGATTTATGGATGGTTATTCATGATGGATATCAGATTGAGAGAGAAGGAGTGTGGATTTTGGTGCAAATTGCAACAATCAGATGCTAAGTGTTTTAAAGTACCTTAATATCCTCCTATAGCATAGATTAGCTAGCTAACTTTGTTAGCATTAGCTAAAGAGTATTGAAGCAGAGAGTTGGAACTCTAATGCTTATTTGACAACAGCCGCTCGATGGCACTGCAGTAGCGCTGCCGCCATTTTGGACTGAAAATGTATATGTATGATGTATAAAGAGACGTCTGTAAATTAGAGGATAATTTTTTGAGGTAAATCAACTTCCCAGTAGGAACACTTAAACAGCCCTCATTTAAATCATTATCTCCTAAAAGTTGTAAAACTCACTAACAGCTGAATCCAGATTTATTTTCCTCGGCATAATGAACAGTCATCAGATCCACAGGACTGTACCGTCCTGCACGCTCATATGACATATCTGGTTCTGCCAGCTTCCTGCTAGCTGAATGCTGCTGTAATAATGGATATATTGGCTGTAATTCATCACTTTTATTATCTTATAATACCCCCATTGGCTGTATATTGTAAGCCTGTAACGTGGTGGAGGTATTAACGTCTCTGTTCCCAAACAACCAGCTATCAGCCAGTAGCTAGTAGCGCTGGTAACAAGACATCAACAGAACTTAATGGAGTTGTAGGCAATTTACTAACACGCAGGGCAAAAGCACAGGACACAACCTCTTCTACATCCATGGTCTGTGGTCTGTTGGACCCTCTTCTACATCCATGGTCTGTGGTCTATTGGACCCTCTTCTACATCCATGGTCTGTGGTCTGTTGGACCCTCTTCTACATCCATGGTCTGTGGTCTATTGGACCCTCTTCTACATCCATGGTCTGTGGTCTATTGGACCCTCTTCTACATCCATGGTCTGTGGTCTGTTGGACCCTCTTCTACATCCATGGTCTGTGGTCTATTGGACCCTCTTCTACATCCATGGTCTGTGGTCTATTGGACCCTCTTCTACATCTGTGGTCTGTTGGACCCTCTTCTACATCCATGGTCTGTGGTCTATTGGACCTTCTTCTACATCCATGGTCTGTGGTCTGTTGGACCCTCTTCTACATCCATGGTCTGTGGTCTATTGGATCCTCTTCTACATTCATGGTCTGTGGTCTATTGGACCCTCTTCTACATCCATGGTCTGTGGTCTATTGGACCCTCTTCTACATTCATGGTCTGTGGTCTATTGGACCCTGTTCTACATCCATGGTTTGTGATCTATTGGACCCTCTTCTACATCTATGGTGTGTGGTCTGTTGGACCCTCTTCTACATCCATGGTCTGTGGTCTGTTGGACCCTCTTTTACATCAATGGTCTGTGGTCTACTGGACCCTCTTCTACATCCATGGTCTGTGGTCTATTGGACTCCATTTTGGATCGTTGACATGTAAAATGTTTGAGATTGCTCTCAAAATCTGTGCTGGATTTTTCTAACTTCCATTTATGTCCATCACTCACTTTTTGCTCCTCTGGGAACCAGCCGGGAAAAAAGTTAAATAAATAAATAAGTAAGTAAGTAAATAGTTATAATAGTATACATATTTATAATATTTTTATTGTTCAACACAGGCCATTTCGGTAGAGACATTAAATAAAATATATGACAATAAAATAGAAATAATTTAGTTTTACTTTTGTACGACACTTTGTAGGCGGACAATTTACTGACGTTCAATCGTCGCTTTCAGTCCAAAATGCTGGAGGCGTAGCTCTGCTGCTGGGCTCTGATGTTGCAATGGAATGTATAATTGACTTTCACTTCTTAGCAATATAATTTATGTTCTTTGCGTTAGCTTGCTGTCTTAAAAGTGCTTTATCTACTGTTTCAAGAGTTTATACAGTAGTACACAGTAGTACACAGTAAGCCTCTAGTACACAACAGATCAGAGCATTACAAGTGATTTAGTTAATTCTCAGTTGGTTATTAATGGACTTTTCTGCCTGGCAACAGAGTACAGCAGAGGGGGTGGGGCTTGACAAAGACTCAATAGGATTTATGATGAGAGCCAGAGGTCTAATCTGTTGTGGTAGTTGTCCAAATCTGAGTGAATCTCTACTGTAATCTAATTTAACCTAACAGGCATGAATGAAGTAACAGCTCACAAGTGTAATGGACAGGTTGATATTTCCTATCAGAAGTTACATGGAGTGATATATGGTTTGGGATATGAATTTTTCTTCAAAATAGGATGCAAGACAAAATAATTTTCTCGTTTTTAGTTAAAGGGACTATTTGTAAGTTTCAGAAATGCTTGTTAACAGCGACACCTGTGGCCTTGAAATCAACGAAAGTCAGCGTCGAGCTCACGCTTGCTCGCTCTAAATAGACATGGACGAGCATCGCTCAAAACAGTGAGGCGACACGCGTCAGCTAAAAGCACAATATCACTCTATATTTCAGCTGCTTGGCAGTAATGTTAGCTGACCAGACGAAGGTCTCTCCATGAATCAATGCTGATCGAAGTGTTGGCTTTTCCTGCCTCAGCGCAGGCTCAGGCAGCGGGGCTACTCAAGGAGTTACGTTATCGCCTCCCGACCGCAGCCGGCAGCCGCAGGAAGACACCGGCACCCGGTCGGTAACGAGACTACAACGTAACACGTGGAGGAGCCCCGTTACTTCCCAAGACACGGGAAACCTCTGTTGGTCTGGAAGAGCTGCAGCATTTATTTTTGCACAAATGTCCCCTGTACATTCACTAGATATTCTCAGAGCTAAACTAACTCTTCTGCAGTGTGGAGTGAGCGCGCGTTCACGTCTAGCAGAGGTGGAGCGAGTACGCGAGAACGCGCGATCTGGCTGAGTGAAGGTAAGCAGGCAGCGGAGACGAGGCTCCGGCCACACGCGAGCGCGCATATACGAACGCGCATGTGTGGCGACCCGCTACATTTATACGCTTAAAAAGTTACAAACAGTCCCTTTAAGAACATTATATATTTTTATATTTTTTGTAGGTATTCTCCATGGAAGCAAATTTCTGACAGGAAAATAGATGAAAACTTAGCAATGACAAAAATACTAAAACTAATGGGAAGTCGTCTTTTGGCTGCTCCCGAAAGGAGTCGCCACAGCGGCTGGGACTCGGTCGGTGGTTCGATCCCCAGCTGCTCCGGTCACATGTCCATGTGTCCTTGAGCAAGACACTTAACCCCAAATTGCTCCTGAAGGCATAGCCATCGGTGTGTGAATGAGTATTTAGATCAGATCCTGATGGGCAAAGTTGACATGGCAGCCTCTGTCATCAGTGTATGAATGTGTGTGTGAATGGGTGAATACTGACATGTAGTGTAAAGCGCTCTGAGTGGTCAGAAGACTAGAAAAGCGCTATATAAATGCAAGTCCATTTACCATCCATCATTGATCTGCACATTGATTTGGCAAAGGTTTTACGCCGGATGCCTTTCCTGACGCAACCCCCCTGGGGCCATACATGTTTTGGTGGTGGACAGCAACACAGTAAGTTAAAAATACATTACTTTTTGGGTCAAAATTATCAGACAAATTTGTTTTAAATGCCAACATTGACAAAGTAAGTCAAAAAAATGTCAAGTCAAAACATTTTTCAGTCAAGTCAAAACTACAGATGGTGTTTTTTTTACCTTTCCTGCTCCACTGAGGGGGAAATCTTTCCGACAGAGGTGGGCGATGATTCCCGCTGCCAGAGCGTCGCCCAGAACGTTGATCATGGTCCGAAACCTGTCGCTGCAGAAACAGACGGGACAAGAAAACATCCTGAAACCAAAACTACAATGGACAAGAGGCTCTGAGCAGTACTCAGTGTATTTAAGCCTCTATTCACATCCTCTTTATTTTGACTGGGATGTTTGACAGCAGTGGAAAGTAAAGAAATGTAATCAAGTATTGTACTAAACCACAATCTAAAGGTACTTGTACTTTTAAATATTTTCCTGTTATACAGCTGTAGTTACTTGTTAGTTTGCAGATTCAGACTTTAGATACATATGTGACTCCCAAATAAAATATGATCTACTGTTATCATTTTGACCACCTAGCAGTATATAAATAGTGTACAACATTAAAATGCTGATTCCATGTCGATAACTATTATCCCATAATATAAATGTACTGTGAATAAACTAAAATGCTCAGAAAGAGACCTTTTTTACATAATGAGTGCTGTAAACTTACAGAATCCAGTCGATGGCCACGATGAGTGTGATGTCATCTGGCGGCAGGCCCACTGATGTCAGTACGATCACCATGGTAACTAGACCGGCCTGAGGGATACCCGCTGCACCGATGCTGGCAGCTGTAGCAGTGATGCTGCACGAGGAAAACAGAAGACACTGTAGAATTTACTCTGTCAGAGATTAATTCAATTTAAGGGCCTTTTCACACCTGAAACTCTGAACCAAAGTTTGCTTTTTTGTTACATTGTGTACATTTGATCCGGTTAGTTGTGATTTCACATTGCAATAATGCGAGTGCACTAAAGAACGCTACATGACATACCTACATCCTGCCGCCATCACCTATATGAGCTGATTGTGGACTCACAGGACTGACTATACTAACGAGTCACGTTACTAACGTCTGACGTGACTCACATCTGATGTGACTCACGATACCGACGAGTCATGTGACTAAAGACTGACGTGACAAAATAAGTCAACGTTACTTTTAGTTTCACACGGGACACAAACAGCGGTCTCCTGGTTGGAAGTACTGTGTTTGTTTGACCCATCCTACACCTCCCACCTGCCCTTAGCTGACTCTCACGCTATTAATACTAAATCACTTGCTCCAACCGTCGAATAACGCCGCGGGTGGGTTTACATTTGAGTCACATACTGTTGCTAAAGGGTGCCTCCGTGCGTCGGTTTCCGATGCCGAGGGGCACTAACCAAACGGCGGTATTTGACGAGTTGGGGTGGGAAGGGGTTGTTATTAGACAGATGACAGCGTAGAGGCGGGGGGGGAAAGGGGGGGGGGGGGGGGGTGTATGACATGCAATAAAGGTCCCAAGGCTGGAACGAACCCGAAACATTGCAGTTATATGGCATGTGCTGTAACCATTCAGCTACCAAAGTGCTCCACAATTATTGTTACATGTAATTGAAAGCATAATGGATGAAGCCACACTGTAATATGTCTCATTGTACAATTAAATTTAGAAGCAGCGTATGGTTTTGTACAATAACATGCATACACCACTATATCATCAGCATATGGCTACATTTTACCTGCAGCCAGCTCTTCTGTGATGCCTGCAGCAGTAGATATATGATTACAGACATTCACCTATTTTGTCCATTTGGAAAGGATTCTTTCCATTTGAGAAAATCATGTTCAGTTCTTCCTGCCCTTTGTAATCTCTGTCGGTTTCCAAAACCTCCTGAATTGTCTCATTGTTGGAGCATGTCGGTATTTGTTTACCTGATGGTGACCAACTGGCCGAAGTCCAGCTCATAGTCATTAACCTGAGCGATGAAGATGGCCGCCACGGCCTCGTACAGCGCTGTGCCATCCATGTTGATGGTGGCGCCCACGGGGAGGACGAAGCGTGCGATCTGCCGGTCAACATTGCAGTTTTCCAACAAACACTTCATGGTGATGGGCAGCGTGGCTGAGCTGAGAAGAGATGGCATTTGAATAAAAACTTTGAGCTCATCCTCAGACCAGCACAATAAAGCAGGATTGTCCTGGACTCTGACCTGGAAGAGGTAGCCAGGGCAATCACCATGGCCTGCAGCAGCCCGCGGATGAAGGAGAAGGGGTTCTTCTTGGTGAGGACAAAGTAGAAGAACGGGAGGAGGATGAGTCCATGGACGAAGAGGCCGGCGAGCACGGTGATGCCGTACCAGCCCAGCTTCTTCCCGAGCGTGCTCGGGTCCTGCATGTCCAGGATCTTCCCCGCCACCAGGAAGATGATCCCGAACGGAAAGTACCTGAGAGGACAGAGCAAACAACATTCTGATGATTTATCTGTTCTTAGAGTCTTATGAGTTGCATGGGCGCCCCCAATTTACAGCCTTGTCCCACTTTTATTTAAAGGTCACATATTATACTCCATTTAAACTAGTTATTATAGGTCTCAGACACCTCCAAACCATGTCTCTGAAGTTTTTTTTTCAAAAAAACAATCAGATCATGCATTCCAGCATGTCTCTATAACCTCTGTTTCAGCCCATTTCCAAAAGTGCTGATTTCTGTGTCTGTAGCCTCTGTCTCCTCCCACTCTGCTCTGATTGGTCAGCGTTTTCTGTCAATCAAACGTCCTCAACAACACAGCGTCACCCTCCCCGCCCCCCTCGCGGCCTGAGAGCAGGGAGAGAGAGGAGTGGAGAGAGAGGAGCTAGAATAGAGCTTATAAACCACTTTAAAGTTTATAAACCAGAAACTTCACCCAGCGCACGTTAACGGAGGAATCTGATCAGAAATCGGCGACACATGATCAACATCTGCGGTCCAGATTCCAGGTTTTCCTGACGGTTTCTCTCAGGTAAATAATACTATTTATATCTCTGTTAGTTAACTCAGTGTTTACCTCATGCATCAACTCTGTAAACCGTAAACATACACTCTGTTTTACGTCTGTCTTTACAGATCCATCTGTGAGAAATGACCGACAGAATCATCCCAGAGGAGAGCAGACAGCTGAGCGCAGACAGCTGTGGGCAGATGGGAGATACAGAGCTAACCCGTTAGCATGTAGCTACATGCTAACGGGTTAGCTCTGTTTACATGGAGATACAGAGCTAACCCGGTAGCATGTAGCTAACCCGTTAGCATGTAGCTACATGCTAACGGGTTAGCTACATGCTACCGCTATGACACGGTGTGTAAACACAGCGACCATCAGGGTGGAAAATAGAAGATGTGAAACAGTAATCAGTTCATTATTTCTGCTAAAAGATAAATGTATGGAAGATCAGAGTAATGGTATATTATTTACAGTAGGAGCTGTCTCTGTGTTACCATGACTACAGACCACCGGAGCTTAGTTTACCATAGTTTACCAGAGCTGAAGACTTTCTCCTGTACCATGTTAACATAACTAACTAACAGGTGAGATGATTACAAATGCTGTGAATAATTAATATTGTCATCTGTCTACTCAAATAAAGTTTGACTGTGAAACAGAAATGTGTTGTGTTGCTTACAAGTCACTATTTACTACCTGTACTCTGCTACATGCATGACATCAAATATATATAGTATATAAATATCATCTGTTTAAACAGTGTAATTACATAAAGCCTTTGTGAAAGAACATGTTATATTTAGATGATGGGAGTACATGAAGCCTGTTCTGCTGGTTCTTGCAGACTAACAGTAGGAGCTACTTTGCTCAAGTTCGGTTGAGGAGGAGAGACAGTGACGCGCTGTGGGGCGGGGTCAGCTACTGAAGGTTCTCTCTGGTTCGACCAGGAAACCCTTACATGGCTTGCAATTCTCAAATGACGTCAGAATACAAGGAAAAAAGCGAATTTTTTTTCTGCACCCATTTCCGGACAAACGGAGGAGGAGAAAAAGAGAGAGGATGGTCTTTTATGATACTATGGTGGCCTGTAGACACACTGGGGACAGATATTGATGTTTAAAAGACATGGAAAAGTGCATTTTGCATAATAGGTGACCTTTAAGGTCGCAAATCACCCTGTCTCCCTTACCATGCTTATGCTGTGTGACTTCTTGCCATCGGCATTCATAACCATACAACCTTTATGATTAGATTGTTTATTAGAGCACCAGGTTCTTCATTGATCTAGCCTCGTAATTTTGCTCTCAAAGTGTTCCAGATTGATGCATTTAACTTTAAAATGTTCAAAACAGAGGAGGATGTGCCCGGACCCCCCTAGAGGGTCTGACGTCTCCAACCACAGTCTCACAAAATCTGGTGGGAAACACTGTATGACGTCATCCAAAGCTGCAGTAGTGGAGCTAAAACATGTGAAGTTTGTCCTAAGGGTGGCGCTAGAGGAAAAGTCATGGAGTCATTCAAATCTAAAGAGTTCATCCTCTGGGGAGCAGGAATATGTTCTGTAAATTTCATGGTAATGACAGATGACAGATTTTGTTATTTCTTAATTTAAGTGGAAATTCTGGAGTGACGGTGGAGTCATTAAGTCATCATCCTCTGGGGATCATGAATATCCACCTCAGATTTGATAGAAATCCAAACACTAGTTTTCTATATAGTTTGTCATGGACCAAAGTGTTGGTCACAGGGATCATTTTGGTGTTGGTCATGAGGATAATTTCATCCTGATGGTGGCGCTAGAGGACATCGCCTGAGGACCACGAATATCAACAACAATAAAGTTTGAGTGTCGAAGTCATGATTCTGCAAATAAAATAAATAAAGCAGCATAAAGAAATGACATGGAACTAGGGTTGGGCAATATGACGAATGTTAATAGTTATTTTACTGTTAACAAACAATGACATGATAATTAATAATGTTTACTAATTATTAGTAATACTATCATTTCTGTTATTTTATCATTGGTTTGTGTAATATTAAATATTTAGTTTATAAATACTATATTGAATCATTTAGGAGACGATAATAATTACATTCTGATTACATTAGTAAAGTGTTTATTAACAGTTTATTGTTGCACACATTATAACATGTTATATACTATATTAAGTAAATGTTAGTGATTACCAAATGATTTGTAAACATTTAAGAAATTGTTTGTAAAACATCTATAAATATTACAGATGGACCAGAAACCAAATATTAACCATTGACAAAGTATTAACTATCTATCTTAATAATGTTTATAGATGCTTTACAAATAATTTATTAACCATTTAACAAGGTATTATAATCATCAGTTGCTACTTTATAATAGACATCCAAATAATGTTTATAGATGGTTTACAAACCAATTAATAATCATTAACAAATTGTTACAAATATCTATCTATGTAATGTTTATAGATGTTTTGCAAATGATACAACAACAAAACACATTGTTGAAATAGCAAATGATATCATTACTAATGAATAGTAAACAATATTGATTGATCATTTTGTTGTTTGTTAACAGTATTAACTAAGTTTCTTTGAATCAGCTGACAGAATTTAACATGTCAGTCCTGATTATCAAACCTCAAACATCCCCAAATCAAAGAGCAGAGTGAAGTTCAACAGGTGGAGCTTCAAGTGCAAAAGATAAACTAAACGTCCAGGACAATGCTTGTGAAGTACTTTATAATGTTAATATTAGTATGTTAAAGTCTGATGGTCTAAGAACACGCTGCATAAAACACATAATATTTACAGTTACTGTAGTTTTAACACAGATATAAGCAGTGTATCTGTATCTGTTCAGTGTTCAGGTAAATAAGCCTCATATGGACTCTGCTGCTGTTTGTAATCTGCTCATGTGCTGCAGCAGGATGACGTCAGAGCCGGCACGTTTTCCCAACCTGACCACCTGGTAGGTCATCAGGCCATATCCACAAAATCCTCCTCGGGGTCAGAGGAGTGGTCACTCGGCAGTAAGCCCGTTATGGGAAACGGACCAGAGTTCCTTTGAACCGAGTCAAACAAGTCAGACAGCGGTGAACCTTTGCTCTGGTGCCTATCAGTGGATGAGTTGGTAAACTTGATTCCTTTTCCTGTCGCTTTGGCTTTTCTTTACGGGAAAGCAATTTAAGGAACCCAAAATGCATCAGTAAAAGCCAGTTCTGTCCTCTAATTGGTTACATGTGTCCGGTGCTGGAGCGGGAAAGTAAACACAGGGAGAAGGTCCTGAAGAAGCTTCTATCTGCCCAAATATCAAGAAGCTAGTCAGTCCTCCATGTATTCTCCAGCTAGCTGCTAACAACTGTTTGATTTCACTCCACATCCCAGCATGCAACCTGGCTACGGGAGCCTTTTGGCTCAAACTTGTAGTTGGGTCAGATTATGTTCCTACCACAAACAAACCGAGACCACTTCCTCTAAAGCAGGATACTCAACTTGCTTTGGTCGGGGGCCGCTTTTGCAAAATGACAGGAGGCCATGGGCCAGTTATTAAACACATAACGGACATCAGACCGGCAATACATCACCCAGAGTAGGCTCTCATGACCACGCCCCCTTTTGGGGGGAAAACAATCCCGTGTCCCTCAGTAAACAGAAAAAGTTGAAACATGTCTCCAAACTTCTACTTTAAACAAACTGCTAATAGTAATAAGGCTATGCTGAAGAGTTGCTGTGTAGTTGGTTGCACCACCACTAGTGGTTAGCACTGTTGCCTCCCAGCAAGAGGGTTGCAGGTTCAAACCCAGCTTGGGGCCCATGATGTGTGGAGTTAGCATGTTCTCCCCGTGTTAGCATGGGTTTTCTCCGGGTTCTCCGGTTTCCTCCCACAGACCACAGACATGCAGGTTAGGTTCATTGTTGACTCTAAGGACCTGTTCAGACCTGGTATTAACATGCGTCCTCAGTGATCGGATCACAAGTGGACAGCTCTAAGTACATCTGTTCACACCTGGCATTAGAATGCATCTCCACATGCGTCTTCAGTGACCACTTGTGATCGGATCTCACTTCCCCGCTCTATATGCAAATAAACACATACTGTAGTAAACACACGGCTAATACAGCAGACGTTGTGACATGATATTACAGGAATATCAGTAGTAATATCCTACATATTCGTTAATTCTGGTACATTGTATTAACATCAAAATAAAAGGTTATTGTACCGGCGGTCCCCGGGGACCTCCTCGCCGCCGGCACCGCTGCTTTTGCCAGACAACAGCCTGTAGGGGCACAGCGCTCCAGAGAGAGAAAATTAAAATCCAAACACGTCAAACTGCATTGAAGTCTATGGGATCTTCGGTTTTGGGGGACGTGGCCTTGACTTTTTGCGAAGTACCTACATGTGCCACTCTTATGTATTCGGGGCTTAGCCCAGACCTCTGTCGGGGGATCCGGGGGGTCCTCCCCTGGCATTTATATATATATAAACAAGCTTTATTATTCTATTTTAATGCTTTTTATTTATTCTGGCATCTAATTTACATTCAGAAAAAATCCCATTGTGAATCAATTTATTTTCATTGTGATTTAGGTGCATTAGAAAATGGTGGTCGGAGGGCCAGTATCACTGCTCTAGAGGGTCTCTGTGAGTTCGATTGTTGTGATCAGATCTGCCCAAAAGAATCTTATTGAGAAGGAAAACCAACCAGAGTCTGATTCAGCTGGAATAAACAACGCAGGTTTGAAAACACCATTAGAGACTGACTGACTTCTTACAATGACTGGACGGAGAGACAGACAGCTGTGAATATAGTGGAACAACGACTGTGTGACAGTGAGCCAGCATGAACCTGACTTTTATCATTACATTTACCTGTGATTTTCCTGCTGTCACATATTAAAATGTCTGCTATTAAGTGGATCAGTGTTCTCTCAGTAATATGTAGTGTGTGCATTGTGTATACATTCAGAGTATTCTTCTCACCAGACGGCAGCGTTGATGATCTTCATGACGCATTCGTTGATGCACTGACAGACGTTGACCAGCGGAGCTCCTCGCTCTCCCATCCTGCCCAGCAACAGACCTGCGCCAACACAGTTTATATATTATTAGAAGAAAACTTTCTTCAGGGTGAGCAATGTAAACCAGAAACACAAGGGATTATGGGTAGAAGAATGAAGTATTTAATTCAGTATTTAATACTCTTATCAACATGGGAGTAGGCAAATATGCTTACTGCATGCAAATGTATTTATATATTTATTATTGGAAATCAATTAACAACACAAAACAATGAAAAATATTGTCCAGAAACCCTCACAGGTACTGCATTTAACATAAAACAATATGCTCAAATCAGAACATGTCAAACTGCAGCCCAACAGGCAACAACAGCTGTCAGTGTGTCAGTGTGCTGACTTGACTATGACTTGCCCCAAACTGCATGTGATTATCATAAAGTGGGCATGTCTGTAAAGGGGAGACTCGTGGGTACCCATAGAACCCATTTACATTCACTGATCTAGAGGTCAGAGGTCAAGGGACCTCTTTGAAAATGGCCATGCCAGTTTTACCTCGCCAAATGTAGCGTTTGGAGCGTTATTTAAAGGGACTGTTTGTAACTTAATAAGCGTATAAATGTAGCGGGTCGGCACACATGCGCACACACGCTCGCATATGCGCGCTCGCATGTGGCCGCTGTCTCGTCTCCTCTGCCTGCTCGCCTTCACTCAGACAGAGCGCGCGTTCTCGCGTACTCGCTCCACCTCTAGACGTGAACGTGCGCTCACTCCACACTGCAGAAGAGTTAGTTTAGCTCTGAGAATATCTAGTGAATGTACAGTGGACGTTTGTGCAGAAATAACTGCTGCAGCTCCTCCAGACCAACAGAGGTTTCCCGTGTCTTGGGAAGTAACGGGGCTCCGCAGAGAGAAACGTTACCGTCTCGTTACCGACCGGTTGCCGGTGTCTTCCTGCTCTCTCCGGCTGCGGGCGGAGGGAGACGAGTTTCTCGCTGGGGAGCCCCGCTGCTGAAGCCTGCGCTGAGGCAGGAGAAGCAAACACAGTATCAGCATTGATTCATGGAGAGACCTTCGTCTGGTCAGCTAACATTACTGCCAAGCAGCTGAAATATAGAGTAATATTGTGCTTTTAGCTGACGTGTGTCTCCTCACTGTTTTGAGCGATGCTCGTTCATGTCCATTTAGAGCGAGCACAAGCACGAGCCCGACGCTGACTTTCGCTGATTTCACGGCCACAGGTGTCGCTGTTAAGAAGCATTTCTGAAAGTTACAAATAGTCCCTTTAACCTCCTCCGCAACAAGCTAGCATGACAGCCTCTTACAACCTAAAAATCGTCAAAGAAATTAGTGGCATTAAAACAAATTTGCATTAACGAGTTATTATTGCGTTAAAGGAAGTGTTTGTAAGAATCAGAAATGCTTGTTAACACGTCACCTGTGGCCGTTAAGTCAACGAAAGTCAGCGTCTGGCTCACGCTTGCTCGGTCTACATAGACATGAAGGAGCATCGCTCAAAACAGTGAGGCGACACACGTCAGCTAAAAGCACAATATCACTCTATATTTCAGCTGCTTGGCAGTAATGTTAGCTGACCAGACGAAGGTCTCTCCATGAATCAATGCTGATCCTAGTGTTGGCTTTTCCTGCTTCAGCCTCCCGACCGCGGCCGGAGGGAACAGGGGAGACACCGGCACCCGGTCAGAGACGATAACGTTTCTCTCTGCAGAGCCCCGTCACTTCACAAGACACGGGAAACCTCTGTTGGTCTGGAGGAGCTGCAGCAGTTATTTCTGCACAAACGTCCACTGTACATTCACTAGATATTCTCAGAGCTACGAAGTCTTCTGCAGTGTGGAGTGAGCCGAGTGAAGGCAAGCAGGCAGAGGAGCAGAGGAGCAGAGTAGAGCAGAGACTCCGGTCCTGGAGACCAAAACTACGGTCTCCCCCGCGTCCTCCAACCGCGGCCAACACTGTTTAACAGACGGGCTTCACTAGATACAACCAAGAGGTTTTGGTGCTTCACTGGAGTTTGTGTTGGAGTCTGAGTCTGAACAGCGTAGCCACACGCAAGCGCTCATATGCGAGCGCGCATGGGACAACGACCCGGGTGATTTATACGTGTAAGAAGTTACCAACAGTCCCTTTAAAGGTGGGGTCGACGATGTTGGAAAACTAGCCTAATTTGAAAATAGCATCCTCTCAGGAGCTCCGTCTAAACCCCCCATACCTCTACCCACACACATGCACGAGCACCGCCGCATCGTAACTACTTCACAGACACAGAGCGGAGAGAGGACCTCAACTCAACAACGCTACCGCATGACAAGTAACCGCAGCAGTGCTACTGCAGCGCTGAGTTTTCTCTTCCATTCTCAAGGAAACGTGCGGCGGCAACGTGCTTTGAGTTCAGGCTGCTGCACGCCAAGGGTAGAGTACATCTAGGGAAGCAGGGAGCCATCTGATTGGTTCTTTCCAAGCGCACCGCGAGGCACTGATTGGTAGCCGTTTTTACAGGATTACAGCAGCTACAGATGACGGCTCTTTTCCGCTCCTTTTTCAGAGCTCATCAGTAACGGATGGCTGTCGGGGTGTAAAGACCGTTTCAACCAATATAATAAATAGTGGAGACTGGAGAACATCGTCAACCCTGCCTTTAACTTTGACAGCCCTAATTCTAAACCTCTTCAATCTAACCACTTGGTAGCCTGCAGAGGGCCCAAAGGAAAACGGACCGAAATTGCAAAACTGTGGTTCCATAATGATCGAGGGTCACTGACGCTTTTCTGGACTGCAAAACTACTTCAACATCCAAGTTCCAACAATATTCTCCCCTGTCATGCAACACTGTGGGGACGTCAACTACTGTACATGGAAGTTTGAATCTTTTCATGCTTCTTCGTTTGGGGCCAAAACTATTTCAAATGTAAATAAAACATTTGGTGTCTGAATTATACTGTTTTGAATTAACAAAATAGTTTATATAAAATAGTTATTATTGAAGGAAAGGAGAAAAACATCAATATAACTGCTGATTATAAACTTTTGAACAGCAGTGTGAAAAAAGTGAACTACAGAAACTTCCACGTCTGATCTGTTTAAAAACCATGACACCACATGAACATCATAAAAAACTTAAGGACTTAAAGGTACAGTGTGTAGAATTTGGCATCATCTAGTGCTGTGGTGGCAGATTACAAACAACCAAGTACCCTTCCGCTCACTCCTCCCTTTCCAAGACTGCGGTAACGTGAGTCACCGATGCTAAACCGTGGTAACGCCGTTCGCCTCGCTCAGAAGTCAGTAGTAAGATGGCGGCTGGCGGTACCACGGTTTTGCACTCTGCGACTCACGTTATCGCAGTTTCACAAGCGTATCGGAGAACTACGGTGGCCTTCAGGTAACGTAAAAACTTGAAAGGTTCTCTCTAGAGCTGGAGTTTGGTTTGTCCGTTCTGGGCTACTGTAGAAACATGGCGGAGCAACATGGCGGACTCCGTGAAGAGGACCCACTCCCTATGTAGATATGAAGGGCTCATTCTAAGCTAACGAAAACACGATTCTTAGTTTCAGTTGATTATACACTAATGAAAACATAGTTCTGAATACTATATTTCGTTTCTGCTAATAAATCCCCCGAAATGTTACACACTGTTCCTTTAATAACGGAGTTTTCAGTATCAGTCAGTGACATGTTGAGTCTGTCCTGTTCACCCATGGTGGCGGAGAAGATGACGATGCCCAAGACGTTCATCTGTTGGCTATTGCCGGGACTCGTCTTGTACGTGATCTCTGGAGGAGGGGTCAGCTCCAGGTACACCGTCCGACCTTTGGGCTCACTCTCGTCGGGGAAGACATAGACGAAGTTGTGCTGGACAGTTTTGGTCGGGATTTTGAGGATGGGAACCAGGTCTGTTTTGTACTGAAGGAACACAGTCGGGTTTGTTACAGGAAGTAAAGTTTGGAGGGTTAAAAAAGTAATTTGTCATACGAATGAGTTCAGTTACCTGCTGAAACGTGGCCTCGATCAGATTAGAGGGAACCATGTTTCTGTGGAGGAACAAAGAGACATGTATGAAGAATACAGTATATGATAGCAGCTACTCTATATTCAGCTACGGTGACCAGGTGTCCCACTCAATGAGGGACTGCACAGCATTTTTATCCCTTGTCCCTTGCGCTACGCCTAACGGGGAAAATTGCGAGTCGCAAGCTATGCGGATTTAGGCGGAATATGATGGAAACTACCACAAAGAAAAAGAAATGCAGCTAAAACGAAGACTGGGAAACTACTTAGAAGTGGGTGGGTGAAGCCGGTGGAAGGCGATTCTCAGAGTTTTTTGCGAAATTTGCCACAGCACATGTGAGTCTCACAAGAAACATGTGGCTCAATAAGAGATGTGCCAATCTATGGATACATTCGGGTAAAGCATAGAGATGTTAGGAGGTAAGGGGCAGAATAGAAATGTTTATTTTTAAATTAGATAGACATTATATCAAAATTGTAGACTACCTCTCAGCATTGGTAACGTATCCCACATTGTCCCACACAAACATACTCTTTGTTCCACATTTGTTTTGTTGGGCTCTGGTTACCCTATATTCAGCAGACTACTACACCTTCACCATAGGTGAGCAAAAATGGACTTTGTACAAGTGTTATGAAAGGGACTGTATGTACGTTTTTACACGTATAAATGTTTTTTAATATTTTTTTATGCCAATGTGTGAACAGGTGGTAACCTAACCTAAAAAATGAGACCTTCCGTTCTGGGTTTCCTGTATTATCCGGTAGACTGCTTTTAATGTGAAGAATGAGAGACGTTTTTTCCAGGAAAATCCAACAGATGACATGCGTGCTCGCAAGTGCCTTTATTTTCAGCTCCGCTTCAGGATTAACAGTGTGCAACCATAGCTAAGGTTCGGTTAGAAATGGAGTCTGCTAACGCCAACAAATGACCAGCCCCCACCACAACTCAGACTCCAACACAAACTCTGCGAAAGCAGAGTTATATCTAGTGAAGCCCGTCTTGCAAAACGTCAATGTGACCGACGTCAGAGGAAAACTAGGATCAACATCGGTGACAGAGATTCATACGTCAGACACGGATGACTCAGGAGCAAAACAGTTGCTAAGATCACCTGACATTCAACGAGAGGTCAGAGACAGAGGCCAACAGGATGATGAAGAAGAGTCTGCCAACGTGCCGCAGCAGAGATCATTGCATCGCACTGCTGCTGACTCGGCTAATCTGTCACTCATCCCCGCAGGATTACTAAAAATACACTAATCAGCCCTGTCTGTAATTGGATTGATGTGTGTGTGTGTGTGTGTGTGTGTGTGTGTGTGTGTTGGTGTGCTTTATACGATTTGTTGATCTAAGTGTTGTTCAGCTGACTGGCAGCGGCCTGTTGGACACTGTGTTTCTATAAACTGATCATTATTTTCATTATTACGTCAGAAAATAATGGAAAATGTCCATCAGAAATTCTTAAGAGTCCAACGTGACGTCTTTAAATGTCTTGTTTTGTTCGACCAACAGTCAAAAACACAAAGAGATTCAGTTTATTGAGCTATTTGGCAGTTGGTGGTTGATAGTTGACTTAAATGATCAACAGGTAATCGATTAAGTGAACTGAACTTTCTCTCGAGCCTGGCAGTGAAAAGCTGCCAACACTCAATCAAATATTAACATCAAGTTAAACCCACTGAATTATTATTCATTATTATAATCCACATGCTGTGGGTCAGCCATATTTTCTCAACGTTCATGTCAACGCCCAAGTGCTAATTACAACTTATTACTAAACTCAACTAACTGACTGAAAATCACGTGACCAACTCTTGAGTCACCCGACTGCAGGGTTTACGCTAGACTTGTTTTTTTTGATGGGCCAATATGGCCGTTAATATTCTAGAATTCCGACCATGTAGAACAACTACTGGACATGTGTTTTAAATAGCCATATAAAAGCCTACATTTGACAAAACTTGAAAATAAGTTAAATGAAGAAGCAGTCTGGAAAATAAATTGTCTGGTCTGTCCGATTTCCGCGTTTATCAAATTCAAAATAGTGTTGGGTGGCTCGTAGGGCTGTAGCCCACCCAATAGTTTGAAGCTTCATTCATAACATTGACATTGAAATTATTATTAATACCCTACTGAAACATTGTGTGCAGTCCACCTTCTCTTCCCCTCTCTGTCTCTCTCTCAAGCTCGCACACAGTCATGGCGAGCGCGGCGCCGTGCTCCTCGTCTGTTATTTTCTCAGTCTGACGTCTAGAAGTCAAAATGTATTGAAGAAGCATAGATGTGATCATTATTTATATCATCATTGTCGTGGCTGGGTCCGAGCCACTCTGTTTGTTTCGTATTTACTCAGTCAGCTGGCTGTGTGAGACGACCGGCTTTTTTCACACAGAACAGAGAGCCAGCGGACCGTGAGGAGATAAAGTGTATTGGAATAGAATCACAGTGGAGCGAACGCATCTCGGCAGGATATCTGACAACATTAAGCTATTTAAAGGGACTGTTTGTAACTTCTTACAAGTATAAATCAACCGGGTCGGTGTCCCATGCACACTCGCATATGCGCGCTCGCGTGTGGCTACGCTGTTCAGACAAGACTCCAACACAAACTACAGTGAAGCACCAAAACCTCTTGGTTGTATCTAGTGAAGCCCGTCTGTTAAACTGTGTTGGCCGCGGTCGGTGGACGCGAGGGAGACCGTAGCTTTGGTCTCCAGGACCGGAGTCTCTGCTGTACTCTGCTCCTCTGCTCCTCTGTCTGCTTGCCTGCCTTCACTCAGCTCGCTCCACCTCTCACGTGCATGTGTTCACACTCCACACTGCAGAAGACTTCGTAGCTCTGAGAATATCTAGTGAATGTACAGTGGACGTTTGTGCAGAAATAACTGCTGCAGCTCCTCCAGACCAACAGAGGTTTCCCGTGTCTTGTGAAGTGACGGGGCTACGCAGAGAGAAACGTTATCGTCTCCGACCAAAACTCCGGTGTCTCCCCTGTTCCCTCCGGCCGCGGTCGGGAGGCTGAAGCAGGAAAAGCCAACACTAGGATCAGCATTGATTCATGGAGAGACCTTCGTCTGGTCAGCTAACATTACTGCCAAGCAGCTGAAATATAGAGTGATATTGTGCTTTTAGCTGACGTGTGTCGCCTCACTGTTTTGAGCGATGCTCGTTCATGTCTATGTAGAGCGAGCACAAGTGCGAGCAACAGGACGCTGACTTTCATTGACTTAACGGCCACAGGTGTCGCTGTTAACAAGCATTTCTGATTCTTACAAACAGTCCCTTTAATATGCTATTAATTAATTCATTCATTTATTTATCTGGCATATTTCCCAATGGATATTTTGGCCGTTGATCATTTAATCTGCCGGGCAACTACGCATGATACCGGCTAAAAGCTGGCTGACGTAAACCCTGTGCGACTGTCCCCGATGTTCGATTTCCAGAGCCGGCCTGAAGCATAAGCCAATTAAGCGTCTGCTCAGGGCCCCCGTGTTTACCAGAGGGCCCCCAAGAGTGCTTGAAATGTTTCACAAGAGAACTTATGAAAGAGCCGGGGGACCTATATGCTCACTACACAAGGCCACAAATTACACAAGAGCCCCGCCTCCCCCTCGTCTCAAAGCGTGTGTCAAGATTGACATCTTATTAGATTCTTTATATCTTTAGTTATATGTAAGTGCAGGTGAAACAACAGCAGCAGAGAAAGAGGGATGTTGATTGGCTGCAGTGAGTGCAAGTTCAGGTCTACAAGCTGTGCAACTTTCTGTACAATCAGCAGTCCTGCTATATATAAATCTGTGCTTTCACCTGTTTCTCCTTATTTTTCATCTCTTCTGTTTGTTTTCCAGGTGCAAATGATGAAAGAGTGACAGCTATATAGTGCTAGCTGTATTTTTATACATATTTTCCGCATGTGATGTGACAGTGACAGTGTTGTTTTATGTGCTGTGCATGTCAGCTGCAAGAAGCAACATAAACGAAACATCCCTCCAACACAGCAGCATATCATCAAAATGAACACCAAACCATCATCTGATCCACTGAGACAGATTGTCCTGGACCCAGAGAGTCCCAGGTCTGACCCTCTAAACATCCACCTTTGACCTCTGACCTCTCTCACCTGATGAGGTCCAGCAGGGCATCGGCCGAGGTCATGACGGGCCCCCCTCCCAGCCGGTTACTCTCCATCTCCGTCCCCACACCGGGTTTGATGATGAGGACGAGCACGATGCCAACCACCACGGCGATGAAGGTGGTCCACAGGTAGTAGGTGACGGTCAGGACGCCCATCCGACAGCACGCCTTCGACTCCATCGACGATAGACCGGACATCAAACTGCACAAACAGACGGACACTTGTTGGTTTAAAGGCACATTTAGGAATACTCTCATGTTCTGTTGTCTCCAGTTTCCAGTTTCATCTCTGTAAATGGTAAATGGACTTGCATTTATATAATGCCTTTCTAGTCTTCCGACCACTCAAAACGCTCAGATCAGGATCAGGCTCATAGACACAATCAGTTAGAAATGCCCTTGATCGGCCTCGATACCAATCTTTGAGATTCACATCCGTAGTCTGAACCACATTTCATCACAATCCATCCAATAGTTGTTGAGATATTTCAGTTTCATAAAGTTATAGTGATGGATTAGCTTTTTGCAGTAAGTTTTTGAACTGCTGTTATCCAACAAAATACATGTGCATCATACAGACCTTGCAGGTGGATTCTTTTTCTCTTTTGATGGAGCTAGGCTAACAGTTTCCCCCTGCTTCCGGTCCAGGGGACATTTTATGGGTCGTTTTTTCAGTCCACAGACAACAGTGGATTGAAGGAAACTTTTAGTTCCTTGAAAGGTAGTTCCAGGGACTAAAGGTAGTAGGTAGCAAAGGGACCTTTTGATGGAAACCCGGCTCTACGGTGGCTGTCAGGTAACATAACAATGTAAAAGTCTCTCTTTGGAGCCAGTGTTTGGTTTGTCCGTTCTGAGCTACTGGAGAAGCATGGCAGAGCAACATGGCGGACTCCGTGAAGAGGACCTGCTCCCTAGGTACTGTAGATATGAAGGGCTCATTCTAAGCTAACAAAACACAATGATTCACAATGATGTTTCAGGTGATTATACACTAATGAAAACATAGTTATGAATATAATAATATTCCATTTCTGCTAATAGATCACCTGAAATGTTACACACTGTTCCTTTAAGGAACAGCTTGAATGCAGGCAATTTATTCTTAATGCAATGCTGAGCTATTCAATTGTCAAGTATATACATTGGATTGATTTAAATAACTTTAATATACTTGAAGTGTGTATTGTGCAGCTCTGACTTTTTATCTATCGAAATCATAAGGACAACATTTTAATGTGTCCAATGCTTTGGTTTATGACCAAATACCTGCAGAACTAATGGCACTCCCATCAGCCTCAGCTGTACTTACTGATAATAAGCTAATGTTAGCATGCTAACACACTAAACTAAGATGGTGAACATGGTATTTCAATTTTTGTGGAGGTTCAACAACAGTTTGGTTCTGACCTTGAAACTCTCTTTACCTGTCTGTGTGGTGTTTTGGTGCCCAGCTGAACAAACTGGTGGGAGATTCATTCAGATGAAGCAGTACAAACAGAGTTGTTGATATAAGGACTTTGTGCTGACATCTTACAAACCTGCTCGTTTCTGGAGGAACGTCACTCAGCTGGCAAACCAAATACTTGCAGCTAATGTGCAGAAAATAACGCTTAAAATGTAAATGAATTCAACCAGTAGATGCGTTTAAGTCAGCATAAAAAAAAAATAACATTAAAAGTGTTTAAAGCATTCTGCATTGATCTTTATACTGTGTGAAACGTTTCTCCTTCAGTTCATTAAATATCTGCAAACATATGAAGGCAGCAGCATGAAAACAACACCAGACTGCTACAGAATAACCACACACAACTCTACACACACATCACACTGAGCAATATGCAGCTTTGAGTAAGTCAACTTGACTACTAAAAAAGAAAACCAAAAAGAATAACATGGACGATTCCAGGATTATGTACTGAGGATTCACCACAACCACAGAGTTTTCTCTGTGGATAGATATTATCCTTGCCTGGGTCCACACCTTAGAATCTTCCCACTCCATGAGTTCCAGTTGACAATTCTTTCTGATATCAGGCAAATATGATCCCATCTGTTAAAAGGCTCTGATGAAGGGGCATAGAAAAAAACTTGTGCATAGAAAAGGCTGGGAAACTCATCAGTAGTGGAACCTTAAATGTCAGAAATCGTCCAAACTAAATTTCTTTTTGTCTCCAGGCTTTACTCGTTTCATTTGTCTCGCTGATGTTTCATTTACTATTTAAATATTTGTAATAAATCTGCTGGTGTGTGACAAACATAAAAACATCGACCTACCTGGATGTGATGAGAGGAAGGATGAGCATCTTCAGCATCCTCATCAGCAGCTCTCCAGGAAAAGAGAAGTAGATCTTTGCCTGTGGTGATAAAATACACCTCAGATCAATATTTCAAAATAAAAGCGGGGCTTTTGTCATTGTTTGTTTAGTTATTGGTAAAATGCTTCATGGTGTTAGATCTTTTTGACCTGTAAAGCAGCATAAAGCAACATATTGATGCTTCTGATTCTGTTCTGTGCAGCAAAACAGTTGATGAAGTTACACATTCATATTGGTAGAAAGAATCATGTCTACAGAAACAAACTTTAAATAAAGTAGGAACTGAAGTTAAAGGTTGTTGTTGCTGGTCGGGTCTATTATCAAGGAGCAGCCAAACAGTAAACAAACAGATGTTGTAGAAATATTATTTGTAAGGTGGTGTGGAGAGTTTCTATAACGCAATCCATACATGTGTACAAGAATCTGAAAAATGTGTACCCATACTACCCAAATAAGTGAACGTTTGTACGTATAGGGCTGTCAAAGTTAAAGCGATAACGTGTTAGCGTAAATTTGTTTTAACTCCACTAATTTCTTTTACACAACTTACGATTTTTAGGTTTTAGCGGGCTCAGTTTTAAAGCTAGAGTGAAGATGATGATGATACTAGAAAACCTAATGAATCCATCGGTACCAACCATGTCATACTAGCTTGTCGCAAAGGAGGCTAAATAACGCTCCAAACTTATGCTAAATTTTGGCGAGGAAAGACTGGCATGGCCATTTTTAAAGGAGTCCATTGACCTCTGACCTCAAGATATGCGAATGAAAATGGGTTCTATGGGTACCCACGAGTCTATCGTAGCGGACCCTCAAAAGGCTGCAGCAGCGTGAGCCTGCGAGCTTTGACTCAGGGTGAATAAACCCTGAGCTAGAGACACATCACTGCACACACCTGCAGATCTCAGCAGGAGCGCAGCCAAAGTCACATTAAGAGGCGACTTGAGGTGTTGTTCAGTATTTTGAGCACATTTTCAGAATCATGTTACCAAGTACAAATTAGGACTGTCAAAGTTAAAGCGTTAACGCATTGACGCAAATTCGTTTTAACGCCACTAATTTCTTTAATGCATTATCGCAATCAATATTTCAGAGGTAGAGTGAAGATACTGGCATCATATGATATGTCATGGCTATTTTCCTTGACCTCTGACCTCCAGATATGTGAATGTAAATGGGTTCTATGGGTACCCACGAGTCTCCCCTTTACAGACATGCCCATTTTATGATAATCACATGCAGTTTGGGGCAAGTCATAGTCAAGTCAGCACACTGACAGCTGTTGTTGCCTGTTGGGCTGCAGTTTGACATGTTATGATTGGAGCATATTGTTTTATGATAAATGCAGTACCTGTGAGGGTTTGAGGATGAATGAAAAAGGAAACCAAAGAAACATCAGATTTGGTGCTTGGTTTAAGGCAAGACAAGGCGAGATGTTGGGCTATTTTGCTTCTTTCAGACTAGTAGAAAGAAAACATCCAAAATACACATTTAGGTGTTATTTTTACTACTTTGTCTATTTGCATTTGAAGATTTCTCCTGAATTCACCAAAAGTTAGCTTTAGATAAGGCCTCATTTACATATATGAACATAACATTTCAGAAAACTTGTAATACAAAAGATTATTGTCTTAATGTAAGTGATCACCTGGGAAGTTTCACGGTGATACCTATTAGTTAAATGTCTTGTATGCATGGAATTTTACAATCCACATCTTTAAAGGCCGTTGTTTCTCTAACTCTGAGTCAGAAATCTCCACTTCAGTAGCACTTACATCCACCAAACTTTCCAGTTTCATTCCTATCTATATTCAGAAGGTTTTTACTGAAGGGTTTGTTCACACATCATTCATAGCCTGATTTATACAACATTTTATTTCTAAAAACATGGCGAAAATGGATCTTTTTATGGCTGTTTACAGTATTTTCTTATTAAGAAGTGATACAAAGAGATACCCAACATTCCCTCAGTGAAAACCTTTGATTCTAATATGTCAACAAAATGAAACAAGAATTTTGAACCTGGCTTTATCCAATGTTCAGATTTCTGTTCCGGAAATGTATGCAAATTAGCACATACGTAATAAGATAATGCCTCATTTTCATATTCAAACATAACTTTTCAGAAAATATGAAAGACAAAAAAATAATTGTGTTTATGTTAGTAGTCAACTGGGGAAGTTTCATGGTGATATCTATTAGTTAAAATGTCGACCCTATTCTCCTGTAGTGTCTCCCCTTAGACACTCTTGATCAGAGCATGTGACGTCTACTTAAACCTTTAACACTGGAAGACCTTTTAATTCCAGAGGCTCCTCCAACACACATTCACATTTGAAACTAGAAGGCCGCTGTGAGTGTGCAAAACTCCGTCAAGGCCGTTTCCATAAGTAAAAAAGTTGAATGGGTTCTTCCTTGGCCCGTGCTACACCCTTCTACCATGTTTTATGAAAAGTGACCCAGTAGTTTCCGTAAACCTGCTGATAAACAAACAACAAACCGATCTGAAAACATAAGCTCCTCGGCGGAGGTATTATGTTGTGATCCTGTGTCCTCCATGTTTCTGTCTCTATATTCAGCCACTGTTGAACAGATCAATCATTCCTGGAAAGAGTTCACAGAGAAACGGCACTATTTCTAACTAACAGTTAAAATGCTTTATATACTATTTATCTAAAAGGCTTGAGTTGAATGTTATTTAAGAAGTCTGTAAAATATTTCATTATGAGTATTTTTAGTATTATTTAATTTTAGGGCTGCAACTAACCATTATCTTAATGATCAATCTGCAGATTATTTTCTCAATGAATCAATTGTTTTGTCTATAATCTATCAGAATATTATCTATTTATTTTGATAAAAATGTCCATCATAATTTTCTAAAGTCCAAGGTGATTTGTTCAACAGTCCAAAAGATATTCAGATTACTGTGATATATAAGCAATGTTGTAAGGTAACTACGTACATTTACTCAAGTACAATTTTGAGATACTTATGTATTATATTATAATAAATAGATATATATTATGTCATAAAATTAAATTAAACTTTTACTAAACTACATTGCAGAAGAGAATATTGTAGTTTTTACTCCACTTCATCGATCTGACAGCTGTACTCACTTTTCATATTAAGATTTCACAACATCAGCATAATAAAATATATAATATTTCTTATTAAATACATAACAGTAATTAAAAATGCTGCATATACATGCAATAATAATTAAATCATACAATGTTTAAATAATATATGAGTAACACTCATGTGGGCATTTTTATTTTGATACTTTTAATTACATTTTGCTGATAATACTTGTGTACTTTTACTGAAGTAAAATTCTGAATGCAGGACTTTAACAGTGTGGTATTAGTACTTTTACTCAAGTAAACGATCTGAGTACTTTTTTCACAACATAGAGACAGAGAAAAGCAGCAAATCCTCACATTTAACATTTGTGCTTGTAAAATGACACAAACAATTAATTGATCATGCAAATAGTAAACTGATGGATCATTTTAGGTCTCATTCACAGAAAAACACAGTCTCAAAACTTCAATCCATCATTGGCTTTTTTTTTGTTGGCCTAAAGGTCGTCACATTTAAATATGTTAAATACCTACCATGTGTATGTATAAAAGGTACAATGTGTAGGATTTGGTGGCATCTAGTGGTGTGTTTGCAGATTGCAACCAACTGAGAACCCCTTCGCTCACTCCTCCCTTTCCAAAACTGCGGTAATGTGAGCCGCCAGTTTCAGCTCCTCACAGTCAGCTGAGAAAAAATATTTGGCTCTAACTGACAAGAAGAAACTACCTGAGAGGATGACGGCCACTTTGATTGAATGGAGGAATTAATGAGGTTTGGACTGGCTGTAGTCTCCCTCTGTGATTGTTAATGCTCCCTGACACTGTTTTCTATCACAACAACATGAGCCTGCAGAGGTTCAGTGGTTCCATTTAAAGGAAAACATCAGCATCAGAGGTTTAAATTAAATTCTAATTAGCCTTCAAAGCTGCCTGTGGAGATTTCTTTAAAAAAATAAAATTAAAAAAATGTATGTAAAACTCATTGTGTGTATCCTTGAGCTCTAACAAACCTATTTCCTTCCTTATAAAACATTTGCAAAGACGATTTTTTTTTCTTCAATATTTAAATCCTGCATTTTTAACATCCATGTTTGGGACCCTCTTGTAAAAACAAATGTCAAAAACACCCGACCGACTGGAAAGTTAAAGGAAAAATATCAACATGGGAGCTTGACGGGAAATTTAAACCTGTAATAACTTATTTTTGGCCACTTGGGGGCAGTAGACCAAGCTGTAAACACGTCGATTGCATCCAAAATTCCACACTGACATGATAATATTACGCTATGACAGTATGTGAGATTTTTTAGTATGTCCAGAATCTTAGTAGGAAACCATAGTACGCGAATTGCATACTATTTCCAGTGAAATATTACAGTACGCAAACACTGGACACTATGCCGGCATAAATATCCCATAATGCAATGCGGTAGTGATGACAACGTTCGTAACAGATAATGGCAGACAGCTCTGTAACATTCAATTAAAGTGTGAGTATAACATTCCACTTTGCTAGAGGCATAATATAGTTTTTTAACTTAGTTCAGACTTTATGATTCTCACAAATCAGCGTTTGGTCACATGACGCTGGCACGGATCACAATGGTTACACGTTTCCAACCAGCCAGGAGGCTTTCAAGAAGTGAAGTGGTAATCAAAGTTCAGTGTGTCCGAAAAGATACATACTAGAGTTTATTCCCACAAAAGCATGTTGAATGCTAGTACACATATTGAGTATGTAGTGCATAGTATGTGATTTCGGACGCAGACATCGCCTTATAAAGTGGCTAACATGTTAGCAAACAGCTGCCTTCAACATGCACAACATGATCATCCAAGCTAAAACAACTCAAATAGTTTAAGCTATTAAACTGAACAGTTAGCTAACCTGAATTAAACAGTTTTAGCTGCTAAAATCAGCAGTTAGCTAACTTGAACTAAACTGTTTTAACTGCTAACCTCAACCAAACTGTTTCATTTGCCACTAAACTGAACGAGATGTTGAAGTATCAGTTGTCTACTTCTACGTCCAGCAGACACAGAGCTACTTCAGCATCTGGCCAAAAATTAAGTTAGTAAACTGAACTGTTAACCTGAATTTAAAGAGACTGTTTGTAACTTCTTACACGTATAAATCATTGTGGGTCGGTGTCCCATGCGCACTCGCTTGTGGCTACGCTGTTCAGACTCAGACTCCAACACAAACTACACGAAAGCACCAAAACCTCTTGGTGATATCTAGAGAAGCCCGTTTGTTAAACAGTGTTGACCGCGGTCGGAGGACGCAGTGGGAGGACGCAGGGGAGACCGTAGCTTTGGTCTCCAGGGCCGGAGTCTCTGCTGTACTCTGCTCCTCTGCTCCTCTGCCTGCCTTCACTCACACACCGCGCTCGTTCTTTCTCTTTCGCTCCACCTCTCACGTGCATGCTGCTCACTCCACACTGCAAAAGAGTTAGTTTAGCTCTGAGAATATCTAGTGAACGTTTGTGCAGAAATAACTGCTGCAGCTCCTCCAGACCAACAGAGGTTTCCCGTGTCTTGTGAACACGCAGAGAGAAACGTTATCGTCTCCGACCAAAACTCCGGTGTCTCCCCTGTTCCCTCCGGCCGCGGTCGGGAGGCTGAAGCAGGAAAAGCCAACACTAGGATCAGCATTGATTCATGGAGAGACCTTCGTCTGGTCAGCTAACATTACTGCCAAGCAGCTGAAATATAGAGTGATATTGTGCTTTTAGCTGACGTGTGTCGCCTCACTGTTTTGATCGATGCTCGTTCATGTCTATGTAGAGCGAGCAAGCGCGAGCAACAGGACGCTGACTTTAGTTTACTTCACGGCCACAGGTGTCGCTGTTAACAAGACATTTCTGATTCTTACAAACAGTCCCTTTAACAGTTTTAGCTGCTAAAATAAACAGCTAGCTAACTTAAAGCAAACTATTTTAGTTGCTCAATTAACTAATTAGCTAACCTGATCTACACTGTTTGAGTTTGTTAGCTCAAACTTTTAGCTAATAAACAAACTGTAAGCTAACCTAAACTATTTTAGCTAGTAAAACAGTAGTTGGCTAATTTGAACTGAACTACTTTAGCTGCTAACCTCAACCAAACTGTTTAATTAACCACTAAACTGAATGAGAAGTGGAAAGAGCGGCAGAAATTAGATGTTGATATATCAGTTGTCTACTTCTACGTCCAGCAGACACAGAGCTACTTTAAAAAAATAAAATAAGCTAGTAAACTGAACTGTTAACCTGAATTTAACAGTTTTAGCCTGTTAAATTAGCTCTAAATTTGAGCACTGACATTTTTCATCTGTGCATTTGAGTCCTAACAGGAAATTTAAAGGACACTATGAAAGCGAGGAGAAATTTAAAGGAAGGTATCAGTGGGGAAGTCCCAGCATCTAGCCTGTCATTAATGGACATGCAGCATTGACAAAACAATTTAATGAAGTCTTGTGGGAAATTAAATTTCAAGGCCTGTGGAAAGTATTTACATGGGAGCCATTTTTTATATTTTGACATGTCCCAGCAAGTGAGTCCTGTTGGGAAGTTCAATAGAATGATTCACATGGACCTTAAAAGAAAGTATCAATGCAGGAGCAAATCTTTTGAGTCCCAGCAGGTGAGTCTGGAAAGAAAGTTAAAGTACAGCCCCGTAGTTAACACTTTCCATCCCAACATGTGAGTCATAGTTACCTGTGTGGACAGCTGAGTTCCCCTCAGCATGAAGCCTAGCGTGCAGCCGGTGATGACGGCGATGACCGATAGTGTCAGCAGCCCATGCCTCTTTAAGAAAGTCCTCAGGTTACTCTTCAGGTACCCCGTCCCCTGGAGGAAAGTCTTCACTCGGTCCCCCATCGTCCTCCCTGCGTCTCCCGGAGCATACGAACCCTGGTCGGAGCGCGCCTCCTCCTCGCCGCTCGGTAAAAGAAGCTCCTCCATGCCGTCCAAGTTTTCTGTTGGCCTCCGTTACTGCGTACGGCTGGCGGGAGACAAACCTGTAGAGAGCCGAAGAAGATCTAACCTTTTCCACTGAGGGATTAAATCATCACGATCAGAGCCAACGGCAGCGCTGCAGGCCGGCTGCAGGCAGATTTACAGCCACTATAAGAGGCTTAAGGTGGAATAACCTCACACGCCTTTGTTGTGGCATCTGGTCTTGCTGCTGGGCCATCCTGGACCCGGTCTTGTTGTTGTTTCTGTGTTTTTGGCTGAACTGGAGGGGTCAAGAAGTCTACAGAGAGGTCAGAGGATCCTGTAGGTTTAGATGGAGTTGTTGAACTCTGAGGTTTTAACTTTCTGAGCTCAAATTATGGTCAGTAAGATTTTGTTACTAAACTAAAAGATAAAAAAATAAAATAATGCAGCCTATCTTTCTCCATTCATGACTCCCATAACTAATTCCAAGAGGTTTTGACAGTATGTAAATAGTTATTCATGTAGGCCTAAATCGATGTACGGTTTGTGTCTTTTAGGGAAAATGTGGCTGGCAAACAAATGAGGTCAGCTTATTCTCATTATCAATTGTTTAGTCCAACCAACAGTTCAAAATATTCAGTACAGTAAGTTAAGTAATAATACACAACTAATTCTGGCCAGGATTCCTTATATAATTTGTGCACATTTGTTAATTTGTTATCGGACCAAATGGGTGGACCAATGGCACCTTCCCCACATCCTACCCCCTACTTCAACCCATCTTGCTCAGATCACACCCATGTTCCAACTCTTCTCTCCACATTCACACACTTGCATTTCTCTGCAGAGTTCAGCTGCAGATCCTCTCATGTCCACTAGATGCTGCTCCAAGAGAAGAATCAACACTGAACTCTACAAATCTACCACCACCCGCAGCAGCAGCAGCAGCAGCAGCAGCAGTAGTAGTAATAGTAATATTATTATTATTAGTGGTAGAAATATTAATAAGATCAAGAAAAAAGTTGTGATTGAGATGTGGCATATCACTACTATACTCGCTCCATCTGAATAATACATTTTGTTGATGTTGATAAAAGGATGAGATTAGTCAGCTTTGTAAATTAAATTAAATGTACACTATAGGCTACCGTATAAAATAGAATGTAAGACTGTCAGACTGTCAGACTGCAGACTGTCAGTCTGACAGTATGTCTGAAATCAAATTGTTCATTTTAACTGGACAACCTAAAAAAGATGCCAACAGATCTGAGAATCTTTCTTACAGAAAGTAAAGTGGAATCTTGATCAGGAGGCCGACTGCTGAGTTCCACCTCTATAATCCGTAGATGGATCTCTTATTGATCACATTACAGTTGACCTAAACTCTGGGATTACATTCAGATGTCCAGATCCTGACGTTAGCATTTGACAAAGTTGGCTTTAAAGATTGTAAACTCTGGTCCATCAGGATTAATCCAATCACTGCTGTTAGAGGCTGGTGTCACGCCAGGATCAGGTCTGAGGGAAGCAGCTGTGACGCAGTGATTCACCTGCAGGTCCACTAGAGTCCAACACAAACTCGCACCAAGACCAGAGCTGCAGACATCCCATGTATGTATCATGAACTGGTTTGTTACCTCGTGGCTGATCTCATCAGTCCTGTGATTCAATAGTGTGTAAAAGTGTTGAGTTCAGTGTCGACTCGTCTTTGGTCCGATTCTACACCGAAATGTCCAAAAAATATTCTTTCACAATGAACGCCACGCCAGAGCAGCAACATCCGAGGGAGAAACATGAGTCAATGAACAAACAAAAAGAAGACCAATGATGAAATGTAAAACAGAGTGAATACTGGACTTCCATTCATCGGGTACACATCATGTTGTTCTGTGTCTGCTGCTGCTTACATCACATAAAGAATCAAGCTATTCTTACACAACAAGTATGTTAATAATCACTTTAATTTCTACTAACACAAAAGAAACATGAGACAACAATGGGATGACACCATCATAAATACAAAACTATTCAAGATCACAATATGAACACACAACAATGAAAAAAGTCATAAAAATATGCATGTACATGGATATATGTTGTAAAAGGCTCCAGTGTGATTATTTCAACTTCATACAGAGACTAGGTTTATTAAAAAACTAAAGCGGAACTTAACACCAGACTCTGTATTTGACTTTTGCAGTGGTGGAAAGTAACTAAGTAATTTTACACCAGTACAATTTTGAGCTACTTGTACTTTACTTGAGTATTTATTTTATACTTTATACTTCTACTCCACTACATCTCAGAGGGAAATATTGTACTTTTTTATTGCACTACATTTACTCGACAGCTGTAGTTACTTTGCAGATTCAAATTGATAATACAAAATATAATCAACTAATAAATTATGATGCAGAGTCCTGCTCACCCCGTCGGGGTTCATTATCCCTCTTATTACATAGCTACTTACCAAAGAGATAATTATTGACACAAAATGTTGATTTAAAATGATTTCATTGCTTCCGCTAAAAGAATAGTCCTCTCGCTGTGTACAGAGATCAGAACTGCGTCCATAGCAACGGTCTGCTATAGAGAAATAACAGACCATAGAATGCCGTAGTTGACCAATCAGAATCGAGTATTCAACAAAGCCGTGTAATAATATAGATTAAGCCAGCCAGCAGTATATAAAGTAATTAACATTAGCTCCACCTTTACTAGCTGCAACATTGAAGTGATAAATACATTAACGCATCAATAATTATAATCCAATTACTTAAGTAAAAGATCTGAGTTCTTCTTCCACCTCTGAACTTTTGGTTTACAACAGTGTATTGACATGAGGGGTAACTGGTAAAAAAAAGTATTGCAGAAATGAAAAAGTGCAAAAAAGCGATTAATTACTTGTCAATGAAATATATTATTTGATGTATATTTGTTACTTACCTACAATAATTCACTTGTCTTTACAATGTTTGAAGTCATTATGTGTTTTTTCTTCTTGTTTCTTCACTGAACATATCCCCTTTCAGCAACGTCTCCCATTCTTAAATGATTATTACAGTATATTTATCTACATTTAGCTGCTTCAGCCTGCATTTCAACAACTTCAAACATTCAATTTAGAATCTAGAATTCAAATTCCAGTAATTTTGTAACTTATACCTAGAGGATTTTAAATAAACATGCTAAAGCCCAAATTAAATTACATTTAGTCTTCTGTTTTTGTAGTCATAAATAATGTTGACGTTGTTTTTTAAGTAATGTTAATCATTTGAATGAAGAAAAGAAAAAGCCTTTGGGGAAATATCAGAAATGCTCCTTTTGGTCTCAGCCATCTCGGGGAGGTCTCAAAGGTACACACAATGAGTTTTGGCGAGAAGGTTTGTTTTGCTGCCTTCTGGTGGAAGTTACACGTGTGTTTCACTTGTAACCACACCCAACAGTGATGTCATAGTGTCCTGGAGTACACCTGTAGATCACTGCAGCAAGTTAAACCACTGGAGGTCAGTACAGACAAGATTTTACGGGGGGGAACGTTACTCTTTAAGATTCATTTGTTATATTTCTGTTTAAACTGTTTACATCACAGACACAGCTGACAGCTTGTGTTCATCCAGCTGATCCAGATGTTTCTGCTGCCTTTATGGAGTTATGAGTATTCCTTTGGTATTGCTGTGTGTCAGAGCACTTGTGTGTCAGGGCACTTCCTGTGTGTCACCACTTGATGAAGACGAGTGCGGCGAGCACCGTGTAGCCGAGGATGAGGAAGAGCACTTTGAGCAGCCGGTCCCGTTTGTCATCCAGCTCTCGGGACAGAATCTCAAAGAAGGTGACAAACAGGAAGGTTCCGGCGGCGAATCCCTGCAGCACCACCGACACCACGCTGCCCGCCAGCGTCTGAGTTGACTCGATACCCATCCCCACCACCATCCCCAGCGGGATCATAAGGCTGACCATGACGCCCAGCTTGGCGGCGTCCTTCATGCCGAGCGACGCCTTGGCCACACTCACCCCGAGTGCCACGGCGGCCAGTGTCTCGTGCACGGCCACGCCCAGGTAGAGGCTGCCCAGCTTAGCTCCGTCCTCCTGCAGACCGAGCGCCAGGCCCTCAAACACAGAGTGAGCCGACAGAGCCAGGACCAGGCTGGCTAACCGCAGAGGCCCCGCCCCCGCCAGCTCAGCGGGGCTGAAGTGTCCGTGATGGTGTCCATGGGAACGGTGCTCGCCCGGCGAGCCCCGCGCAGAGGAGATGAAGGGCGTGTCGTACTCTGAGTCGCTGCCGGCCTCGGAGCCACCGGCATTGAAGGTCTCCAGGTCGATGAAGGACGGTTTCTCCTTCCTGAAGGTGAGCACGGCCTGCTCCACGAACACGGTGAGAAAGAAGCCAAGCATCATCATTGTCTCAGCCAGAGGATAGTCACTGCTGATCTTCAGCTGCTGGAAGACTTCGGCCACCTGTCGATAGTCAACACACACTGGAGATCAACTCAGATCAAAACTCATCCAGCTGGACGGTCAGACGGCATTTTAGTGGTTCTGAATCCAGTTTCAAATCCAAGTTCTGTTGAATCTTTTAGATTTCTAACGCCAAATTCACACCAGAGCAGCGGCGAAGTGCGGCAAGATGCCCTGCAGTGTCTATGAAAAGCTGCGGCGGCCGCTCCCAAGCTCAGCGAGCTGTAGCCTCTTGATTCTGTGGCGAATTGTAGCCAAACTAAAAGTTGGGAAAAGTTATACTTTTAGCAGCAAAGTGCGACCACAGTAAACCCACAGCCAATCAGTAAACAGACCCTCTGACTCCAGTGAGATGTAGACCTATGTTACAAAAAATGTCTTCCCGTCTGAAACACATGAACAGCAGCCTCCTAGCTGCAGAAAATTGTAATTATTGCAGCGAACCGCACTTCTCTGCAGCCTGGTGTGAATTCGACATAATCACTGTCATTGAATTTGTTGTAGGGTTGAGCCAGTGTAAATATTTTCAAACCGGCACCACCTTGACTCAGCAGCCGCTCCACCAACACTAAAATGAGAATAGCTGGTCCACTTTAAAGGTAGGTCAGCCAATTATGTTAATCACATTGTTATATTGCTTATTACTATTGCAATATAAGC
The DNA here is from genome assembly GCF_043250625.1 of Sebastes fasciatus. Classification (NCBI taxonomy): domain Eukaryota; kingdom Metazoa; phylum Chordata; class Actinopteri; order Perciformes; family Sebastidae; genus Sebastes; species Sebastes fasciatus. Next base: position 37,584,554 of record NC_133799.1, read on the forward strand.
TGGATTTAGCGCTGTGGTGCCGTCGGCACCTGTTTCTGATGTAGGCTACTTTTATTTGCCAGAATGTGTCATATAGACCAATGCTGATTCAGCCAGTTTGCATAAAATATGCATTGTGTGTGCATGTGCGCGTGTTACCTTGTCTCTGACGGCAGGCAGCAGAGCGTTGAAGCATGTTGCCAGGAACACGCCTCCTCCAAACGAGTTACACAGAGACAGAGCTCTCCTGTATCTGTGTGCCTTGTCGTAGTCGGCTAGCAGGAGGCGCACTGGGACCAGTACACCCGCCAGCATGAGACCGAACAATCCCAACAGGCCGAGCAGCTTGGCCACCAGGATCTCCATCCTGAAGCTCAAACACTACAGCCTCATCACACACACCTTCACTCTGCAGCTGCTGGACTCTACTGGTTCTAATGGGACAGACAGAGACACTGTGAGCTGAATGAGAGACATTAGTGGACAGGGAAGTACATAATAAACCAGTCCACCCAGATTCTTCAGCTGAGGATTTGGCAAAACATACAAATCTCCATTGACAGAGAAAATTACTGCGTTGTGGTTGAAAACAATGAAGTACATTTACTCCTGTATTTTTCTTGCTTATTTCTATTTTGTATTTAACAGTAAAATCCTACTTTTACATTAATGCATGACTAATGATCTAATGATCTAATGATCTAATAGTGTAACTGAGCGTGATATAGAACAGTCACAGGGGACATGTTTCATGTTTCAATGCTTTACGAACAATACCCTGATGGTACTTAGTTACATACTGTTACTTCAGTCATATGTTCAATGCAGAGCTGTTCCCTGTAGTTGAGATGAGGATGTTCACAGTGAGGTGTGAAGATAATCATCTGAATACTTCTACACAATCATGAGACATCCTCCTCCTGACACACTCTAAATATTAGAAAAACGTCAAACTACATGAATAAACTGGTTGTTTGTGTGACTGTTTATTAACCGTTATGTTAATTTTATGTCAACGTCTAGTTACCAGCATTAACCCCGTTAACTTCCGGTAGGAACTTCACAATAAAACATGACCGTGCATCAGCACTCGTGCCAATATTGTTTTACAAATGTCTCCTTCATATCTCGTTTACTCTTTAAGATTAAACTACTAAACGTGTAACTTTACAAATGTGCTTCTTCAGTTATTCTCATATATTTGACTCGTTTACGTTAGAGGCTAAATTAATCACTTCCGCTCGTGTTCCGGCTAACAGCGGCTAACAGCGGCTAGCTTGACTGAGCTGCTAACATTAGCATGTCGTTAGCAGCTAGAGATGCTAGCTAGTAGCTACAACCTGAACACTGTGGTGATAGATGGAGGAAGCTGTTCACCTCTGTGGTTTGTTTGTTGTCGAAGCAGCGACCTCAGCTCAACAGAAACATGTTAAACCTCTAAATCACGAGTCGGCGTCACTGTGTTTACCTGTCCGACCGTCTCTCCTCCAGCAGGTGAGCAGGAAAAGACTTCCTCATTACGTCACGCGTCCTCTGAGCGCTGAGTGGTCATCATATTAATGACGTCATTCAGCACCAGAGCGTGAGTGGTGTTTTATTCCCAGAACAACAGTGATGAAAGAAGTATTCACATCCTAATACCTTGTACTAATACCACACAATACAAATACTCTGTTACAAGCTAAAGTCCTGCATTGAAAATGCTACTTAAAGGGACTGTTTGTAACATTCAGGAATGTCTTGTTAACAGCGACACCTGTGGCCGTTAAGTCAACGGAAGTCAGCGTCCTGTTACTCGTGCTTGCTCGTGCTGAATAGACATGAAGGAGCATCGCTCAAAACAGTGAGGCGACACACGTCAGCTAAAAGCACAATATCACTCTATATTTCAGCTGCTTGGCAGTAATGTTAGCTGACCAGACAAAGGTCTCTCCATGAATCACTGCTGATCCTAGTGTTGGCTTTTCCTGCTTCAGCCTCCCGACCGCGGCCGGAGGGAACAGGGGAGACACCTGAGTTTTGGTCGGAGACGATAACGTTTCTCTCTGCGGAGCCCCGTCACTTCACAAGACACGGGAAACCTCTGTTGGTCTGGAGGAGCTGCAGCAGTTATTTCTGCACAAACGTCCACTGTACATTCACTAGATATTCTCAGAGCTAAACTAACTCTTCTGCAGTGTGGAGTGAGCGCGCATGAACGTGAGAGTGGAGCGAGCTGAGTGAAGGCAAGCAGGCAGAGGAGCAGAGGAGCAGAGTACAGCAGAGACTCCGGTCATGGAGACCAAAGCTACGGTCTCCCCCGCGTCCTCCGACCGCGGCCAACACTGTTTAACAGACGGGCTTCACTAGATACAACCAAGAGGTTTTGGTGCTTCACTGTAGTTGGTGTTGGAGTCTGATGGTACGTGTCCACAGGGAGTCTGAACAGCGTAGCCACACGCGAGCGCGCATATGCGAGCGCGCATGGGAAACCAACCCGGTTGATTTATACGTGTAAAAAGTTACAAACAGTCCCTTTAAGTAATAATTTGTAAGTATAATCAGGAACATGTAGTTAAAGTAGAAAAAGTAGAAAAAATGTCCCCTGTGACTGTTATACTATTATACTGTTTATTAGATTATGATTACTCATGCATTAATGTAAAAGCAGGATTTTTGACTGTTGTAGTAGGTAAAGGTGAAGCTCATTTTGAACTATTAACTAATTATTATTTTTCATTATGTTTTAATCTGTTGACTATTTTCTCCATTAATTGATTGTTTGGTTTGTAAAAATAGTGAGAAATACTGTCACAATTACCCATAGCCCAATGTTTGTTTTGTCCAACTCACAGTCCAAACCTCCACATTATTACTTATACATTACAACTATTACAATTCTGAAAAGGAAAAGCAGCAAATCTTCACATTTGTGAAGCTGGACCCATGAAATGTTTTACATGAAAAATGACTTAAACCATCAAAATAGTTGCCAATTAATTTGATGTCATTCGACTAATCGTTTAATGGTATACTTGTATAAACTATTGGGTAGTTTAATTTATAACAAAAAAAATCATATTTTATAAACTCTTCATGTTTTGTGTGCACAAATCTTAATTTGCAAGGTAACTAAACGTAGTGGAGTAAAAAGTACAATATTTGACTCTGAGATGTAGTGGAGTAGAAGTAGAAATGAACATGAAAAGAAAATACTCAAGTAAAGTACAAGTACCTCAAATTTGTACTTAAGTACAGTACTTGAGTAAACCACTGCAAAACATTGTGAAATACAAGCAGAAGTATTGATTCCATTAAATCCCCTATCTGAGAATCATATGAAACAGGAAGTTGTAGAAAATAAAGTCAATGAAACCTGAAAAACTGAAACATTATTTCTGAAGAGGATGTCTATTATATAGATTATGTTGTGGAATTTCTGATACCCAGTTTAACTCAGTCAACAGCAAGGAAGAGGCCCCGGAGCTGTTGATGTCTTACACAGAAAGTTTATTGAAACTTGATCAAGGAGCAGTTGTCAGGCCTCCACATTGGTGTGCTCTCTGTGTGAAGGCCTCACCACTCTGCCCTTCCTCCCTGGTGCTCAGTGTTTTACCCTTATCATGTTTTGACTTACGCGGTTCCTCTGACATCTCTGACCCTGGTTGCTCCAGCGACTGGCTCTATGGCCCCTACTACAGACACAGCTGTACAGATAATGGCGGCGTCCCTAGACAGGAATCCAACCCAATAATGTCAACACGAGGGACACTCTGAGAGACACTCTGGTCTCACGACCAAAAAGAGAGGAATTAATAGAAAATTCCATCCCAGATTAGTTCTGATGTAACAGAGCCTCTAATATGGTTACTGTGAATTTACATCTTCAGGTAATCATATAATCAGTGAACATGCTTGGAGTCAAACATGACGTACAACTTTTCAATATTTGATATTATTTTATTCTATTTAATATATATTTTATTTCTGTATTTTAATTTATGCACTATTTTATGTATTATGTCTTGTATTCTCATTTTTACTGTGCGTTTTTATACATTTGTCATAGCATTGTTGGAGGGAACCTGAGAACTAAGTTTGACACTTGATAGTGTTGCCATCATAAGACCTTACATGGTGAAAGTTTTGTCCGTGAATCCATTTTTTTCACTTAAGAAATAAAAATAATTTGATTGTAGAAATATTTAAAAAATATGTGTATTTCCTGAATAGTGAATATTAGCAGAAGGAAAACTGCAGCTTTGTTTCTGCTGCAGACTTCAGAGGAACCGTGGCAGAAACAAACAAGAAAAACTGGTTTAAATGATTATGATGATGCAGCATTAAATATTATATTCATGTCAATTAGCAAGAAGTTTATATACATTCACAAGTTAACCTCACTCTTCACAGACAGGTGATGCTCTGGTAAACAGAAACCAGGTGCATTAAGAGAACGACGCAGAAAATATTTGGGGGGTTAAACTTATCTTTCTGACTTTAAATGCCAGTTAAACCGAACGTACAGTGACCTCTAGTGGAATTTAGTTGATCTCTACAGCCATCATTTTTGCTTATGACACCAAAAACTAAAAATTCATCTTTTTTTGTAGCCCCTCGTCACTGTTTGGACGTCTACATGTTCTCTGTAAAATTTCCCATCCAGATTGATGTGATGTTTTTACCTTTTTACACCTCTAAAATGATTTTTAAAAAAAGAATCTGAGAGGAGGACATAACTAATAGGCCTCCGTCGGTCAGGGCATGACCATGGTTGGCGCATCCTACGGATCTGGCTGTCTGGTACAGCGTCTCTTGTGGCTAAAAAGCCCAATGCGAGAGTGGCAGTCTCGATCACAGAGGTCGCATCTGTGTGTGGTTTCTGGTCTGCCTGCATTGCTGTGTTCTTTCCTGCGGGCCCCTCTTGTCTGCCGCTGTGTCCTTAAGTTTTTGTTCTCCCGTCATTAGGTGTTGGTGCAAGGTACTTCTCCACCTTGTGCGGTCAACTGCAAGAGCCTCCCAGGACTTGGTGTCGATGTCTAGGGCCTTCATGTCTCGCTTGCAGACATCTTTGAAGCGCAGGTGGGGGCGGCCTGTTGGTCTGCTCCCAGTTGCCAGTTCTCCATAGAGGAGGCGTTTGGGGATGCGACCATACTCTATGCGACATACGTGGCCCAGCCAGCGCAGCCTGCACTGTCTGAGCTGTCTGAGCTGAGTGTGCATGCTGGTGAGGCCAGCGCGGGTCAGAACCTCGGTGTTGCTTATTTTGTCTTGCCAGGATATGCCCAGGATGCGGCGGAGGCTTCTTAGATGAAAGGAGTTGAGTCGTCTCTCCTGTCTGCTGTAGGTTGTCCACGTCTCGCTGCCGTACAGCAGTGTACTGACGACACAGGCGTTGTATACTGCCATCTTGGTTTTAACTGTTAGCTTGCTGTTTTCCCACACTCGCCTGGAGAGGCGGGCGAGTGTTGTTGCTGCCTTCCCAATCCTCTTGTCGATTTCCATGTCCAGGGAAAGGTTGTCGCTAATAGTCGACCCGAGGTAGGTGAACTGTTGGACAACATCCAGTTCATAGTTGTCGATGGTAATAACTGGTGGAGCCTCGGTGTCTTGTCCCAGGACATTTGTTTTCTTCTGGCTGATGGTCAATCCGAAGTCTTTGCAGGCCTGGGAAAAGTGATCCATCAGTGTCTTAAGTTCTTGCTGAGTGTGGGTAACAACAGCTGCGTCATCGGCAAACAGCATGTCTCTAATGATGCGCTACACGGACTTTGGTCTTCGCTCTAAGGTGGGCGAGGTTGAAAAGCTTGCCGTCTGATCTGGTGTGGAGGTAGACTCCCTCTGTTGCGGCGCCAAAGGCATGCTTCAGGAGCAGAGAGAAGAGGATCCCAAAGAGTGTGGGAGCAAGGACGCAGCCTTGCTTGACACCACTGTGTATGTCAAAGGGCTCGGAGGAACTGCCGTTGAACTGCACTGTCCCCTTCATGTTGTTGTGGAAGGATTCTATTAAGCTCTGCAGTTTTGGTGGGCACCCTATCTTTGTGAGAATCTGGAAAAGACCTTCCCTGCTGACCAGGTCAAAAGCCTTGGTCAGGTCTATGAAAGCGACAAACAGGGGCATCTGCTGTTCTCTGCACTTCTCCTGGAGTTGACGGAGGGAAAAGATCATGTCTACTGTTGACCTTTTGGGTCGGAAGCCACACTGCGACTCTGGGTAGACGCGATCGGCCAGCTTCTGCAGGCGAGCCAAGATGACTCAGGCGTAGACTTTGCCAACGACGCTGAGGAGGGAGATGCCTCTGTAGTTATTACAGTCGCTTCTCTCACCCTTGTTCTTATAAAGGGTGATGATCTTGGCGTCTCTCATGTCCTGTGGAACAGCGCCTTCCTGCCAGCACTGACACAGGACCTCGTGCAGTGGAGGCAGTAGGGTGGTCATACAGTGCTTTATCAGGTCTGGGGGGATCCTATCACTGCCTGGTGCCTTTCCTGCGGCCAAGCTGTCTATGGCCTTGCTGAGCTCCTCTAGGGTTGGCTCTGCATCTAGCTCCTCCATAGTTGGTAGGTACGCAATGGAGTCAAGGGCTGAGGAAGACACGATGGTCTGTCTGGAGTAGAGGTCAGAGTAATGTTCCACCCATCTCTCCATCTGCTGGTTCTTGTCCGTGATTGTCTCTCCAGTGGAGGATTTAAGGGGAGCTGTCTTGCTCTGGGCAAAAATGATTAAAAAAAAAAGAATCTGAGAGGAGGATATAACTGCTCACAGCATAAAGACATGAAACCTGTGAGGAAGGATTGCAAAGAGATGTTGCTTCATATGGAAGGAGGCAAGGAAAACAGGATGAGAACCACTGACCTGGGAGTTAGGAACACTGTTGGGTTATTTATAGGGCTGTCAATCAATTCAAATATGTAATCTTGATTAATTCCATGATTGTCCATAGTTAAAAGCGATTAATCGCAAATTAATCACACATTTTTTATCCGTTCAAAATGTACCTTAAAGGGAGATTTGTCCAGTATTTAATACTCTTATCAACATGGGAGTGGGCAAATATGCTGCTTTATGCAAATGCATGTATATATTTCTTATTTCTTATTGGCGCTATTATTATTTATATAATCATTTAACAACACTAAACAATGACAGATATTGTCCAGAAACCCTCACAGGTACTGCATTTAGCATAAAACAATATGCTCAAATCATAACATGTCAAACTGCAGCCCAACAGGCAACAACAGCTGTCAGTGTGTCAGTGTGCTGACTTGACTATGACTTGCCCCAAACTGCATGTGATTATCATAAAGCAGGCATGTCTGTAAAGGGGAGACTCGTGGGTACCCATAGAACTCATTTACATTCACTGATCTGGAGGTCAGAGGTCAAGGGACCCCTTTGAAAATGGCCATGACAGTTTTTCCTCACCAGAATTTAGCGTAAGTTTGGAGCGTTATTTAGCCTCCTTCTCAACAAGCTAGTATGACATGGTTGGTCCGATGGATTCCTTTGTTTTCTAGTTTCATCATCATCTTCACTCTAGCTTTAAAACTGAGCCTACTACAATCTAAAAATCACAAGTTGTGTAAAAGAAATTAGTGGCATAAAACAAATTTATGCTAACGCGTTATCGCGTTAACTTTGACAGCCCTATAGGTACAAACGTTCAGTTATTTGGGTACACATTTTCAGATTCTTGTACACATGTACCGATTGAGTTTATAGAAACTCTCCACACCACCTTGCAAATAATATTTCTACAACATCTGTTTGTTTCCTGTTTGGCTGCTCCTTGATCTTAGACCCAACCAGCAACAACAACCTTTAACTTCAGTTCCTACTTTATTTAAAGTTTGTTTCTGTAGACATGATTCTTTCTACCAATATGAATGTGTAACTTCACCAACTGTTTGCTGCACAGAACAGAATCAGAAGCATCAATATGTTATTTAGCCTTCTTTGACACAAGCTAGTATGACATGGTTGGTACCAATGGATGCCTTATTTTCATATGATACCAATATCTTCACTCTAGCTACAACCTAAATATCACAAGTTGCATTAATGCTTTAAAGAAATTAGTGGCGCTAAAAAAAAATTTGCCTTCAAAAGTTATTATCGCATTAACTTTGACAGCCCTAGTTCTTTAATTAAATGTGTGTGTTTACTTTTAGCGACGCTTAAACACCTCAGTGTGGAGTACACCTCTGAGTCAGTGAAACAGTTTTTCTGTGAAGCTGCTGATAAGGAAAACAAACTGTCCAAACCGAATCACCAGACGTCAGACAGGAGGAGGGTGTAAAATGTTGAGATGCTCTTTTTAATTGTCAGACTGTGTTTTGAACAGCTCTCTGCCTCCTCACAGCTCAACCTGCCACACACACTAAATTAACCCTGATACTCACTCACTCACTCACTCACTCACTCACTCATTCACTCACTTACACACACATCCATCAATAAACAGGGTACTGGACAAAACATTTAAAGTTACACTGTGTAGTTTTAAGAAGAAATTTCAAGCTTTTTAAACTCTGTTGTTTAACATCCGTGTTCCTATTAGAGCGTTATTTATTTAATAGAATTAATCTGTGTTTGATATCAAAGTGTTAAAGTCAAAATGTTCTTCCTAAAAACCACACAGAGCCGCAGGAAGTGGATGTTTGTTGTTTTTGGTGATGCGGCTCCTGAATGAAGCGGGAGCCCCTCGTTCTCTCGTGCAGGAATTATTCAGTGATGGGGGGAAGAAAAAAAAACAAAACTGAAAAAAACCCTTCCTTTTAGTCCTTCGAGTTATAAATGATCCAAATCAGCTCTTCTTCTCTGCACGCAAACCTGTCCAACCTGAAACAGAGACAGGAAGTGAAACATTAATCACTGCCAAAATAAAAGTAAAATCTGAAATCTGGTCTTTTCACAATGTTGCAGAAAAAGAAACTGAACCAGCTGGATGAAGTGGTCTTAAATAAAGTTGTATTACTTTATTATTACAGTTCAAGTGATGTCAGGATCAAGTGATATCAGTGCTTCCACAGGAAGAAAAGGATTGAGTCGTGCTGCGTTGCACTGCAATAAAAGCTGGAAGAGAGCATCATTTAGTTCTACCAATAACTAGTCAACATATCTACAGTGAAAAACTGGATTCATTTGGGGAAAATACAGAAACAAGATTGGTCTGATGCTGGTTAGTGATATCTATTTTTATCAGATGATAATAAACACATAACACAAACATGATCACTTATCACCTAACCCTTAAGGAATAGTGACCCACATATGTGTGGGACATTTCAGTCAGTCAAATCAATCAGTCTAAAAATCAACTTGTAAGTGTTACTTGAAGCCATTTTAAATTACTTTTTGACTTCAAACATATCTTACTGATGACCTCACATATATACTGATAACGATAAATCTGGTGCTGATAGGCTAAGGGGCTGTACACACGCCGCGTTGCGGCGCGCAAGCGTTCCCAAGCGCTTATTTTTCGGGGCACGATGGCTGCGCTCTGAGATAAATAATAATAGTTCAACTTTTGGAACACTGCAGCGCATGTCATGTGACGGGGAACAACCGATCACACCAGCAGCAGATATCTTTTTTTCCCCCCCGTTAATTTCAGTCTACCCAGAGCTTTATGATCTGCTCCACGGACTATTTACTTGCTTCATCCTTTCTGACCGAGGACGTCACAAAATCCAGTTGAAAGGTCAGCTAGACTGACACATACCCCTTTCACACCGAGGACTTGACCTGGGTTGAACCAGGGTTGATTGTGTGTATGAAAGGGTTAACCCGCGTTGATCGACTCCTTTGCGACCCAGGTCGAGTGGTGGGTCAGACCAGGGTCGATTTCTATATGAATGGCACGGACCAGGGTCGCTAACAAACAGGGCGGGACAAACCTATTCGGTTGCAAATGAGGGCGCGCAATCCGTGATGTAATTGTCACAGGTCGCCGTAGCAGTCCGTGACGTAAATGTCACAGGTCGCCGTAGCAGTCCGTGACGTAACTGTCACAGGTCGCCGTAGCAGTCCGTGACGTAACTGTCACAGGTCGCCGTAGCAGTCCGTGACGTAACTGTCACAGGTCGCCGTAGCAGTCCGTGACGTAACTGTCACAGGTCGCCGTAGCAGTCCGTGACGTAACTGTCACAGGTCGCCGTAGCAGTCCGTGACGTAACTGTCACAGGTCGCCGTAGCAGTCCGTGACGTAACTGTCACAGGTCGCCGTAGCAGTCCGTGACGTAACTGTCACAGGTCGCCGTAGCAGTCCGTGACGTAACTGTCACAGGTCGCCGTAGCAGTCCGTGACGTAACTGTCACAGGTCGCCGTAGCAGTCCGAACTGTCACAGGTCGCCGTAGCAGTCCGTGACGCAACTGTCACAGGTCGCCGTAGCAGTCCGTGACGCAACTGTCACAAGTCGCCGTAGCAGTCCGTGACGCAACTGTCACAGGTCGCCGTAGCAGTCCGCGATGTAACTGTCACAGGTCGCCGTAGCAGTCCGTGATGTAACTGTCAAAGGTCGCCGTGGCTCCAAAACACACAGGGCGACGGCAGCAGGAATGTTTTCAGACACACCGGAGGTGAACAACGGACGAGAACAATGCGGATGTGTGGCGAAACTTTGATGTGCGGGAGCTCCTGACCGTCCGCGATAAGGACGAAAAAAAGCGGTTGATGACGGGACGATGAGAGACAACGTAGTGTAACGTTATACAGACATAACAAAGCTGCTAAATGAGAGAGACATCCGCCGATACGTTACACGGAAACACACCGTGTTAATAACAAGCCGACTACCTCACAGTACCACCAGCTGTACGCGCATCTGTTTTTGAAGCGTGTTTGCACATCTTCTATTTATAACGTTACCCTTTTAACTTTTTATCTTTCAAAATCAATCTGCAAACAGATCCATCTGTCGCCTGTTCTCTTGGTTATAAAGTAACAAACCCAGTACCAGTTCATTACATTATCAAGCAATTATCAAACTAAATGAAATATAAACTCATTTTATTACATCAGGACAAGCTCTTCCATTATCCAATAGGGATGGAACGGTTCAGGTAAAACCCGAACCATTCAGGTTCACTAGTCACGGTTCGGGTCGTGTATGAATCGTTTGGTTAATTTGAAATAAGTTATGAGGCCGATTGTGTATTTTTTTCATGTAGAGTTTGGCTCCCGTTTATTGTCACACTACAAATCAAGGCCTATGGAAGGAGGCTGGGACACGGGTGGACATGGGTCTTGAGGTACGGGGTTTAACACATGCGCGGTGTAACTGAAGCTGTGGTCGTGCGTTGCTATTGGCTCAATTTCGGTGAGTGCAGACCAGATTTTACTGCGCAGGTGTTATACCCCAAAGATATGACGCGTGACCCAACTTCCTTGTCAGTTGGCACAGATGAAGTGGCGAGTGCGGCTGTGAGTCAGATAAGGAAATGGCGAGCAGCCACGATAAAGTACAGTTAGAGGATCCACCAGCATCGTTTGGCTCTGCTGTATGGAGCATTACGGATTTAGTGTTACCATGAAAATGATGGAAAAAAGTGGTGGATAAAACGGCGCCTGTGTGAGCACTGTGCAACACGTGTGGTTGATGCTAGCAGCAACACTCCGGGTAGGAAAGAGCAACAATCGTCCCGCAGCATTTAAACAGCCTCTACATGCAGATTCAGACAGGGCAACAAACACAACTACAGCATCGGGGAGGTTTATAGTGAAAGATATGCAGCCTGATGCAGTCGTGGAGGACGCTGGATTTCAGCATATGATTAACGTAACGTTACTTCAGCTGCGCTATAATATTCCCTCTCGCCGACACTTAAGCAACACAGTAATTCCAGCAGCACAATCCCTGTAATGTGTTTTATATTTATTCATTCTTTTTAAATAACACAGTGGTACAGAAATCCAACCGTATTCCTCCAAATACTGCACTTTATGAGTGGAAAAACTAATCTTTCAATTAAGAGCTGATAATCAGGGAGTTGAGACATACTGTATGTTAAACTGTTGTTGTTTTTGAATATAGTTCTGGTTGAGCTTATGCTTCAATTTATGTTGATGGCCTTAGTCTATAATTACATCATATTTATATGAAAATAACAAAGTTGCATTTTTTGTTTGCACTAATGACTGTAGAAGACCTATTCTTTCAATTCAGATTTGACAATGAAGAAGAGTTTATGTTCCTTATGGAAGCCATACTTTTGTTAAGGCAAACATTTGTTAACTTATTTTTGCCAAATAAATGAAAAGCATGTTGAAATCAGAACATGACCTCCTCGCTGTATAAATGTACCGAACCAAACCGAAAACCGTGACCCCAAAACCGTGATCTTTGTGAACCGTTCCACCCCTACTATCCAACAGTTGCTACATGCACAGCAGAACAACTTTAATAGGTCTACTATATGAAGCAGCTCTTTGCTGGGATGGTGAAGTGAGTGAAATATACATGTCAGTCTTCAGAAGTGTCTATCCGTTTGTAAATGTAGCCTATATTATCATAGTAGATGGCAATATGTAGTCTGATATATGATAAATGGGTTCTGTAGACAGAGAGGAAAAAAGGTTCATGTTGATTGATAGATTCTGTAAATCTGTATGTTGTCTGTATATTTTTGCATACATTACAGCTCCATACGTACAACATAGTTCAACATTTTATAAAGCAACTGGACTTGGTTTAGGTTCTTGAAGACGTTTCACTTCTCACTATATTTACACTGTATCCCAAAAACATGCAACATTCTGTGACATTTTACATGTTTTTCACACATTGATGATGCCACTATCATTTCCCCTCTCTCTGTAAGCCTCCAGTCCTTTTACTGCTAAATTACTGCAACTTCATCATCATTGTCATTGCAGCACGCAGGTTTTGGTTGCTTAGTAACGGTAGGCGCGACAGGAGCACAACCAGGACAGACAGACCTGAGAGAGGAAACTAATGTGGCTGACAGTAATGAGTGAGTGTATTTACTGTATCTGAGTGTCATGGCTGCTCCTCGTTTCCAGCGCTGGGCGTTCGGTTGCGGATTTGACTCCTCAGCTGTTCGATGAGTTCAGGGTTCTGTTGCTGCATCTGCTGAGCAAACTGCTGACCTCTGCAAAACAAACCGCACAAAACATCAGACTCCCAGCACTTTATTTATCCTCCAACCGACCGACCACAACATGTCAAATAAATGTCAGTATGATCCCTCTGCTGAGGTACGTACGCCTGGATCAGTCCTGATAAATCTCCGCCAGCTGCAGCGCCTCCAGGGGGCGCCGCACTTCCTCCTAGTCCTCCTGCTAGTCCTCCTCCTAGCCCTCCTCCTAGTCCTCCTCCTAGCCCTCCTCCTAGGCCTCCTGGCATTCCTCCTGGCATTCCTCCTGGCATTCCTCCTGGCATTCCTCCTGGCATTCCTCCTGGCATTCCTCCTGGCATTCCTCCTGGCATTCCTGCTGGCATTCCCCCTGGCATTCCTCCTGGCATTCCCCCTCCTCCTCCTCCTCCTCCTCCTCCTGGCATCCCACCGTACGCTCCTGACATCATCCCCGACATCCTGGCAAAGAGAGAGAGAGGAGACAGGAAGTTACCCTCAACAAAAACCAGAGAGGAAGAAACTGGCGAGAGAAACTAAAATCAACTTACAGCTGCTGAACCTGAGGATTGTTCATCAGAGAGGACGCCTGCAGGGAGACAGATGTTTAGATATTCAATAAAACTTGATCATGGCTCACTGAGCAGCAGTCAAACAGGATGTACAGCAGAAAAAACAGAAGAAGTAGTAAACTGCATTATAATGAGGTGTTTCTAATCATTTTGTCCACTTCCATTCTGAGTAGAGCCTGAACCATACTGGGACTTAGAGGCTGATACCAAAAGATTATTTTAGAATAAAAAAAAAAAAAAAAACATAACAAGGTAAATAATATAATAAACTACAGACTATTATTATTATTTATTATACCATGCTATACTGTACAATACTAGAAATATTATATTTGATATTCTATGTTATACTGCTGTATTTTACTATGTCATACTATATTACTATTATTAGTCCATTGCACCTTTTACTATATCTTATATCCTATACTATACTATACTATACTATACTATACTATACTATACTATACTATACTGTATCATTATGTTAATATGTTATACTGTCTTACTACATAATATACAACTAGTGCACTGCCTGTTCGGGGCGTGCCCGTTCAGAGAGGGCTTAGCTCCCGGCCGGGAATTGCTGCTTGTAACGTTGTTGAGAACTGCTCATTGGTCGTTGACTCCGGGGAAGAGAGGGAGAGTTTGCTTGAAACGTTGGTACATCCAGCATCCAGCAGCCCGCTGCAGACGCCTCAGTCCGCTGCATAACCATGAAGACCCGCTCCCGCAGCTGCACAGCACTGTTTGCTTGTTTATTCAAAGTTTATTAATATTGAACATGTCACGTGTCCAAAAAACTCGCCGTATGGGACCCCCGTGACGGGGTATGTCTGATGACACTCACGACCCTAGCCGATGTGTCAAACATACATCAAGCTTCAGTATCACTACTTAATCACATTATATATTATTCTGGTGTACCTGTTTAAATGTATACTAGACCCGCTGCTATTAACATCACTGAGTCACTTTACCTAACTTTAAATTGCTCTTGTATAGTTTATATTTCTACTCTTATTCTAGCTGGATCTACGTCTTACTATTAGAATATTACTTCCCTATTTATCTGTTCTTATTTCTGTCTTTGTGCTGCTGCAACAACCACATTTCCCCTTTAGGGATCAATAAAAGGTTTATTGTATCTTATCTTACAGACTAATCCACCAGCTGATTTATGTGTTGTGCTTTCTAATAACACCCTCCTTTCTGCTTCATGTATTTTCAATGATGGTGACAGATGAAGAGAAACAGAGCGTGGGCTCTCACCATGTTCATGAAGCCGGGGTTACTGAGCAGACCGGCCAGATCTACTCCGCCCATCCCTGCTGTCTGACACAAAGAGAGAGAGATAAAGACAGGCTCGTCACTACATCACTGGTCTGAAAAACCTTCTTCTTCT
Source organism: Sebastes fasciatus (assembly GCF_043250625.1). Classification (NCBI taxonomy): domain Eukaryota; kingdom Metazoa; phylum Chordata; class Actinopteri; order Perciformes; family Sebastidae; genus Sebastes; species Sebastes fasciatus. Next base: position 37,599,589 of record NC_133799.1, read on the forward strand.
GTTCTGTTCTTACTGGACTGGACGTTTCCATCTTCTCCTCCGCAATCTTCAGGTTGGTTTTGTAGGTGTCGTTGTCGGGGTCGAGCTCCAGAGCTTTCTTATAGTAACTAGCTGCTTCTGTGTGTTTGTTGAGGCTGGCCAGAGCCAAACTGAAACACAATGAGATGACAGAGAACACATCAGGACTTTAAATCGAGACACTCGCCTCTATAAAATATCAACCAATTAATCATTCCTTCTGTTGCTCTAAGTTGAAAGCACACAACGCCTCAGTGTGATGTCTTCTGACAAAGGTATCTCATTTTTAATTTTCTAAAGCCGGGTTTATAGTCGCCGTAGTGTCCCCAGCGCGAGGGCGTGTGAGCCAAAAATGACATCATCGCGTATTGTGCAAATGTGTGTAAAGTGCAAAGGCTCCACAAGGCTGTTGCAGCCCTTGGTCGTGCACCTCAGAATTTTTGGAACTGGGCACCCGCTGCACACGTGGGGCTTTTCAGACATGATAAGATAAAAGCAAATAACTTAAAGGGGAACACCACCTAAATTAAGAATTCCAATATGTTATTCCCATGGCCGAGGAAAGTTCGATCAATACGTGTGAACATGAACTCCTCTCTCTCAAAGCCAGAAACCAGAGAAGTAAGTCTCAAAACTTGTGATGTCATAGGGTATAAAGTGTGGAGCTGCTCAATAGACAATGAATGGGAGACTGACTTTGTGTTGTTTTCTTTTTTATACCCAAATGAGCTTTATTCTATTGTAGAGTTGTCAGTTGTGAAACAGAACATGTTCCCATATACTCATAACATTCCCCTGGCTGCTCTCAGTGTCATCTAGAACATCTCTCCCAATTCATCGTCTATGGAGCGGTTCCACACTTCATACCCTATGACATCACAAGTTTGAGTTTTAGCACTCTGGCTTTTGGATTTGGGAGAGTTGTTCATATTAACTAATAATTCTTTGACTGTCTTAGACCATAGGAATAACATGTATACATTTTGAAAATGGATGTAGTTCCCCTTTAAATTAAGAAATAAAATCATGAATTAGAAAGACGGCTAAATTCTTTAAAAGCAGAAGAGCTTAGAAATCTACATTTGAGTAAATATTTATACTGTATTATAATATTACTGAATTGTTTACAGGATAATAAACCTTTCAACCTTCATTTCATTATAATACATTTAATACTTGACTCCTTTCTGTACAGGGATTGCATAAAACGCAATAAAATATGTCCATGCATATGAGATATGAGATTACAGTTAATTAACATTCCTCCCCGGCAATGAGGAGTTTGGTTTATGGCGTTTTGCCGGTAACACTTGTTGACTTCTTGCCTCTTCACAGAATATTTTGTTTGTATGCCCTCTGGCGTTTCGGAGAATATTGCAACGAACAATGCGTTGAGCATTTACGCCTTCGTGCGTGCTCGTAGCATGTGCGCTATCTCTGGAGGCCCGCACCACGGTGCCTCGTGCGAGTATAAACAAACCTTAATGCAGAGAATGTGGCCTACAGACTTCCAGATATTATTATACCTCAGCCATTATCTTTTATCTTGTACACTTTTACAGCTGCTAGAGGACAGAAGGAGATTTACAGCCAACTGAGGAAGTAAGCTTGAAAACAGCTGCTGCATTTCAGGAGTACAGAAGCTGTAAAACACTGAGTTTATTCAGAGGGTAGCAGTAGTTTTCTTACCCCATCCTCCCGTAGGCTTTACTGTAGTTTGGGTCGATGCGGATGGCCTGTTCACAGTCCTGCACCGCTCCAGCATAGTTCCCTAGTTTACTGTACGCTGCAGCCCTGCACACACACACACACACACAAAACACCACATCAACTCCTCAACTTTGCGTTCACTTCAAGAGGTTTTTTTTTAATACAAGAATAAAACAAAATGATGAGGAAAAACGTCATTCAGGTGTGAATGCACATTGAAAACACTTCAATCATATCACATCTGGAAGTGGATTGCAAGTGTGATGATGATCTGCTCATTCATTATTCTCTTCTCAAGTCCACACAAACACCTCTACACTAGCCTACCTTGTCTTATCCAGATGTATTCGCCCATTTTCAGTGTACTGAGGCAGTCCAAGCTGCTCGCTACCATTTGCAAAATAATTGAGGACCCTGATGTTGTCTGATAAATAAGTAAGTAGTGGCTGGATGATCCTGAGTTGTGGTTCATATTTGCCGCCTTGGATTACAATGCAAACTGTGCCTCTAAATTACATTAAAGCCCCTTTTCCATACACATGTGCTGGCTTGGTTTGACTCGGTGCATCATCCCAGCATGGCTGGATTTGGATCTCCATTACAACAGGACTACCCGCTTGAAGGTGTGTGTAACCATGGCTGTTACTAGTGGTCATATAAGCGGCTGTAAAATGGTGGATAAACACATTTCACAATAAAAGTCCCCAGTTATTTTTGCTGCTTGTACTCTTCCTCCCTGCAGTATTAGTAGTTTTAGCGAAGAATAGGGCTCCGCTAATTTGGTGATAAACAAATTTAATTTCCTATACATTTTTCACAATAAAAGTCCCGCGTTGTATTTGCTGCTTGTACTCTTCCTCCCTGCAGTATTAGTAGTTTTTTTTTTTTTTTTTGTAAATAATTTTTATTGATTTTCAAAGATTTTATCCCACAAAAATAATAGATACAAAACATGTATAAATCAAACAAAGTATTAGTAGTTTCAAAGGAGAATAGCCGCTAACAAAGTTCTGCTATTTCGGTGATAAACGCATTTAATTTCCTATGAATTCTTCACAATAAAAGCCCCCCGTTATTTTGTTATTTAAAAGCTTTTGTTATGAAGCAGCAAAATAAGGAAAAGTTGGGTTTTCATAAGCAGCAACTTAATGCCACTACAGTACAGCGGAAAGCGAAACCGTAAAATAAATATAATAATAATAATAATCTTTATTTATATAGCAAAAAGTAAAGTGCTTTACAATAAAAACAGAACACATTTAAAACAGGGATATCAAAAGGTACTAAAATAGCCAATAACTAAACACATAAAAACCTAAAGGGTAAAACAAGTAAAATGTCATAAAACATAAATAAAATCAGAGAAAAGCCATTCTAAAAAAGTGAGTTTTTAAAAGTGATTTAAAAGACGCGACAGAGTTTGCAGCCCTGTGGGTCGTTCCATAGTCTAGGTGCCCTGACTGCAAAGGCTCGGTCACCTTTGTGTATTAATCTGGACTTTGGAACCACAAGGTATGACGCGTTTGAGGATCCCAGAGTGCTGGAAGGGCTTTAGGGCAATAATAGATCCGCTAAATAACTTGGGGCGAGGCCTCTCAGGGCATTGTAATCAGTAATATTTTAAAATCAATTCTAAAAGCAACAGGAAGCCAGGATCGGTGAAATGTGGTCATGTTTCCTTATTTGGATCAAAATCCTAGCTGCAGAGTTTTGAATGAGCTGGAGGCGGGAGAGGGATTTTTTGCTGATGCCAGGGAGCAAGGAATTACAGTAATCTAATCTACTAGTTATGAAGGCGTGAATTATGGTTTCCAGGTTTTTGGGAGAAAGAGATGGTCTAATCCTTGAAATGTTTCTGAGATGATGAAAGCAGGATTGAATCAACAATTTATCATGTTTGTCTAAGCTGAGGTTTTGATCAAAAATGACACCAAGATGTCTGCAATGCTGTGTTGTTGAATGGGACAGAGAACCAAGACTGTGTGATATAGAAAGCAGATATCTGAAAGTATAAACAGGGAAGCAGGAGAGAAGCTAAACTTCAAACCACAGAGGTTCAGTTAGAGGCTAGAGTTGAACACACAACGTCTTTCTATCTGGTCTCCTGCACAGACATGAGTTGAGTCTCACAACAACACTCTTGTTTGAGGGGGAGAAGGGGGGGTTTTCACGGGTTGGCCGCGGTCGGTTAGACGTCACCGCAACCCACTTGGAGGTGGGTCGGGCCAACTATGGCCCGACTCCAAAGATGGTCCATCATATGGTCCGACATATACAGATATTTTTAAAAAAGGATATTTTCCTCTACATTTTGGTCTCTTGTCCATGCAAACAGAGTTTTGGGTCACAAGAACGGATATTTTCGAAAACGCCTTCTAAGGTGCCGATTTTTTGAAAACTCTGGTTACTTTGTGTCGGTGTGGATGCGTAAAACTGAGGGGGGGGGATGTCAACTTGATGAGTTGATGACAGCAGAGTGATGACAGGAATCCCAGCCCCCCACCAACAATAACCTTTATCCAACTGACTAATGAAGCCGAAGGAAAGGGAATGAGAAGGCTGGTGACGATTCCTTGACCCTTAACTTGTGGTGACATGTAAATATTACGGTGAGCAGTCATTTCTGCGTTTGAGTTTCATTTTGTAAAATGAAGGTCGTGTAGACAGATTTTAGTTTTAAACAGAGGGTTTAAAAATATCTGTATACACGTAGACAGGTCCTAATACAGATTAAACTAAGATACTAAAGAAACAAGGCAAAAGTGAGCATGGCTCATATACCCCCGCTCACCGCTTGACCCCTACTAAAGTAGGACCAAAGGTTTTGCCCTTTTGGAACTAATGGAATTAATGGGCATTGACTAATTAGCTAATGGGCACCCTGGACTTCTAACCCTCAAAAGGCACAACTAGACCACACTGTCAACCATCAGACCAAATTTGAAGTTCCTAAGTTAAATAGTTTCTGAGTTCTGCTCCGGAAATGAAAGTGTGACACACGAACGAACGGACGGACGGACAGACATGCGATGTGCTATATACCCCCGACTACGTTGTCGCGGGGGTATAAAAAGGACTCAAACTGTTAGACGTGAAGACAGGGTGCATCAGTTTGTTCTAAACATTTAAACACCTTAAATTGAAGCGTGTGATGAGAGAGTCCTGACGGCACACTGACCTGTTGCAGTAATAGACGGCGTTCTGAGGGTTGATGGCGATGGCCTTTGAGTAAAACTCAACAGCAGCTGCAAAGTTCTCCACTTTCATTTGGTCGTTGCCTGCAGATCAAACCATATCACCTCATTACTGACAGATAAAGTCCAGAAAAGAGACAACAACAGCCACTTTAAAAGATACTGATCATCTTCCTCCTCGTCGGCGTCTCACCGTCAGTTTTGAGCGTCTCGGCCTCGTCTCTCAGTTCCTCAGTGAGGGAGTTTAGAGGTTGTGGGGGAGCCGAGTTGTTGTTGACATGCGACTCAGCCGGAAGCTGAAACACACACAAACACTGTAAGTCAGACCTCGCCGCCTCAAAATACTTCATCATGTCTTCAAAAATGTCACAATAACACCTCCAACAAGACCTACAGCTGTCCTGGTTTTATCCTTAAAAACGTATCGTTCGATTTTACATGTCAAAGTCACAAAGGCTTGTTTACCTCGTCTGTGGCTGAGGCAAAGATCTCCGGTAACGTCATGGGGACGGCGAGGGTCTGGTCGTCAGTCGAAATTTCAAACGCTGTCTCCAAACACTGAACAGCAACTGCAGAACAACAAACTCAATTTATAAACGCTCTAAAGAAACTATGATGAGTCCAATAAGTTATTCATCAAGTAAAAATACCATAACACTTGATGGTTACGTCTTCACGAGTGGTTTGTCTCCATTTTAACTTAAATCTGGGCTTTTGGGCAGCAAAATAACACTTAGTTGAATCTGGGGGCAGATGGGACACAATTTATATCACAAAAATGATCACAGCTATGGATGTCTTGACTCAACACAGTGTCGCTCTCAATGATGGCCCAGTTGTTTTTAACTATGCATTTGATCTGTTCAGCATGAGTACTAAATGTCGTGATGATCGTGTGATTGCTTCCCATTGGTTGTTGATACCATATACTGTAGGTGAGGCCACATCCGCCTGGTCTGTTTGTTTGTAAGCCCTGACGAAGACATCTCTTCCTTGTTGCTACTTTTTTGATATTTTGGAGTGGCTGGATTGCCTTCCTGTTTATCCTGATTTTTTCCCCTGTCTTCCAAGAGCACCCGACACGTTTTGCCTTACGATTGAACACACCGAGCAACTAGTTATCTCTCTTTCCAGGGATAGTTTGGGTGTTTTGAAGTGGGGTTGTATGAGGTACTTATCCATAATCAGTTTAGATAACTGTCGGCACGCCCGCAGTTTGGAGAAACAGACAGGAGTTACCGCACGGAAGCAAAGCAATGTACTGCTGTGGACGATAGCAGCGGCAAAGTGTATTTTAGACACCTAAAAGAAAGGCCCACCTTAAAAAAATCAATATCAGTTTATGTGTAGCTATATTTAGAATATTTTCACCACTTTACCTTGCTGTCAGACAGCCATTTTTTACGGGGAACTGAAGCTGTTGTGTCCATACGGCCGGCAGCAAAAGGTATTTTACCCGCCTAAAAGAAAGGCCCTCCTCAATTTCAGTTGAAGTGTACGCTATATCTAGAATATTTTCACTGGCTTACCTTGCCGTCCGACAGATATTCAGTCTGTGTTTCCAACGGGGAACTGAAGCCGTTATCTATGCTCCCACCAAAGCAACCACACTCAATTGAAAAAATTAATTATCCTTAGGGCTGTCAAAGTTAACGCGATAATAATGCGTTAACACAAATGCATTTTAACGCCACTAATTTCTTTAACGCAACTTGCCATTTTTAATTAACCTCTTCAGATTCTGACGGGCCGCTGGAGGTTGTAGCAGACAACCATTGTCATACTAGCTTGACACGAAGGAGGTTAAATAACGCTCCAAACTTACGCTAAATTTTGGCAAGGAAAAAAAACGCCATGGCCATTTTCAAAGGGGTCCCTTGACCTCTGACCTCAAGATGTGGATGAAATTAAGTCATAGTCAAGTCAGCACACTGACAGCTGTTGTTTCCTGTTGGGCTGCAGTTTGCCATGTTATGATTTTCGCACATTTTGTTTTTTATACTAAATGCAGTACCTGTGAGGGTTTCTGGACACTATTTCTCATTGTTTTGTGTTGTTTATTGATTTCCAATAATAAATATATACATACAATTGCGTAAAGCAGCATATTTGACATACAGATACTAGACAAATCTCCCTTTAAAGTACATTTCAAACAAATACAAAATGTGCGATTAATCGCGATTAACTATGGACAATCATGTGATTAATCGCAATTAAATATTTTAATCAATTGACAGATCAGTAACTTTACGTGGCAAAAAACAGGAGTTGCTGGATTGTGTTATTGTGTGACTCTCGTTAATTTGGATTCACCAAAGTCACACAATAGCACAAACAAACTAACCAATTTCAGCGGTGACCTGCAACCCCCCGTGTTCTGCGAGGTAAAATTACAGTTTTTTTTTTCAATGGAGTCTGATGGCTCTGGCAAGAGCATAGATGGATGCAACAGCTTCAGTTCCTCGTCGGAAAGGGCTGTCTGACAGCAAGGTAAAGTGGTGAAAATATTCTAAATATAGCGTACACTTAAACTGATATTGATTTGTTTAGGTTAGCATTTCTTTTAGGTGACCTAAATCTGTTTTGCTGCTGCTCCCGTTCACAGCAGTACATTGCTTTGCTTCCATGTAGTAACTCCTGTCTGTTTCTCCAAACTGGGGCGTGCTGTCCGTCATCTACTGTAGGTAATACACTGACTATGGATAAATACCTCATACAACCCCACTCCAAACACCCAAACTATCCCTTTAATATTGATTATCTGCTGATACAAAGTCTGAACTGATACTTATATTTACTTAAATGTTGATTGAATATGTTTCCAACACGTTGAAATTACAGCTGTAGATACTAAACTTACTTTTCACAAGCTACTTGTACCAAATACTGACAGTCCTGATTCAAAAATATGAAGTTGATCAGTTTAAGTTATTGATCTGAGATGAATGAAAGTTTAACTGGGAGAATGTGACTCCTGAAACTTACTTGAGATCAGCTGATGATTTTACTTGAGAAGAAGTCTCACGCTGTTTCTGTAGTTCCAACAACTCTTATCCACTCTGAATCAAGTATGCTAATGATCAAATCTCACCAACATGAACACCTATTCGTGAACAGGTGGTATTCATCACGTTGAAATGAACTATTTACAACCCGTTTTTGTGTGCGCTGCTGTTTCCAGTCGTGTATCCTATCCCTGCTTCCTGTTGCATGAGGAGGACTCACCTTCCAGACTCTCCTGGGCGCCTGAGGTCAGATTCCCTGACTTGACTTGATCATGGAGGAACTGGAGGATGGAGAAAGCGAGACGCTTGTTGTCTGTCATGGTGGCGGAGGTTCAGACCTCTCTGTGGTCACTGAGGGAGAGAGACCCTGAAAATAACAGCAACGAGAAGAAGGAACGTCATCTAGCTAGCCAAGTTATTAAGTCATGTCATTATGTCTCTTACTTATAAACTTAGTGTTAAATCAGATGTACCTCCTTCCGGTGGTGGAATGTAACTAAGTATATTAACTACACATTCTGTGGCTGTACTTTACTTGAGTATTTCCATTTGATGCAACTGTATACTTCTACTCCACTACATCTCAGAGGGAGATATTGTACTTTTTACTCCACTACAAAAAATCTGTCTGACAGCTTTAGTTACTTTACAGTTTTTATCCCCTTCCTGTCCAGAGAAAACCATGTATCTCCAGATGTGTTGATTTTGAATGTGTGTAATAAATTGAAGGATGAAAGATTAATAAACTCTTTAAAAAGCCTCTTGTATCAGCTGGAAAATGCATGGCCACACAGCTGAAAAACAGGGCTGTTTTTATGAGCTTTTTAGAGATACGCAGTTCTCACATGACAGCATGATGATCTTATAGAACATGATGCATTACTGTAGCTTAAACTACGCAACAGTATATAAAGGAGTTAAAATTAGCACAACCATGAACATCTACAGCAGTAAAATGAAACACACACATTAATTCAGCAGTAATATTAATCCAGAAACACAATATATAGTTAATATTAAAACACAGAGTTTAGAGTTGATTTAAATCAGTGCTTCAACTACATTATACTGCACAATGACTTGAGTATTTGTTCTTTTCATACTTTAAGGACATTTGGCTGATACATACTTTTGCTTCTATACGCTTTTCAATGCAGGACTTTTACTTGTAGTGGAGTATTTTGGTGTTAGTACTTTTACTTCAGTAAAGGATCCAAATACTTCTTCCACCACAGTGTGACACACAGAAGCACTCTGTTGTTACACTCAGTTTAGCCCTTTAGCTCCCTTTAGCATCAGCTGGTAGAATCTTCTAGAACCTCGGGCATGACTGTCTTAGTGATGCTAACAGCTGCCAGCTAACATTAGCCATCTTAGCTAACATTAGCCATGTTGGTATATGAAACAGTACGATAGGAAGCAGACAACTAACGGTAGCTAGTTGTGTGTCAAAGCTAAGATGCGTTTCAGATCACCACTGAGAGGTCACTCTCAACTTGACATCATTTCCCATAAACTAACGCTAAGTTAGCAGGTTGCTTTTAGCTTAGCATGCTGGTAGCATGGCAACCAGAGAGCCAGGAGGCAGTGTTTCCTTGGATGTTTTAAGAGTGGACCGTTGTGCTTTACGATCGGTTCACGTCTGTGTACCGTTACTTAAAATAACGTTTCTATAGGAATCCCATATGAACATCGTGTGTGTTTAACGCTGCCTGGTGTATGGACAACAGAGAGTAAGTGTCAGAGTGAGATGTAGTAGCCTGGTGGAAGCTTCTATAGTCTAGGTCAATTGGGCATCCAGTTGGCTCATCGGACAGCACATGATCTCAACACAATGTCACTAAACGTGTGATTTGTCATTGACGCCAGACGCTACTGCTCATGAACGTGCCAACAATGGGCCAACCTGCTACTAACAGCTCATAATAATACTACTAGTAGGAGTGCTACTTGGTGCATGCTACGTGTGCCGAATGGAAGAGTGGTTGCTGGTTCATTACATGACTCAACTGTTGTCCTAACAGGCGTGCGGGTTTAGTGAGCAGCGAGGCCGTGGTGGTGCTGCTGGACTGACAGAGTTGTGAACGCGGTTTGGCGTGACGTGATCTCCGAACCACCACGGCACGATGCTAACGGCTAGCTAGCTTGCTAGCTGCTGACACCCCGTTGAGTCCAGCGGTGTTACCGGATATATCAAACATGTCATGCTTCCTCATCTGACACCAACACACAATACTGTGTACATCCTACCAGCTGTCTCTGGGTTCCAGGTGAGGATTAGTCCGGTACCGGGTAAAGTGACGTCGGCTCCGCTCCTTCGAGTAATCCTAGCCGTCATTCAGCTAGCTAACTAGTTTGGCGCGGAGTTATGTCGTCATGCAGAGGCGCCGGGGTGGTGGTGGAAGTTTGGCAAACTTGCCTTCAGAATAAAAACATTTAAAACTTCAAACTCCAATACGTTTACTTTTATATACACAGTTTATATACATGTAAGATAAGACTTAGTAAGATAAGACTTAGTAAGATAAGCCTGATAAATAGATGTCAGAGCAGCATAAGAAACAGACGACTGAGAGATGGTGCAGAGTAAAGGAAATTATTTTTACATTATAAATCTACATTAGGATATACACAAGTAGAAAATAGGACACAGATGTTTTTTAAACTCTCAAATACCGATATCGATATCAACCTCCAAAATCCAGGTTGTAATATGTATAATATAAATGTGCTATCGATATAGTATGTAGCCCTACACATATATGATATACTGTATAAAAACGTGAAATAGATTTTAACATGTAGAATAAGATTGAATCAAATATGTAGTTTTCCATTAAACTGTTTAAGACATAAAATAGTACCCTAAACAGTGTTTAAAATGAATTCGGAATCAGAAACAGTTTAATAAGGTAACTCATACAAGGAATGTGTCTTGGTGAGTTGGTGCACTACGATAAACAGTGAAGTCAAGAGACATAATATAAAGTAGGTAAGTATTAAAGACAAATTGGTAGTATAACAAATAAAATAAGGTGTATAGTGTTGTAGTTCCGCAGTGTAACCTTTTAGGAATCAGTAACAATAATAATAATAATAATAATAGTAAGAAGAAAAAGAAGAAGAAGAAGAGGAAGAGGAAGAGGAAGGGCATATTCAGAATATATATAGTTGCAGAGTTGAGTGGCCAGTTTGCTGTTTACAAATGTAACTGATACAAACTTGAACTGCCTCAGAAAACATAACTTAATAAAAAAAAAAAAAAAAAAAAAAATTACATTTAGTTATTTATGGAGTTAGTTTACTAACAATCCTGTGAATCGTTTTGGGATTGATAATAGGTTTAATTACTGTGTTTTGTTTTTTTTAACCTTACACATATTGCATTGTGGGGCATATATGGCTAAATAGAATTGGTATTGGAATGCAACTACATTATTTAAGTACTGAAGTACAATTTTGAGTATTTTCATTTCATGCGACTTTATATTTTCTACTCCACTACATTTTGGAGGCAAATATTGTACTTTTTACTGCACTACATTATCTGATAACTTTAGTTACTTTGCAGATTCTGACTAATAATACAAAATATAATCAATAAATGAATTATGATATACTGTATATTATAGGCCATTATATATAGGCCTAGTAAAAAAATAAAATAAAATATATTATTCTGAAATGGGCCATTGTGCACAATGAGTACTTTAACTTTTGGTACTTTAAGTATATTTTGATGCTCATAATGTTATACTTTTACTTAAGTAAAGTTTTGAATACAGGACTTTATTTATTTCCACACTGTGGTATCACTACGTCCACTGCAGTAAAAGATCTGAGTACTTATTCCACCACTGCATATACTACAGTACGTACTGTATAATACAGTATAATAATATAATACATATTCAGCTTTAAAAAGAAAAAAAACTACAGTTTGGTGCTGTTAGTTTTGCTACAAGAAATGCTCCTCGTGTAGGGTTTTATTTTGAAATGTAGGACCAGAAGTGTAATTCTTCTTCTGTAGTTGCTAAAGTCGCACCTCCACACAGCTGCCTGACGCGGACACACGCACCTCACGAACCTTCATTCAACACCTGAACTATGGGGCCGACAGGTGAGTACTGTCCTGCTGCTTCGAATGGGGCGACATCATTTGAATGTAACATCATCTCTGTGGCCTCCATGTCCTCTCTGATGGTCTCTGTGATCATGTAGATGTGATCAGCTGTGGTCTCTAGTCTGTCTCAGCTCGTCTCAGCGCTACCGGTAGCTAGCTTAGCTGCTGTGCTGGAGGCTCGCTATAGAAACAATATCTCAGCTGTCACTTTAGTATTTAATAAGCAGAATGAACCCGTCGTGAGTGATGGAGGCGCGTTTCTCCGCAGCTCTGCATTGCTGATCTCTTGTTTAGTCTGTTAGCTAGCTCCCTCATCTTCTTCACTGAGCTAACTGTTGAGCAACGTGTTGTCCATCTACCAACATCACACTGCGTGGATTACAGATGGATTACCAATTAACAATCTCCCGAACATTTCCCTCATTATATCATTCAACATATGAAATGAACAATGCTCCAAACTCCATTTAAATATCTGTCAATTTAAAGTTAAAGCCACCTGCTGCCAAATCTATCCCGTTATTGAACACAATAGAATACATTTTCTAAATTGTCATATTGTGCTACTGAATTCGGCTCACTAATGATCCAACAACAGCTGTTATTGTAGCTGCTTATCACATTTTATAACTGTTTTGGGTGGAAACGCAGACTGGGATTAGCAGGGAGCTGGTGTAAAAGGGAAATTCGGACTAAATCAGACTAAATCAGAATCAGGTCGATTGCTAAAGTAGGTTTTCACATACGAGGCCTTGGTATTGGTGCATGACTATATAACATAGAAAGAGAAAATACAAATAAAAGAAAGTACTGCTAAAGTCAAGAAACAGAAATATAGAATACAGCAATTTGTAATAAAAATATGAAAAATTATATTAAAACCATGCACAAAATATCTATAATACCTAATAAAAGTGGTGTCTGTTGTGTTAACGTTACATGTACAATTTTGAGGTACTTAACTTGAGTTTATCCATTTGTATGCTTCTTTATACTTCCACTACATTTTTATGACAGTTACTGGTACTTCATTGATGAAAAATATCCTGCTTGATCTACTAGAACAAATCAAGGCAACTTTTTGCATCCTGTTATATATACATCAAGCAAGAAGTCTTTGTATAAACTACATATTTTATACTATTATATTATTATTACATTATATGATACTATATATTTTGTACGTAAAAAATACATTTGCAAGTAAAGTCAGTTTAGTTTTATTATGTAGATTAAACAAATCTAGCATTTTCCAATGATTTTTGGCAATATTTTTGAAAGTGTTACTCAAGAAGATAATTGTTTAAAGCCACATGCTATGCCTCCAGTTTCTTTTAAGATTATTTTTTAACATTGAGACCACTATTGTTGCAGTGCTTACTATTTCAGGGGTGCAGTGGATGTGGATTATTGATTGTGGTGTAACAGGTTAGCCTGGGGCCATAGAAAGTTTATCAATCAGCATAAAGCTTTGGTGAACTCTGAAAGAGCCATGGCTCATGTGGTCCAACGCAACCCACAACACTTATGGTGTTGCTCATGGCTTATTTCTTCCAATGGCTTCTCTCACTTCACAATTATATTGGAACAGAGTAAATATAACAAGATATTGTTTGTTGTGTGGGTGTACTTCAAAAGATTATATGGGATTGCCTAAATACATTTAGTTAAGTAAAAAATGCCCAATTTCTTGTGTTTTTTTAACAAATGCAGATTAACTTCAAACTACATATTTTCATGTAAAGATACAAACTTCATTTTTTCATTGTTAAAGGGACAGTTTGGGTGTTTCTCAGTGGGGTTGTATGAGGTATTTATCCATAGTCAGTGTATTACCTACAGCAGATGACGATCAGCACGCCCCCAGTTTGGAAAAACATACAGGAGTTACTACACAAAGCAAAGCAATGTACTGCTGTGGACGGGGCCAGCGGCAAAACGTATTTTAGACACGTAAAAGAAAGGCTCACCTAAAAAAATCAATATCAATTTAATTGTTTGCTATATTTAGAATATTTTCACCACTTTACCTTGCTGTCAGACAGCCCTTTCTGACGGGGAACTGAAGCTGTTGTATCCATACTATGCTATGTGCTAAAGCAGGGCTATTCAACTTCAATAGCAAGGGGGCACAATATGAAAATCACTGGGGGTACGGGGGCCACACACAATATTTTGTAAATTAATGGATATAAACAGTATAGGATGGTGTTAATACATATATTACTACATGGAATAAACTAGTCACATGCATCTCTTTTCTTTCACTTTAATAGTATTGTAAACTATTCCAGACAGCAGCCACTCCGTCAAAACCAGTATGAGAGCTATCATCACAAGGCTTGATACAGAAGTGCAGGCATATAGTGTCCATATCTACAAATGTAGAAAACAAGATGAACACAGTAAAACACGAGCCATCAGACTAACAGCAAGTAGGCCTGTTTATATTATCTCTAACAATACTTCCAAACTGACATAGGGAGCTTCTCAAAAAAAGGTCTACATTTATAGATGCTAAATGTCAGATGAACACAGTAAAACAGTAACCATCAGACCAACAGGGCCTGTTTCAAACTCAGTAACGTAACGTTAGTTCTTCATGGTTTTCTCCTGAAACTTGATTGGATGCTGTTGAATTGGTTCAAACTAAGTGGATCTGGGGAGTTAAGTGTAAGATAATCAAATGCAAGTCCCGATAACATTCACCAGAAATAAAGAGTCCAGAGTTCAATAAAAAAACAAAACACACCACTTTTCAGAGATTTAGCAATAAGCAACAAAAGATAGAAATTCAGTTTGTTCAGTTCAGTTCAGTTTTTTCCCCCACGAGTGAATGCTCTTCTCAAACATAGAGGATCTCTGCATCTCTGGATCTCACTGCTGCATGGCGCTGTTGTGTGTGTGAGCAGAGGACAGAAGCAGCAGCATTTAGCGCTTGGCGGGTGTGAATTTGGGACCCTGCAGGCATGGTATGGTACCGTCGGTACTGTAGAAAACGAGTACCGTCACATTTTTAGAATTTTGGCATCGACTTGGTACCGAAGTATCGGTTCTCGTGACATCCCTACTCAGCATAGATTGTCTATGATCGCCAGCGTTTGGCGGGCCACAGAAAAAAATCAAAGGGCCGTATCCGGGCCGGGGGCTGCTAGTTGAATAGGCGTGTGCTAAAGCCACCAGACTCCATTGAAAAAAACCTGTAATTTTACCTCGCAGAACACGGGGTTGCTGATCACCGCTGCTTCGATTGGTTAGTTTGTTTGTGCTATTGTGTGACTTTGGTGAATCCGAACTAACCAGAGTCACACAAAGAAATGAACCGATCGAGGCAGCTGTAGACCAGCAACTCCCGAAAAATGTAATTTTTTTTTTCAATGTAGTCTGGTTGCTTTGGAGAGAGCTTAGAGAACGGCTTCAGTTCCACGTCGAAACATAGTCTGTATAGCTGTCCGACGACAAGTTAAATCGGTTACAATATTCTAACTATAGCGTACACTTCAACTGAAATTGAGGAGGGCATTTCTTTTAGGTGGGTAAAATAGGTTTTGCTGCCGGCCCCGTCCAGAGCAGTACATGGCTTTGCTTCTGTGCAGTAACTCCTGTCTGCTTCTCTAAACTCATCCACTGTAGGTAATACACTGATTATGGAGTACCTCATACAATCTTTAATATTACAGATTTAATTATGCTACATCCGCTCAGATGTATTTTTTTCAGTGTAGTTACTTTGCAAATGAAGATTTTACATATACGACTTATGATCAATTTATAAAATATGATGCATCGTTATAGATTAAAGTACCCAACAGTACATGAAATAATTAAAATAATCCTCACCTCAACCAGCTGTGACATTAACATGCTGCTTAGTGTTAATGTGTAATAATATTCCAATAATATATATCAGAATTAACCACTCCGTCCTATGAGACATTTAGCTGTCACTACTTTTGTTCTTTTACTGAGTAAAATTGTACTTGTTGCAGTCCGATACAAAATAGTTCAAAATGTGCTCCACCTCAACCAACTACAACAGTAAGATCCTGCTTTCAGATTAATACACGAGTAATAATTATATAATGATTTGATATGTAATAGTATAACAGTCACAGGGGTCATCTTTCTACTTGTAATAATTTGAAGTACATTTCGATGATAATACTTACATACCTTTACTATGTAAGATGCAGGACTTGTAAGTGTAACATAGTATTTTTGCAGAGTAAAAGATCTGAGTACTTATTCCATCACTGACCTGGCTGGTTGTTTCCTGTCCTGCCTTGTGATCCTGTAATGTCCCATCCTCTGCTCACCTGTCCTGTTGCCTGTTGTCCCAGGTGAGGTGGAGTTTGGCAGCCCGGTGCCGGTCTGCTCTGAGAACCGGCTGCGCTGGGACCTCAACCCTGAGAAGATCCAGCAGCTCTCCGACGAGCTCATCGTCAACACCAAGAAGGTGTACGACGTCGTCGGAGCGCTGGACCTCGACAGCGTCACCTTCGAGAACACGCTGAAGGCCCTCGCTGACGTGGAGGTCGAGTACACCGGTGAGTGTCCACCTATCGGCAGCGTGAAACTAAAAAATATAAATGATTCAGAGTTATTTAGAGGTTTTCAGAAGAGTATAGTGTCAGAGACAAGTGAAACCAACTGGTTATTATACAATGTACATATCTTCATTTTTTAATATTTCTTTAAACTGTATTTATGTCTTATAGTAATATCGTACAGTACATACTGTACATAACACCATTATCAAGTTTTAGTGACCTTGTGACCTCTACTATGTTGCCTGTATCTGTCCATTATTATGCCCCCCCCCGACAACGTAGTCGGGGGGGTTTATAGCGCTCCGCGTGTCCGTCCGTCCTTCCGTCCGTTCGTTTGTCACACTTTTGTTTCCGAAACTATTTAACTTAGGAACTTCATATGTGCTAACTTTTGCCTTGTTTTCAATATGCCACCCATTCTGACGAGCATATTCAACATCAATTTTATATTTGGAAACTGTACATTCCAAAATCCAGCCACCATTACCACTAAAACAAGCCTCATCTCCAACAGAATGAATGTATAGTATATATATCTCAGAACTCTGTTCCTTACTATTAAGTCAAACGGACTCTCTTAACTCCTGTCACAAAATATTATACAATTTAAAATGGTCTATAAAAGGTTGCAGGGCGTCACGGTGGTGCAGTGGTTAGCACTGTCGCCTCACAGCAAGAGGGTTGCAGGTTCAAATCTGACTTGGGGTCCTTCTGTGTAGAGTTAGCATGTTCTCCCCGTGTTAGCGTGGGTTTCCTCCTACAGTCCAGAGACATGCAGGTTCATTGTTGACTCTAAATATCCCGTAGGTGAATGTGAATGGTTGTCCGTCTCTATGTGTCAGCCCTGTGATAGTCTGGAGACCTGTCCAGGGTGAACCCCGCCTTCACCCAATGTCAGCTGGGATCGCCTCCATCCTCCCGCGACCCTGAATAGGATAAGCGGTTACAGATAATGAATGAATGAACAAAAGGTTGCCAAATTTAGTTAAATTTCTCTTCTTGTTTTTTTCCAGAGAGAATTTAATTTGTTCTCGGTCCAAGTGTTTCATCACATCCCTCATTAGATTTGAACGTGTTGGTGCAAGTCTCTGTTTCCAGTTGAGTGAGATCAATCTGCATAATTCTTGATAAGGTCTGAAAAAAAGTGCTCCAATAATTTGATATCCGCTTGCAACAAATGTTTTTTCAAAGTCAAGAGCTATGATATAAACTTGTACCACTGATATAGCAATACAGTCCGTCAGTGTTCAGTGAAAGGTGACGGTATCAACAAGATCTCTTTTTAAGAGAAACTTCCACTATAAGCTGTTATTAGCTACAAGTTATTTACAATGATTTAACATGAACAACTTGTAGATGTGAGAGAGAATCCCTCACAGTCCATGCTTAGTGAAGTTGTAGTGTGACAGTGCAGTTAAGAGTAGGGACTGTTGTCGGCGGTGTGTTCAAGGGCACTCTGATATCTGAGACTTCATAATCTGCTCCTGTTAAAAAAATTAAATTCAGGAGATAATCAATAAGCAAACATAGAGGCTGGAATAGGTAAATTTGACACATCATAAATAGTTCAGATAATTCTTATATCTCAGATGTTGGAGTGTACTTGAATGCACCAAATGAGTTTTAACAATAGAAGAATACAAAAAAAGATCAAAATGTAATCTAAGAATCATTTATTTTTCAGTGACAAAAACTGACAATAACTACCGGCTAATTTTGGAAATGATATGTGAAATGATGTGCTCTCCCATTATGTTGGACAACAGGTAAACCACTAAATCTTTTCTGTCAGTTGATACTCTGCAACATGTATGGATTAGTCGTTGTTTTCCTTGAACATGTTAAACACGAGGCCAACCTTTCTCAGATTTATCCCCTCTGATTTTCCAGCCACAGATGAACAAAACAGAGTAAAAAAATAAATACAAATTTAAGTATAATTCTGTTTTTTCTATATTTTTCTTATTGTTAACAATTCCCATAAAAAGACCCAAACCGACAGTGTGTCAGTCCGTCTCTCAAAACTGTCTGACGTCCTGTCAGTGGCTCGCAGCTCCAAGCCCATTGGTTCCTTCTGAAGACGTAAATCTTTAAAAACACCTCACAAATATATAGTTGCATGTTTAAAAAAAGTCTCAGTAATTTCTTCAAACAGCTGCTCACTGTAGTTTTTGTCAAACAAACAGGAAGAAATATTTTGTGTTTTATGCATTTGTTGGGGACTACTTTGAGTGGCGGATGAATCCACATTTGCTGCTCTCGTGAGTCTTTGTGGCAGCAGGATGGTGTGTGTGGGATTGAGTTAAAATAAACTCCAGTGTGTGTGTGTTCATGGTGATGAAGGAACATGTCACCCAGTGACGCAGTGAGGCTCATTGATGATGATAGAGCTCTATGGCACAGAGGAAGAAGATATATCAGGCTTTGATACACACACAATATTAGTTTTTAGATACATTCACTGTTGGTTTGAGTCTGAACATGTAGAGAAACATAGATTATCACCACAATTATACCTAAATATTGCTTTATAGCTGCAACATTAATGTGGCAGGCTAGCAGATAGTTACAAATGTTTTATTATTTAGATTTAGTCTCCAGATATTTCTGCAGCTTGTACAGTTGACAGAGGATGAACCTGAATGTAAAGAGGTCAAACCCAGCATGAACCTGACAGCAGTGTCCGGCTGGTCGTCCATTGTGAGTTCTGCAGTGAAGCTCTGAATCAGCAGAATCAGTATGTGATGGTAAAGACTCGTCAGCAGTTAGTAGAGAAAGCAGCTGAACCAGCTGCTGCTGCGACAATAGACATGGAGAGTTTGTGTGGAGGCAGCTGAAAACCTGAAAACACCTCCAACATGCTGCTGCTGCTGCTGCAGGAGACAACACTGAAACAATCCCTACTCTCTGATTTTTATCTTCACTTCTTAACAGCTCCATTTTTATGGTGGCCCATTTCAACCAGAAAAATAAAAAAATAAATGAAATGTAAAATGTCTAAATTTGAGATTTGAGAAGTCAAAATTCCAAGTTGAAATTATTTGATGCAAAATTTACATTACAAGACATTACCTCAAAACTATGAGATGTTGATGAGACATATTTACGAAATACTAAATCTAAATTACAAAATGATAAATCTAAATTACAAAATAATAAATTTAATTTACAAAATAATGAATAAAAATTGCAAAATAAATCTAAATTACAAAGTGATAAATCTCAATTAAAAAATAAATCTAAATATACAAAATACTTAATCTTAATTACAAAATCATAAATTTCATTTACAAATAATAAATCTAAATTACAAATTATTAATCTAAATTACAAAAATATAATATTTAATTTACAAAATAGTAAATGAAAATTGAAAATGACATCAAAATTACAAAATGATATATCGAAATTACAAAAATCTAAATTACAAAATTTGAAATTAATTTACAAAATAATAGATCGAGGGCGGCTGGTTAGCTCAGTCGGTAGAGCGAGCGCCCATGTATGGCCAGGCTCAGTCCTAGCAGCGGTGGACCCGGGTTCGAATCCGGCCTGTGGTCCTTTCCGCATGTCATTTCTCTCTCTCCCCCTTTCCAACACTCTATCCACTGTCCTATCAATAAATGCTTAAAAAAATGCCCCCAAAAAATAACTTTAAAAAAATAAATAATAATAGATCGAAATTACAGGATACTAAATCAAAATTACAAAATAATAAATCACAATTATAAAATAATAAATCGAAATTAAAAGATACTGAGACAAAATTCTGAGTTGCTAATTCAACGTAAAAATATTCTGTGATACTGAACAGGACCGTACAGGTGGGTGTTACTACCTGTTGGACATTTCTGTCTGTTGCGCCCCCAACGGCGTCATGGGGTCAGCGCTCCTTTAACCCTGGTACACCTCCTGGTAGCGGAGCATCTGCAAGTGCACACTGGAGATCCTGCCAAGGCTCAGTCAAAATTATGAGACACTAAAACAAAAAATAATGAATTCCTTTTAGTTATTTGTTGAGTAAGAATAAAAAATAGCTGCTTACACCTTTTGATAAAGTGAATAAGTTTTGTATTTATAATTTTGTATTTAATATTTTGTTGTTTGTGGCCGTTGATCAGAATAAATTAGCGTGTGAAGACCTCACTGTGGATCTGGTAACTGTGATGGGAATTTGTAACATTTGAAAAAGTAGATGTCAAATGTCATAGATGTCAAATAAAAAAAAATTATCAGTTGGTTAATGAAGAATACAAATATAATAACTATAGTTGCAGCTCTAGTTCTCTTAGATCCTCTTGGATGTTCAGGAAATCCATCAAACTGACTGTGACGTTGCTGTGTTGTCTCTGACCCCGCCCCTCCTATGTCCCACCCCGCCTCTCACCTGTCTCAGTCCAGAGGAACATGTTGGACTTCCCGCAGCACGTCTCTTCCTGTAAGGAAGTCCGAACGGCGAGCACCGATGCCGACAAGCGTCTGTCTGAGTTCGATGTGGAGATGAGCATGAGGGAGGACGTCTACCTGAGGATCGTTGCTCTGGAGGTGAGCTGATGCACAGCTGTCGATCAGCAGACAGAGAGATGTTTGGTTGATAGGTTCGTCATTCTGCTCACAACCGAACTCACAGGTTTTACCATCAACAAACTCCCTGACAAATGAAAATAATAAAACACTAGCAAGTCCAGTCTACTCGCAAGTAAACTCAAAACCAAAGAATCACCAACCCATACTGGTTGTCACACTAGATTTGGTGATATTTGACCAATATACTGTTGATCTAAAGGTTACATTTTGGTCATAGTGGCACCAAAAGTGCAACAAGTTTACTATGCGAAATCTAAAGGACATACTGGATGTGCTACTCTGGTGTCTTTTGGAGAATGTGTTTGTGATCTAAAGCCCAAAATGATCATTAAATAGTCTAAAAATGTGTGACAGCGGCACCATTTACACAAAATTTTACAACCAGAGTCGTCGCCCCCTGCTGGCCATTAGAAAGAACGCAAGTTTAAGGCACTTCAGCATTGGCTTCAATCCTCAGACCCGGAGGTAGCCCACTGGTTACAATAACTAACCTCTCTAACTAAAACTACAATGGCACTCGGAGAGCGCAGACCTCCGTCAAGGTGCGTGACTTCAAAAACAGATCCCAGCTCCCAGCTGCCGGTACCGTGAGGTGGTCAGCTTGTTATTAACACGGTGTGTTTCCATGAAACGTATCGGCGGATGCCTCTCTCATTCAGCAGCCTTGCTATGTCTGTATAACGTTACACTACGTTGCCTCTCATCCTGTCATCTACCGCTTTGTTCTTTCTCACCGCGGACGGCCAGCTGCTCCCGCACCGCGATGGCTACACGAGGATACAAGTGTGAGATGAGGGAAATGAGTGTTGCAGGTAGTTGGCCATCATCCGAAGGGAGCCAATCACCTGCGGGAGCCGGTAGCTGGTGAACCAATCGCCTCCTTGTCCCGGCACACACCTATTTACATACGTGCATGCTTTCACACTGATGGAAGGAAACACATGTGCAACAAAATACGACCCGTATGTTAGGAACGTGGCATCAGATCTTGGTCACATCAAGGGTTGGTGAACCTCGTTTGATGTAATTTGGAGAATATTTTGATGATGTTTTTCCAAATATCACAGTGTACAATCAAAGATCAAGACAATGTAGCTGCGGAAGTCAGTGACTGCTTTTTGACAATTAGGGTCGGAAGAATGTTTTTACACTAATTTTGTCACTAAATTACTAACACTAAATTTCCTTTTATCCAAGATCTGCAGCCTCTCTTTTTCAGTTCTTCTCCAGCTCTCTTGGTTTCTGACGGTTTCCTGTTCTCATGAAGTCTTTCTGTTTCTGCCTGCAGAAGAAGGTGGATGCCGGCAGCCTCACTGCAGAGGCCAGGCGTTACATGGATCGACTGATGAAACTGGGGAAGAGGAACGGCCTCCACCTGCCCAAAGCGACACAAGAGGTGGCCGCTGTGTCCTTATTATTATTACTCTTTATTCATGCAGGAGAACAACTCTCTCTATCAGTCCAACTTTTCTAACCTGTAGACCGCCACTGACCCCAGTTATTCTTTATGCAGCAAGATAAAAAGATAAAGCAAAATAAAAGATAAAATCATCCAAAGTCATTGACCCATTATGTATAGACTGCTGCAGATTATCAGTTTGTCTAATCAAAAACGTCCCAATCGTTTTTTTGCCCCCGAGCTCTTTAATATGAATTATCTTCTTATATGTATTTATTATACCTCCGCGACAATGTAGTCATGTATCTACAGTCTGGTCTAGTTGTGCCTTTTGGGAGTTAGAAGTCCAGGGTGGCCATTAGTTAATTAGTTAATTAGTTAATTAGTTAATGCCCATTAATTCCATTAGTTCCAAAAGGGCAAAACCTTTGACCCTACTTTAGCAGGGGTCAAGCAGTGAGGAGGGGTATCTGAGCCATGCTCACTTTTGCCTTGTTTTAGGGCTGTCAGTCGATTAAAACAGTTAATCGCGATTAATCTCAAATTAATCACACATTTTTTATCTGTTCAAAATGTACTTTAAAGTGAGATTTGTCAAGTACTTAATACTCTTATCAACATGGAAGTGGACTAATTTGCTTTATGTAAATGTATGTATATATTTATTATTGGAAATCAATTACCAACACAAAACAATGACAGATATTGTCCAGAAACCCTCACAGGTACTGCATTTAGCATAAAACAATATGCTCCAATCATAACATGGCAAACTGCAGCCCAACAGGCAACAACAGCTGTCAGTGTGTCAGTGTGTCAGTGTGCTGACTTGACTATGACTTGCCCCAAACTGCATGTGATTATCATAAAGTGGGCATGTCTGTAAAGGGGAGACTCGTGGGTACCCATAGAACCCAAGTTTGGAGCGTTATTTAACCTCCTTCTCCACAAGCCAGTATGACGTGGTTGGTACTAATGGATATAAACTCTCCGTCACTCTGCTGTAACAGGAGATCATGACCATCAAGAAGAAGCTGAGCAACCTGTGCATCGATTTCAACAAGAACCTGAACGAGGACACGACCAGTCTGTCCTTCACCAGAGACGAGCTGGGTGAGTCCTGAGCCATCGGACAGTCTGACCCGGTCTTCCTCTCTCTGTGTATTAACACACCTGGTGGTGTTGGTTTCAGGCGGCCTCCCCGAGGACTTCCTGAGCTCTCTGGAGAAGGATGGAGAGAAGCTGAAGGTCACCCTGAAGTATCCTCATTACTTCCCCACCATGAAGAAATGCTTCGTCCCGGAAACCCGCCAGAAGCTGGAGGAGGCCTTCAACTCCCGCTGCAAAGAGGTGAGACAGGAAGTAGATAAACGTCTGTCATCGACCCGGCTTTAAGAGCTTTAGACATTTACATAGGTTGAGAGTCGGTTAGTGCAGGTTTTTCTTCTCAAATCATGACCATCTGAGCGAAGAATGTTTGTTTTTAGAGTAAAGCTGATCACCAGAAGAGTTTGAGTTATTTATAGGTCAGTGTTTGGATTTCACACGTGTGAATTTAAAGAAAACTAAAATAAATATCCAGTCCAAAATATCCACTGTCAGGTTTGCTATTTTATTTTAATCACTGTCATTGGTAACATCATGCTGTTTCTGATGTTGGTATGTAGTGAAAGTGGGAAAAAGAAATTTTGATTACAAAGTTGTAATATTTTGAGAAAAATCTTAATAATATTTCAAGAATAAAGTCCTAATTTTACAAGAAACAAAAGTCAGGATATTATGAGTGTGAAGGTACAGTATTATGAGAAAAAAAGTAGTCATATGTTAAAACTAGAATGGCACTCGGAGAGCGCAGACCTCCACCAATGTGCCCGACTTTAAAAACAGATCACAGCTCCCAGCTGGCGGTACCGTGAGGTGGTCAGCTTGTTATTAACACGGTGTGTTTCCGTGGAACATATCGGCGGATGCCTCTCTCATTCAGCAGCCTTGTTATGTCTGTATAACGTGACACTACGTTGTCTCTCATCCCGTCATCTACCGCTTTGTTCTTTCTCACCGCGGACGGACAGCAGCTCCCGCACCTCGATGTCTCGCCACACATCCACACACATACTGCTCTCAGAAGGAGGCGTCATCAACGTGTCATCAGTTACACTGCGCATGTGTTATACAGAATTCTTAAAGAAATTCCTGAATACGGATCATGATCCAGATCGCCACCAAAATCTAATGGATTATTCATTGTGCTACACCCCAACCCTCCAAAACATTTCATTCAAATCCATCGCGAACCTTTCCAAATCCTGCAAACAGAAAGACGGACGGACAGACGGACAGACAGACAGACAGACAGACAGACAGACAGACAGACAGACAGACAGACAGACCAGCCAACGCCGGTGAAAACATAACCTCAATGGCCCAAGGCCTTTGGCCGTGGCGGAGGTGATCAGATTACATGTATATGTATTTTCTGATGAAATGAGACTCCTCCTCACTCCACCATAAAAATAGTTTTGCTATTTTTGTTTTTCTTATGTAGCTTAAAGGGACTGCAACTGCATGTCATTGTGCAACCCTGTGTTGTACAATGACAATAAATAAATTAGAGAATTAAATGACAACTCTTTAAATCATCAATTTAAGATTTATTGGTTATTCAAGTTATTTTTGGCCTAACATGTCATGGTTCCGGCTGCTGAAATGTGAGGACTTGCTGCTATTTCTCATCCTGCATTTTAGTAAATTGAATATTTGGGGCTGTTAGTCAAACACAAAAGCAGTTTGGAGACGTCACGTTGAGATCTGGGAAACTGAAAAGGGGCATGTTTCACTATTTTCTGATGTTTTAGAGTCCAAACAATCAAATGAAAATAGCTGTTAGCTAAGTTCCTCAAGAAAGCTGTTTTTTTTATATTCACAGCTTTGTTAAATACTGTTTTAGTTAAAGACAATTCCAGTTTATTACAACTTATTTTGGTAGTTTTGTCCATCATTTGTATCAGTTATAGCAACGTTGTACTCAAAAAGTGAATATGTGAGATCTGAGAACATGGTCTGACAGGTTGAGAAACATTATCACACATTATCCATTAAAGGGCTAAACCGTTCCTGTGTGTGCTCTCAGGAGAACTCGGCCATCCTGAAGGAGCTGGTGGAGCTTCGGGCTCAGAAAAGCTCAGTGCTCGGCTTCACCACGCACGCCGACTTCGTCCTGGAGATGAACATGGCCAAATCTGGGAAGAAGGTGGCCGGCTTCCTGGGTGAGTGTCTTTAACAACAAGTTCCACCCGTGTGCTCCGATAACCTGCAGAGAGAGGTGTGTGTTAAAACAAAATGCTTAAGAAAAGTAACATAAGAATCATTTCAGCATTATATCAAGAAGTGAACATTAATGATGAGCACTCAGCTAAAAGAGAAATGGTTTGGGAACATTTTTTCCAGAAGTCAATGAGATCAGAAACATGAACTCAGCCAGGTGCTCTGTGATTCAGTGGTGTATTACCTGCAGAGGAAACTCCTCTCCTGACTCTTCCTCTCTCTCTGTCGTGTCATTTCAGAGGAGCTGGCTCGTAAGCTGAAGCCTCTGGGTGATGAAGAGCGCTCGGTCATCCTCAAACTGAAGGAGAAGGAGTGTCAGAAGAGAAGTCTGCCTTTCAACGGAGAGCTGCACGCCTGGGACACCCGCTACTTCATGACCCAGGTAATGCCTGTTTCAGACTACACGATATCAGCCCGATTATAGCCCGACATGACCGTCGTAGGGTGTGGACTCGGTTCAGGAACGATAAATGAGTGTCGTGTGCGAAAATCAATGGCTTTATCTTGTGTAACATGTCATAGTACACGACAACCGACGCCACATCTGGGACGCCTCACGACGTCCCGACAGAAAGTCTAGCATGTTTGATTTTTTTTTTTTTGCTTTCCACGAGGTGTTCCGTCATGGCCATGAATTTGACCGGCTGAGCACAGACGCACACAGCTGTACACACTGCTGCCGGACCTCGCAGTAGGATATTCAATCTAGGTTGTGTCGGAGTAAAAAAACACCATCGCTGTTGCGTCTTTGCGCATGGAGCATCCCGTTGCGTGCCCGCTTTCGTTTCTCCCTGTGAATTAGGATTGATTGTTTTCCCCTGGAGCCTCGTGGGCCCATTTTCATGGTTGGGCCCGGGGGGCTTGAGCCTCTGTAAGCCCATATATTAAGGGGAACAGGGGACCGACGTGTCGCGGCCAAGTCACGACAAGAATTTATGACTCTCAATCGTCTAATCTGACATAGTGACCATTGTAACCGTCAAACATATCGTGTAGTCTGATCTTGGCATAAGAGCTGCACGCCGGGACATTTACAAAGATCAGTTATTGCAAAGCAAGATGAGATGAACCTGCCGCAAAGAAAAACAATAAACCAAAGCCAGACTTTTACATGTTTGATTGATCTACAAAACATACAAACGTGGAGGTGAAACAGTCAACCAAGTTAAGCTGGTTCACTAAATGGATTTCCACTCTGATGAACTATTATATAACAAACATGACAAATATAAGCATTTAAAAGAAATGATGGAGCTTGGTTTTATCTTTTGTGGCAAAAGCGCCGCCATGTTGCAGTACTGTAGTCTGTGACGTCACCAGGTCGGTCGGCACGGCTGAGTTACACAGATACAACGGTAGAGACCGTGAAAGACGGAGACGGAGGAGAAAAAGGACAGAAGAAAAACAAAAGAGGGGACCATATTGTATTGTTCATGGATGTAAAGATGAATTTTACAATGTTAAAACCAAGGACCAAACAGTCCATTTCATAAACTGCCACTGAAACGGAGATCAGTAAGTTACAGCTGCAGCTGACCGTCTCTCCATCTCCCGTCCTCTCCCCTCTCTGATCACCTGTCTCTCCTCCTCTGCTGTCTCATTCAGACCGTTCAAAGACAGGGTCGCAGAGAAAACTTTATTCTGAAGCCCACGTTATGGCGTTTGTTTACGTAACTTGCTGATAGCTTCTGCTAGCTAGCTAGCTACCGGCTCAACATTAGCATACCAAAACTCCCGTCACAAAGTAAAGCTCATCACTAAAGCAAATACTAGAGACATTATGGGCCTGATGTTACCTGTGTTCTCCCTTAACTAAATAACTAACTCTATTGTTAGTTCTTTAGTTAGTCTCCATCTTTCACAGTCTCTACCAGTGTATCTGTGTAACCATTCTCGTGATGTCACAGGCTACAGTTCTGCAACATGGCGGCGCTCGTGCCACGAAACATGGAACATTTGTCATGTTTGTTATATAATTGTTCATTAGAGTGGAAATCCATTTAGTAAACTTGGTTGACTGCTTTCCTTCCACTTTAAGGGATAATTAGTAAGTAAGTAGGAACACTTATTTCCAACTTGCCCCCAAGATGTTAAAGGTTGATTAAAAAAATATACAATTGAAATAAAAAAATCAGTACAAACGGAACCAGAAAATAAACATCAACATTAAACATGACAAAACAAATGAATGGCACGGGTCAAATTCTATTAATTTTTCAGAGTCAAATACTTTTTAAATGAATTAATTTGTTAATGTTTTTCCTCCTCCACTTCTCCTCCACCTCCTTCCCCCTCTTTCTCTTTTTCCTCCTTCTCCCTCCACCTTCTCCCTCCTCCTCCTCCTCCTCCTCCTCCTCCTCCTCCTCCTCCTCCTGCTCCTCTCAGGTGGAGGAGACCCAGTACGCCGTGGATCAGAACCTGCTGAAGGAGTACTTTCCTATGGAGGTGGTGACTAAGGGTCTGCTGGACATCTACCAGGAGCTGCTGGGACTGTCCTTCGAGCTGGTGGACGGAGCCCAAGTGTGGCACCCTGACGTCACTCTGTACTGTGTGAAGGACCGCAGCAGTGGTCAGGTGGTCGGCCAGTTCTACCTGGACCTCTACCCCAGGTGAGGCCTCGGCTGGCGGGGTCACGGGGCGGCACAGAGCTCCACATTTACTTAGGTTAAATGTGGAGATGCAGGTCTCCAGGGGTCCCCTCCTCTTCCTTCCTCCTCTTCTCCCCTCTTACTTCCTCCTCCTCTTCCTCTTCCTTCTACTCCTCCTCCTCCTCCTCTTCCTTCCTCCTCCTCTTCCTCTTCTTTCTCCTCCTCCTCCTCTTCTCCTCCTACTCCTGTTCGCCCCCTCTAACCTCTTCCCACTCCCTCCTCTTCTCCTCCTCCATCCCCTTTTCCTCTTTTTCTCCTCCTCCTTTTTCCTCTTCTTCCTTCCTCCTCCACCTTCTCCTCCTTCCTCCCCCTGCTTATTTTTTTCCTCCTCCTCCTCCCTACTCTTCCTCCTTCTCCCTCCCCCCTTTGTTGTCCTCCCCCTCTTCATCTTTCTCCTCCTCCTCCTCCTAAATGTGTAGATGCGAGTCTCCATTTGTCTTACTCTTCTTCCCCTCCTCCTCCTCTTCCTCTTCTTTCTCCTCCTCCTCTTCCTGTTCACCCCCTCTAACCTCTTTCCACTCCCTCCTCTTCTCCTCCTTCCTCTGTTAGTCTTTTCCCTCCTCTTCTTTCCTCCTCGACCTCCTCCTCCGCCCAACTCTTCCTCCTTCTCCCTACCTCCTTGTCCTCTCCCTCTTCATCTTTTTCTTCCTCCTCCCCGTCCTCCTTCTACTAAATGTATAGATGTGAGTGTCCAGGTGTCCTCAGTGTCTTCTCTCCCACCTGTCCCCTGCAGGGAGGGGAAGTACGGTCACGCCGCCTGCTTCGGCCTGCAGCCCGGCTGTCTGCTGCCTGACGGCACGCGTCAGATGTCGGTGGCGGCCATGGTGGCCAACTTCAGCAAGCCGACGGCCGACGCCCCGTCGCTCCTGCAGCACGACGAGGTGGAGACGTACTTCCACGAGTTCGGACACGTCATGCACCAACTCTGCGCTGAGGTGAAGAACCACAGTGTTGAGCTGATCTGTCTCTGTTGCTACACCTGTCGAGCTTTCCATTCTAGCTTTTCATGTCAACAGTTTACAGTAATAACGATTCAGACTTCCCATCCAAATTCTTAGTAATTTCTGAAACGACGGGTCCTCGATTTCATACAGAAGCAGCTTCTTATTTCTAGCTGTCGACCATTCATTTTGCTGAAATGACAACCACAGATCAGCTGGTTTCTAAGTGTCAGCGTGTTTGCAGGCGGACTACGCCATGTTCAGCGGGACTCACGTGGAGCGGGACTTTGTGGAGGCTCCGTCTCAGATGTTGGAGAACTGGGTTTGGGAGCGGGAGCCTCTGCAGAGGATGTCCAAACACTACAAGACCGGCAACGCCATCCCTGAGGAGCTGCTCGACAAACTCATCAAGTCCCGCCTCGCCAACACCGGTGGGTACCACAAAGGAAGTAGTACTTTTGTACCCAGCTCTACTACCACTCAGTGTAAATAACTGTGACACTCCCGCAGGCCTGTTCAACCTGAGGCAGATCGTTCTGGCTAAAGTGGATCAGGCTCTGCACACCAGGAACGGACTCGACGCCGCAGAGGAGTACGGACGCCTCTGTCAGGACATCCTGGGAATCCCTGCTTCATCAGGTCACTTTTTAAATACTTCCTTCTACTGTACATTCTTCCACACAGCCAGGCTTCCTTTTTCTCTGGTTAGGCTGCCAGTTGTAACTCACTAACTCAGTTTGAGAACATGACGATGCTCCCAAATATCAGTGTCGCTCCTCAACTGATGATTCAAAACATCGATATAGCTCTACCCTGAAGCCCTCAGGTCCGAGTCCATCTCATCGGATAGAAAGGGGCTCCACCTGGTGGCACTCTGCAGAACTACAATATAACTACAGCCAGTTCAGTGAAACTGCACTGACATTTTGATCTTAAATTTTTTTATATTCCAGTAGAAATGAAGGTAGTATCAGTGTTTCTCCTACCGTTATATTGGTGGAGCGGCCCGCCCCGCCTACCGGACCCTGACCCTATCGTTCACTCCTGATCAACGAGGAATTATTGATTCATTTTTTTATAATAAATACAAATTAGGGCTGTCAATTGATTCAAATATTTAATCGCATGATTGTCCATAGTTAATCACGATTAATTAATTTTGTATCTGTTCAAAATGTACCTTAAAGGGAGATTCCTCAAGTATTTAATCCTCTTATCAACATGGGAGTGGAAAAAATGTGCTGCTTTATGCAAATGTATGTATGTGTGTATATATATATATATATATATATATGTATATATATATTATTGTAAATCAATTAACAACACAAAACAATGACAGATATTGTCCAGAAACCCTCACAGGTACTGCATTTAGCATAAAACAATATGCTCCAATCATAACATGTCAAACTGCAGCCCAACAGGCAACAACAGCTGTCAGTGTGTCAGTGTGCTGACTTGACTATGACTTGCCCCAAACTGCATGTGATTATCATAAAGTGGGCATGTCTGTAAAGGGGAGACTCGTGGGTACCCATAGAACCCATTTACATGCACATATCTGGAGGTCAGAGGTCAAGGGACCCCTTTGAAAATGGCCATGCCAGTTTTTCCTCGCCAAAATTCAGCATAAATTTGGAGCGTTATTTAACCTCCTTCACAACAAGCTAGTATGACATGGTTAGTACCGATGGAGTCATTAGGTTTTTTAGATTCATAGTAGTTTCACTCTAGCTTTAACACTGAGTCTGCTACAGCCTAAAAATCACAAGGTGCGTTAATGCGTTAAAGAAATTAGTGGCGTTAACGCGTTATTTATCGCATTAACTTTGACAGCGCTAATAAAAATATAGATATTAAGAAATAAACTTGACATTGAAGGATGTCCCTTAATCATGTATAATTCAAGTATTGTGTTTCTGAATGTTGTGGTGTTATATCAGCGTAAAAAGATTAGATGGTTTATCTTTTCATAGTTGTTTATCTTCATCATTATTTGCTTCAGTTATAGCGTGCCAAGTTGCCAAGCACCGAACAATGTACCAAAGCAACACGGAAAACTAAGGGAAACGCTGAGTATGATATAAGTAAATAAATGTACTGGACACAAAGTGATCATACATCAATTTGAATAAGAAATACGACCAAAAATGAAAGTCTGTTTCTGTGTGACATCTGGCGGATAAGAGTTTAAAGTAAATTTTACTCTGAGATGTCTGCTACTAAGTTTTCTTGCAGTTGGACAGTCGATGACACTCAAACAGTAACAGCAGCAGCAGCGGTAGAAATAGTAGAAACTCTATAAATACTCATTGCTGCCTGGTTTCCATCTTCTGATCCCTCTGACCTCTCCGTCTCTCTCTCTACAGGAACCAACATGCCGGCGACCTTCGGGCACCTGGCTGGCGGTTACGATGCTCAGTACTACGGTTACCTGTGGAGCGAGGTGTTCTCCATGGATATGTTCTTCGCTCGCTTCAAACAAGAGGGAATCATGAACCCAAAGGTCAGAAAAATAAAATAACGTACAAAATAATCAGCGGGTGAAATGTATGATGGGTAGGAAAATGTCATCTGATTTCTTATAAACAAACTGATGAAATCTGACTGAACCAAAACAAGTCAGTAAAGCTAAGTAATTTACTCAAATACTGCACTTAAGTACAGTTTTGAGGTATTTGTACATTACTTGAGCATTTCCATTTTCTGCTACCATTTACTTCTACACCACGACATCTCTGAGGGAAATATTGTACATTTTATTCCACTACATTTATCTGATAACTTGAGTTACTTTGCAGATTCAGATTAAAAATACAAAATATAATCAATAAATAAATGATGATATATTCTTTTAGTTTGAAGATAAAACTTCTGCGGGGGTAAATTTACAAACTACCCAGCAGAATATAAAGTAAATAAAATTAGCTCCACCTTTAACATCTGCAACATTAAAGTGATGAACACATTAACGCCTTGTTTCCACATACAGTAGCTCTGTGGACGTATGCGAGTCAACCAGAAGTTCTGATGTGTTTGCAAAACTCCTAATTCCGTTTTTTTTTTTTTTTTGGTCCGTAATTTGCCTCAAGTACGTTGAAAAATTTTAACTTTTGCGGCAGATTACAGACAGACTGTATGCACTGTGTGTGGAATTAGCAAATTAATAACTGATTGATGAATGTAATACAGCTCTATTAATACATTATTTTTCCAAGTGAAAAATTCAACGGCTCATTTAGCAGTTTTGTGAATTATTTTGTTAAAAGACATATGAACCACTATGCATGCACTCTATACGTTACACATCTAGCGTGCTTCCAAAGTTATCTAAATATGACGTCACACTTTTCACTTTTGGCAAAAAACAGAATGAACTTCTCTCCCATATCTGCGGTGCCGTAGCTACCATCCGTAAAGAGATGCATTTCCTTGCATTGAACACCAGGGGGCGTAATTCGTATACTAGATGGATTTACAGACACAAAACAAAACTGTGGAAACTGAGGCGCAAAGCACCAATAATTATAATCCAATAATATTATTCTGAAATGGGCAATTCTGCATAATGAGTACTTTTACTTTTAGTACTTTAAGTATATTTTGATGCTAATACTTTTGTTCTTTAACTTAAGCATGTACATTTTGAATGCAGGACATTTCCTTGTAACAGAGTATTTCTATACTCGTCTGACAACTGGTCAGACCGTACTGGATCAGCCGGTGTTTATGAAATCAGTCTGTTTCTGTTTTGGTAGAGAAAAACTTCAAAACTGAATATTTTTGTGGTATTTTGGGGAAATGTGTAGTGACATTGATCAGTGCGTTCTCCTTTTAGTCTGCCAAGATGTTAGTTGAAAGTAACTTGATGCATTACATGTGAGGCCTGTTCCAGCTGAACATGCGGAGCCTTTTCCCTAAAATAGATACATTATAATCCAGTAATAATGTAGATGTAGGATTTTTTTTAAATGCATACATTTATAATGTAGATGTTGTTATTATAGTGTTTATTAGGATAAGATAACATTTTATTGTGCAGCAGTTGCAGTACAAAGTAGGAAAGAGTGCAAATAAAACAAAATAGAATAGAATATAGAAAATGACAGTTACCTCTGACTGTTTGACGTTTTGCGAAATCAATATTTAGGTAAACCCTCTCAGATGTTTCAGATGGATATCAGTTTATTAACTGTTAGCCTTAAGAGATAGAACTTCAGAGTAGATTTTGACTGACTGTTAATCACCATCTCCTGATTGGTCCTCCAGGTGGGTCTGGACTACAGGAAGTTCATCCTGCGGCCCGGTGGCTCCGAGGACGCCGCCGAGATGCTGAGGAAGTTCCTCGGGCGGGAACCGAAACAGGAAGCGTTCCTTCTGAGCAAAGGACTGACGGTGGAGCAGGACGCCAGCACGCCGTGTCCCTGCTGACCAATCACAGCAGCTGTCTCCACCCCCCCCCACCAGTGACAACAGACTGACGTTTTCTAGAAAAAAACAGTAAAATGTTACCCAATGTGGAAAAAAATGAGCATAAATAAAATGATTAGGGTTGACGTCTTGTGTGTCTGAATAACTGATGTTCCATGAAAACAATTAGTGACAGTAAAGGTCTTCTTCAATGTTTGTATCCGACCCAAAAATTACTCCTGACGATCTCATCCAAACCGGACACGGACCAGTTCATTTAAAAACTAGAAGTGCACTCGGAGAGCGCAGACCTCCGCCAAGGCAGGTTTCATGTACGTCACTGCCCCCCTGTGGTGGCCTGTGGTGTTAATGCACAGGCTGAGCGAAGTTATTAAAAAACATCCCCGAAGCCAGATCATGATCCGGATCACCACCAAAATATAATGGATTGTTCATCGTGCCACACCCCACCCCTCCAAAAAAATCTCATTGAAATACATCGCAAACTTTTGGAGTTATCGTCCAAACGGACAAACCAACAAACCAACAAACAAACCAACGCTGGTGAAAACATAACCTCCTTCCTAGGCCTTTGGCCTTGGCGGAGGTAATAAAACACAGACTTGAACCCGAAGTCCAGATCTTAAAACACTTAAACATCTCCAACTCCAGTGTCTTAAAACACTCACTCATTTACAGATGTGACTGGTCCCAAACCAGCTCAAGATCCGGGACACTTATTCAGCAGCGTATGAAATCTGCTGTGTGGCCATTACCTGAGAGTTTTATCTGCATGTTTTTAATTTAGTAAGTGTCCACAATGAAATATGGATCAAAAAAGTCTAAATTTTCTGTTTGGTTTTGCTTTTATGCTAAAGTTAAATGCGAGCATTACTATTACCTCTGCACGGCTCTCAACATGGCGATAGCTGAGTGGGCGGCGCCTTTGGTCAGGACAGCTTTATCAACTGCTGTATGAGAGCAGTGCAGAGCGGCGGCTGTGGGCTAGCCAGTGGGCACGCTCACATGCACTAGAAAGGCATGCAGCTCCAGACTTTATACCCTATGACATCACACGTTTGAGTCTTACTTCTCTGGTTTCTGGCTTTGAGAGAGAGGAGCTCATGTTCACAAATATTGACTGAACTTTCCTCGGCCATGGAAATAAAATATTGGAATTCTTCATTTAGTTGGTTTTCCCCTTTAAAGTCTGCCAAATGATAATGATTTGATACCATTTATGGTCTGCATTTTTCAGCAATAGTAATGTATTTACAAGATGGTGAGCTTCAGACAGTCCACATACTGATGGGAGTAGGAAGCATCAGCAGGTGACAAAGCTGGCGTCTCCATGCTGATGTAACGTCCTCAGAGAGCTGCAGGTCAACAGCTCTGCTTTAAAAAAAAACAGCCTGAGGGTAAAACGGCAGAACAAACAGAATCACAAGACAGAGAGCAGATTTAACATCATCGAAAACAACTCCTCATCTGCTGCCTCTGTTTGGGATCACACTATTACTTGCTGCAGAGAGATAAATCAGACATCCTACAGTAAAAATGTGGGTGAAGCCTCTAAATAACAGCACTTTAACTCAAGAGAATTCTAGATTACTGCTTCACAACCTTTTTTACCTTTGAAGAAATATTTACCTGCAACCCCTCATGCAGGCTTTATATCTATGAGCTGTGATCAGTTTCATTTAGAATAATATTTAGAGGCCTGCGGAGGTAAAACTGTTTAGTATTTCACAAGACAAAAGTTTGAAAATTAAAACTATATTTGTTAGCAGAATTTTGTTTTTGCTTGTTTCTCACAGCGGTAATAATCTTGTGACAATTTACATTTATGAATTTCATCAGTGGAGTCTGGTCCTGATCCGGGACTGGTGGTCATCTACTCAGTGATTTCTCAGTGACCTAGAAGATGGAAAAACACAGCGTCAGGTGGGTGTAAATTAAAGCAGCAGTGGGTAGAAATCAAGCAAATATGAGAGGTAGAATTGGAGCGAATATGATTAAAAAACATATTTTTTCTAAAACGGTCACTATATCCTGACAGTAGTGCATGAGACATGTAATCTGGAAAAAAAATCATGTTCCTCTGGGTCCTCCGGTGCTCCTAATGACATCTGCAAGATTTCACAGACCGGAGGAAAACAACCAATCAGAGCCGAGCGGGAGTCTGCCGACCAGCTGCCATCTCTGAGCAGCTGTCAATCACTCGCGAACTCCGATGAAACGGTCAAACTAGGCAGTGCTGATCAATTATAAAATAAATATTCTGTTACTGTAATGCCTATTTCTCTCCTCACATGTTCTCAGAATCATCTTGTAGTGTACGGTTTAGCTGTAAAATGAGAAAGTTTGTGACCCGGCAGCCATGTTGAGATTAGTTGAGGAAATACCAAGCACCGCCCACCAGCCGGAGCACAGCCAATAGGAACCCTCTCTCTCTGAAATGACCTGTGATTGGTCAAAGTCTCCCGTCAAAGGCTAGATTTTTTAAAGCCTGAAAACAGAGCCATGAGGAGGAGCAGAAGTCTAGTTATCTCTCAGAACACAAAAAAACAGAAATTTGTTGATTAAAAAAATAAATAAATAGATTTGTGTAATTTGCCCAATAATATGATATTTATCCTAAATTATATCTTTTGGAATAGGTGAATAATTAAAGTAAGCACAATGTATAATAGTATTACATTATTCATAGTTTGGCAACGCAAATGGTTTATAATTGTAACATTAATTTTGAATTGATGAAAAAACTTAGCCTACTTGTGTGATGTTGGAGGTGTTTGTGCGTCACATGATGTCAGAGGTTTGTAACTGTGCAAAAGCTTCAGTTGCAGCAGATGTACTCCAGCTCTACAGTAGCTTTGTTTTCCTCATTATCATCATTATCCCCGTCTTCGTCTTCAGTGTAATTAGCGTGAGCTGCAGCTGTGGGTGGCGGCCCCCGGGGCCCTCCCTGACTCCCACAGGCCCCGCTCAGAGAACACTCAGTGAGGTCACGGTGTGCTGCTACAATGTGTGTACTTTAAAGTCCAGCTGGTGAAGAACCCACAGAGAACAGGGAAAGATGATTTATTAACAGCAACATTAGAAATATCTGTCAAATGATCTGTCAAATTCACCTGAATGGCCTTACAGCTAATTGACAGGTGTAATCTATGTCTTTTACAGTATACAGTATGTCTCTGTGTGTCTAGTAGTATACAGAGAGAGGTCCAGGAGGTTTTTAGCCTAGCTTCGCATAAAGTGTGGAAGCAAGGGGAGTCGAGGTAACACCCATGAGCTTCCTCTAAGCTAACAGGAGCTAGCAGCTAATGCGAAGTCAACAAACCAGCAGAGCCCCCATCATTAGTGATACTGCAGAATAACATGCAATATGAGCTCTAATACAGATTATTGAATGATTTCAAATGTTCTGGTTTCACAAACCATCTTCAAATATGTGAAACAATCAAATAGCTAGTTTATTTAGGCTATTTATACAATTAACAAGCTAGCAGTGGGGAGTTAAGGAGTTCAATCATTTGGTTGAGGTTCAGTTTAGCACTTTAAACAGTTGGATTCAGATTAGCTAGCGAACACTTGTTAGCACAGTTTGGTTCACGTTAGCAGCCAAGTTAACAGGCCAGTTTAGCTGTTCAGTTTAGTAGTTAAAGCACTTTGATTTTAACCATAAATAGGCTATGTGCTAATCTTGATTCAAACAGAAGTACAGTAGTACGTGGTGTTCATGTCATCTGCATATACTGTATTGTATGTTTTTGTGTACATAGCCTTCAAATAGAATCCTGAGACTAGTGTGTTCCAATCCACGTACTTCCAGAAGTACACTTGTTGGTGCACTTTGTGCACTCTGTATTCACTTGAGTAGTGCGTAAATTTCAACAGGGTAGGATCGTCTCAAATCGAATAGCCTACTCTGCGACGCACTGACCGGGAATGACGATCGCAACATTTGACTCGCTACCCGCCAAAATATCTTCTGAAAAAAATGAAAGCAGAGTGGAAATTACGTTTCCAACGTCGTCGCCTACGTCTACGATGTGTCCTCCTGTTGGCTGAAAATGCACCGGTATGTTTACGTATTGTATTGTTTTATTCTGTTATCTACGTCTGTTTGAATAGTGGCCGTGGCTCCGCCCCTTCCGCTACATAGCCAAGATGGCGACAGTTGAGTGTGGAAAGTGTCCAGCGTTCCACACTCAACGATCTGACCATTTTGAGTACAACATCCGGGTACTTTGAGTGCACTGCATTTTGCCGTACTTCCCAGTGTGAACGTACTTATGCACTCAAAATAGTAAGTGTAAGTACAGAAGTACGCGGATTGTAACACACTGTGTTCCAAGACTCAAATACTCTACTAATACATTTGCAAGAAAGTAGCGTGAAATTGCATCGCTATTATCCAGTTTTGTAGCCAATGGAGGCTACAGTCTTCCCTTTCTTTTTCCTCATTAAAACATGGATATTCACAGCAATATCAACTTCTCAAGTTATAACAAGAAAAGTTTCCAGTTTTAACAAGATACGTTTGTATATGTGATAGATAGATAGATAGATAGATAGATAGATAGATAGATAGATAGATGGATAGATGGATAGATGGATAGATAGATAGGTAGGTAGATAGATAGATAGATAGATAGATGGATGGATAGATAGATAGATAGTTGCTTGCTTACTTGCTTACTTACTTACTTACTTACTGACTTACTTTATTAATTCCAGTGGGAAATTTCACTGTTACAGCAGCTTAGCAAAACAGACAAAAATATCATGCAACTCAAAATTGAACAATTAACCAAATTTAGCAATATACAAAAAATAGTAAGATAATTAATATAAAAATTAGCAATAAACTAAATTTGAATTCTCAAAAAATTTGCGTATTTTTTTACTGCACATACAGTATATGTGTAATGCTGTGAAGTGGACATAGTGCAAGTAGTAGCCTACTTTTACTAAGGCTCATCCCAATACTTCCTCCACCATAAGAAGCTAATGCAGCATGCTTTCAAAAATGATCAGCAGTGATGAAAAAATATGATAAAAAAATATGATTTGAAAATAATGATTTGTGGTGAATGGGTGACATCATGAAAAAAACATTAGAATGGCCTTTAACAACCACGTCAGTGACAGGAATATTCCTGTCAGAATATAATAAAACAATTGTGTTTTGGTCCCATACAGTTATTTCTTGATTACAAAACATATAATAGTGTGTACATTAGCACTGACAGGTATACTGCAGGTGCGACAGCCAGTCAGGTGGGAGAAGTGGTTGTCCTGGAGGAAATTCTCTGAGGGAAACAAACAGGCTGAAGAGCAG
Organism: Sebastes fasciatus; assembly: GCF_043250625.1. Classification (NCBI taxonomy): domain Eukaryota; kingdom Metazoa; phylum Chordata; class Actinopteri; order Perciformes; family Sebastidae; genus Sebastes; species Sebastes fasciatus. The sequence goes on from NC_133799.1 coordinate 37,638,851, forward strand.
CTGAGCTGAAAGAGAGAAGACCAGACGACTGGATAAGTCTGAAGAAGAAGAAGAAGACGATGGCGGATCATCCAGCAGCAGCAGGAGGAGGAGATGCCAGCCTGCAGGACATCATGAGAGGACGGACAGATGGAGCGCAGAGGACGAAGAGCAGCTCCAACATGATCCGAGTGTTCATCAGCTCCACATTCACAGGTCAGGTCACTGTTCATGCTCTCTACATCATACAATGGCCAAATCCAGGACTACGACTGTATATACTGTCTGTATGCAACCAGTGTTGGTTGCACTTAACAGGAATATTTTTGAGGCTCATTTAAAGATTTTGAACCTGTGAAATGATGCTGAGAAATAGCCTAATAGACCCTTTTCACAGCAGAAATCTTGACTTGCCAAAGCAAGAAGAGCACAGGTGGAATTAATAACATAAATGATGGCTGCATCCCATTTAGGTGAGCCAGTTCCAGGGCTCTAGAGTGGCGTGATTAATAGCAGCAGAGTCTGCAAGTCCATGCAACAGTGTACAGGCTGATGATATGACTAGGTAATGGTATTGTTTATTCAATAATAATAATTGTAATAAATTTCATTTGTATGCACTTTTCACGCAAGCGAGACAGCATAAAAAGACAATTATACATATAAAAAAACAACAGCATAAAATACGGTTACATATAAAATCACCCATAAGGTAAAAACAATTAAAAGTAAACATAAAATCTATATCATGCAAACAAATTAGTTTAGTCATCAGACAATGTGTATTAATTAATAAAAATGACCTTAGCAGAGTCAAAGCAAACATCTGACCTCACTAGTGGAGCTCAGTCGTACAAATGTGACAGAAACATAAACTGTTGTTGTGTTACCACCAGATTTTATGTTTACTTTTAATTGTTTTTACTTTATGGGTGATGTAATATGTAACCGTCTTTTATGCTGTTGTTTTTTTATATCTATAATTGTGTTTTTATGCTGTCTGCCTTCTCTGGAAAGCAGTTTGTGCTCATTGCTTGAAAAGTGCCATACAAATGAAATGCATTAAAATTATTATTATTATTATGTAAAAACAAATGTATGAATAAATGTATAAAGAAAAGGATACAGAGATAAATAAGGGGTGAAATGCTAAGGGAAAATCATAAATAAATTAATAAATAAACACATAAAAAATAAATACAGGCATTAATACATAAATAACAATAAATACTAAAATAAATTAATTAATACATTTTACAATTCATAAAATAATTAAAGGTGGAAATTAAAGGGAAGAGTCAATAAATAAGGAAACTAATACGAAGGTAAATAAATAAAAAAGCAAATTAACATAGAAATATAAATTTATGTCACATTTTATCAATTAATTAATTACTACATGTATTTTTAATAATATTTTGCTGCTATTAATGGCATATTTTTATATTTATCAAGTAATGTATTTATTTGTTAATTTTTTATTATTATTTTGTCCTCCATACCACCTTTACATCATAACAGCTCATCTTATTGATTCTGCTTTAAACTCTGTATCACTGACTGTGTCGCTGCTCTCTGGTCAGATATGAGCAGCGAGAGGAAAGCCCTGCTTGATAAAGGTTACCCAGAAGTCCTTGCTTTCTGTCGCAGTCTGGGGCTGGTGTTTGAGGTCAGTTTTGTAATGTAAATGTTTAAGTCTAAGACAAACAAATTCAGTAATATCAGGGAATATGATATAATGTGTACTGTATATGCAGTTTCAGTAAATACCTGCTCATTGATCAGTGAGGTCACTTCCTGTTCAGGTGGTTGATCTGCGTTGGGGGATTCGAAGCATCTCGTCTGGAGACCACGAGGCCTGCGAGATCTTCCTGCAAGAGATCAAGAGCTGCAAGAGGATTTCAGCTGGTCCAGCTTTCATCGTGAGTCTCTCGTCCTCCTTGTCTATCTAAATGTCCCGTAGGTGTGAATGTGAGTGTCTGTCTCCATGTGTCGGTTGTGATAACTGTGATAGTCTGGAGACCTGTCCAGGGTGTACCCCGCCATCGCCCAATGTCAGCTGGGATCGGCTCCAGCCCCCCCGCGACCCTGAATAAGATGAGCGGCTACCGATATTGAATGAATAATCCCTCCAAAATACACCAAGACATGAGGAACACCAAAGAAAAAGCCATGCTGTGATTTGGTATAAAAACTGTTGACATTTGGGGATTTCTGCAAGAATTGCATTTTTCGGCAATCAGATGGCGAGCACTTGTGTTCTGGTGAAGCCACTATACTGTATATTCAGTGTTTTGGATGGTCATGTATTGGATCTTTTTATAAGACATTTCTGTTAGAGTGGAAGTAAAAGTGGAAGCATGTGATAAAGCATTTAATCCAGGATTATCTTTCAGCTCATTCTTCTTCTTCTCTTTATTTTCCTGCATCTGGGCTCCAAAGGCTCTGCTGGGGAACCGGTACGGCCAGCGAACTCTTCCTCGCCTCGTCCCGGAGAAGCAGTTTGAAGTCCTTTTGTCTAAACTCTCCAAAAACCCCAAAGGCGTCAAGCAGCTGAATCAGTGGTTCTTAAAAGACAACAATGCGGTCCCACCCACCTATGTGCTTCAGCCAATCACGGCTCACTACCCCCACTACAGCGACCTCCGACCTGAGAGCGGGCCGCAGCGTGACAACGACCTCCTCTCCTGGCGTTTCACAGAGACGCAACTGTTGCAGCTCCTACGCTCTGCCGCCACGGAAGCCGAGGCAGCTGGTGACATCACAGTCGAACAGAAACAACATTTTTTCACATCAGGTCAGAGACGTCTCACACAGTTTGTCCTTTGTTGTCTCAAAGTATTTGTGAGATCTAAGTGTCTCCCTCTTCTCGTCCACAGTCACAGAGCAAGAGTTCGAGCAGGGTTTGTGGAAGGACAGCAGCGATCCGTCGGCTCTGCTCTTCGTGCGAGAGATTCCCCGCCAGAGGGTGAGGGACGGTCCCAAACGTCTGGCTAAGTTCATGGACCTGACCGCCAACGGTCTGCTGGACGCAGAAGCTCAGGGACTCCTCGCCAGCCTCAAGTCCCGCCTCTACGCCACGCTGCAGAAGATCCTCAACCTGCACTGCGTGGAGCTCAGCAAAGGAAGCATCGACCCCAAACGCAAGGAGCACACTCAGTACCTGGACAGTGTCTGCGAGCAGTTTGTCTCGCAGATGAAGGCCAGGATTGGAGCGGCGGTAGATTCGCCAGTGGAGGGGAGGCAGAGGAAACTCTGGGGAAGCATTGAGGAAGAAAAGGAGGAAATCTCAGACCTGGTGGTTGAAGAGGTTGGACTGCACGCTGCCATGAGCACCGAGCTGTGCAGAGGTCTCTACGGCAGGGAGGGTCTTCTGGGTAAACTCTGCTGCGCCATGTGGGAGTCCACCAACGTCCACCACGGCCTGCTCGTGGTGCACGGGGCTGCTGGGATGGGGAAGACGGCTCTGCTGTGCAAACTGGCGCAGGAGATGCGTAGCGTTCTGGAGGCTGGGGCGGCGGTGGTGATCAGGCTGCTGTCGGCCCATCATCCTCAGAGACCCGACATCGACCACGTCCTCCGCAGCGTCTGCCTCCAGATCTGTTTGGCTTGTGGTTTGGCTCCACCCTCGCCGCTGACTGCCAACACTCACCTGGAGCTGCTCCGGTTCTTCAGGAACGTCCTCATCGAGGTTTCCCAGCAGGGCCACACTCTGCTCATCATCCTGGATGCTCTGGATCAGCTCTCAGACCAACATCACGCTCACAAACTCCACTGGATACCCGCCAGCCTGCCACCCAACGTCCACCTGGTGGTTTCCATGGATACCAACAGTGTGGCATTCGTTAACATGCGGCTGAAGCTGAAGAGTTTGGAGAGTTTCTTTGAAGTGGAGCGTTTATCTCGTGACGAAGGAAAACAGATGATGGAATCGTACCTGCGAGTGTCTCAGCGAACTTTGACCCCCGAGCAGAGCGACGCCGTGCTGCAGAGCTTCGCCACGACTGGCTGTCCTCTGCATCTCAAACTGATTCTGTCTGCAGCCAAACGCTGGACGTCCTTCACCCCGCTCACAGCAACACACCTGGCTGCCAACACACAGGAAATGATGTCACAGCTCTTGCTGATGCTGGAGGAGCAACATGGGAAGGAGCTGGTGGGTGCGGTCTTAGGGTACATCACTCTGGCAAGGTAAGGAGAGAGTTGATGTTAATATTGTATGCTAGTGCTAATTAGCTACCTAGCCTAAAAGCTGCACATTTCTCTGGTATTTGTTGTTTGGAGCTTGTTCAACAAGACGTGTTTGTTTGTAGATAAGAAGAAGACTTTAGCAGTAAAGCTAATGTGGGTTGTTGTTCAAAGTCAGCTCTTATGACACAACGGTGATGTTACTTCTTTATGCAAATATGGTTTAAAATGAAGCGATTTGATTGGCTGTATGGTGTGGAGATAATCTCAATCTAAGAAGGTGGAGAATCAATAGCATTCTGCAAAAATAGGACGCACAATCATAAAACCAAATGTCTCCATTTTCACCCTGATGAAGTTCAGAAAATCTTACCATTAAACATATATACAGTATATGTATACAGTATATATATATATATATATATATATACACACACAGTATATATACTGTGCAAAAAGGGACTTTAGTAAGGCACATGTTCTTTCTTTAATAATAAAATATTAGCATTATATTAAGTGTTTCACTACAGTGACTTGTGGAGGAAAGGAAAAACAATGATTCCTCCTGTTGCATTTATGTAAGTGTGGTATGTTTATATGTGAATCATGTATCCTACAGTGTTAGTTCTACAATAGTGTGCTACATATTTTTGTAGGCCAACCAGGAAGTTAGCATCACCCGGGTTCCCTCGACAAAAAGCCAATGGGATTTTTCCATTGGGTTTTGGATTATTGCAGAAAATAAACTCTGCGGCAAACACACGTTTATGATACTTACATGTTTTGTTCAGCAGGAATCTTCAATTAATCTTAATATCTACAAATTAACACCATTTTTATGATTTTTGAAGTATGAATGCAGTCACCAGAAGTAAAAAGTTAACGTTAGGCTATAATGAACTCCACCACGGTCGCATGAGCGTGAGTATACACAACAAGGCTGTAAAGGAGGACAAGTTGGCGTGATGGCGTTAGTAGTCGCATTTGGCCACTTGTTAGCAACCACCTTTTTAAGACACATAAAGACTTTAAAATTCACAAGTGGGGTATTTATTGATGTATTTTATGTCGTAGAACAAAACGTTAAATTCTCTCAAGCTTGTGTTAACCACAGACCTGATTTCAGCCATCTAACTAAAAACCCATTCAACAAACCCATTGACTTCCTGACGAGGGAACCAGAAGTGCTAATATGCTAACTTATTTCCGGGTTTTAGGTCTCATTCCTGTAGCAGTCTACAATAACAATAATGATAATAATTCTTTTAAATTAATCGTCTGAAGAACATTGCAAGGCTAAAAACAATGAAAACAAACTGATCTCGTGACTCCTCAGGGAAGGTCTGCTGGAGGCTGAAGTGCGCGACGTCATGTCCTTGGATGATGATGTCATCAGTGAGGTGTACAGGTACACCCTCCCTCCGACCCCCTCGCTGATCCGCCTGCCCCCCCTGCTCTGGGCACGACTCAGACGGGACCTCGAAGATCTGCTGGAAGAGCGTTGGACGGGCGGGGTCGCTGCCATCGCCTTCAACAACCGGTGAAGAACATAAATAAATCAGATGAATGATCACATAGGTCAAAGGTCATATGTTTGAGTAAAGTGTGTGTTTGTGTGTGCAGGCATCTGTGCGAGGCAGTTTCGGCTCGGTATCTGACATCAGAGCGGCGGGGGCGGAGCCTCAGGATCCTGGCGGAGTACTTCCTGGGTCGGTGGTCGGGGAAACTGAAGCCGGTGGCTCTGCCGGGTCTGTCGCTGCTCCTCTCTGACAGAAAGGTACCAATGACACAAAACGCATTCTCCTACAAAGTTAAACTCTGTAAGTCATTGTACTGAGGCTGAAATATAGGACATCTTTTATTTCTCTTTTTATTCTGAATGATGATGTTGGGTTTTAGTTTTTCTTGTGGCAGCAGTGATTCGCTGTACAGTACTTACCTGATGTTATTCACAGGAATTACTTCTGCTTCTGCTACAGAAGTGATTACCTTTCTGTTGATGGTGTAATTTGATTGGCTGTATGGTGTCACAGGTCCCTCCCCAGCCGCTGTGGTTTGCTCCAGGATTGGCCAACGTCAGGAAGCTCCAGGAGCTGCCCTATCACCTGCTGCATGCTGGTCTGTGGGACGAGCTGCGACAGGAAGTCATCGGTAAGATGTGGGAAGAGGCTCAGTAATAATATTGATTGTTAATATTATTGTTCCATACATATCCTACTGTGTAGATTTATGGGCAAACGCATATTAAACCAACACACACCCAGTTATCATACTACAAAACAGAGACAAAAGAAATATCATCAAATCAGATCATAAAGCACCAACTAATGTTTTTTAATGAAATTGCAAACATTAAAACAATAAACATAATGATCTGCTTGATTAATGTCCTGATTGATTACAGTATTGCACAAATAATAAAAAAGCACATGAAAATATACCACCTTTAAATATTCCAAATTATTATAATTACATAATATTATAATTTATATATTACATTAGAAATAATTTAATATACAGTTTATTGAAGTCTATTTATAAATTAGGGCTGTCAATCAATTAAAACATTTAATCACAATTAATAGCATGATTGTCCATAGATCAATGCACATTTTTTTGTATCTGTTCAAAATGAACCTTAAAGGGAGATTTGTCAAGTATTTAATACTCTTAGCAACATGGGAGTGGGCAAATATGCTGCTTTATGAAAATGTATGTATACATTTATTATTGTAAATCAATTAACAACACAAAACAATGACAAATTTTGTCCAGAAACATTCACAGGTACTGCATTTAGCATAAAACAATATACTCAGATCATAACATGGCAAACTGCAGCCCAACAGGCAACAACAGCTGTCAGTGTGTCAGTGTGCTGACTTGACTATGACTTGCCCCAAACTGCATGTGATTATCATAAAGTAAGTAAAGGTAATGGCCATGCCAGTTTGTCATCACCAAAATTTAGCGCAAGTTTGGAGTGTTATTTAGGCTCCTTTGTGACAAGCTGGTATATATATATATATATATATATATATACACAGTATATAAAATCTCCTTTCTTCCCCATTCTGGTTCTGGGTTAGAACTTCAGTAGATTGTCTTGACCATGCCTACGTAAATATTGCTGCCACGTGATTGGCTGATTTGATATTTGCGTTCTGAAAGTTCAACAGGTGTACAGTACCTAATATATACCTTTTCAGTCATAATCTATAATCTAATTTTTTGGCATTTAATTTGTCATTTTTTAACTATTTATATGCATGTTTGTTTTCATTTGAATCATTATTCTTTTCATTAAATACCAAAATAAAATAGATTTAAAAATGCCAGCATGCAGATAACAATTGGTTAGTATATATAAGTTTGGCACAAAAGCACAGAAAGAAAGATTAATAATATTCAATCTTTTTTAGTCACTTTCAAACTATCAAATTGACTAACTGCATTGTTTATATAATCTGTTATTTTGTTTTATTAGTACAAACCGGTTCAGTAGATTAATATAGATAGATTATTATTAATTGGTGTTACTGTTTTTCAGGCAGTGCTGAGTGGCTGTACTGTAAGAGCAGGGTGTGTGGGGTATCCAGTGTGATCCAGGACCTGGACCAGTGCTCCCAGTACATGGACTGCACTGAGACCAGACTGATCCGAGACACTCTGGTCCTGATCAAACCCAGTCTAGACTTCCTGGATGGTCACATGGGTCAGTTATTCTGTGTCAATATTATATTATTTGTCTGTTTTTTGACCATTTTTGTTCCAAATGATTCCAAACATAAAATGTGTACTTCAGAATTTTACTTTTAGAATAAAAATATATTATAAACCAAAATAAATAAAATAAGAAGTTAATGAAAACTTTGTATAAAATGCAGTAATTGTTTTTTCGCTGTGGTTCCAGACATGTTTCTGTTTTACACCGAGCTGTTGGCCAGACTCTGCTCCCTGGCCACGCCTTTCCCCTCTGTGATTGGTCGGCTGTGTAGCCAATGTGAGGAGAGGTTACTGACGTGTCCCGAGCCCATCCTCATTCCCAAGTGCAGTTTCCTGCAGCAGCCAGGGGGGGCGCTACAACACACACTGACTGGACTGCAGGGAGGTCAGAAATATTACGTTGTTACTCTGAAAGAAGCATAAAGTTAGATAAAGTAGAGCTGAATCATTTATGGTTTTCATATCAAAATTACACTTTGAAAGAGTGTAATCAAATGATTTTATTTCAAACTGTAGGAGGTTAAAGTTTAACCATCTCATCTCATCTTCAACCTCTTATCCGGGGTCGGGTCGCGGGGGCAACGGCTCCAGCAGGGGATCCCAAACTTCCCTTTCCCGGGCCACATTAACCAGCTCTGACTGGGGGATCCCGAGGCGTTCCCAGGCTGGTGTGGAGATATAATCTCTCCACCTAGTCCTGGGTCTTCCCCGTGGCCTCCTCCCAGCTGGTCTGCAACACCTCCCAAAGGAGGCGCACAGGGGGGGAGGCATCCTTACTAGATGCCTGAACCACCTCAGCTGGCTCCTTTCAACACAAAGGAGTAGCGCCTCTACTCTGAGTCCCTCACGGATGACTGAGCTTCTCACCCTATCTCTAAGGGAGACGCCAGCCACCCTCCTGAGAAAACCCATTTCGGCCGCCTGTACCCACGATCTAGTTCTTTCATTCATAACTAAAGTTTTAACCAGCGTCTGATAATTTCAATTTCACCAGTTATATTTCCACCCGGTATCACACCAAAGCATGTAATAGACCCGGCTATCCACCAGAGGATAGTGTGTCAGTGTCATGTTTTGCCTCGTCAAGCGTGAATATTACACATATGTATGAAGGTGGAGTACCAGCAGGGGGCAACAAAACCACTCATTCATACCCATTTCACACTGAGGGCTCAACCAGGGTTGAGTGTGTGTTTGATACGGTCAACCCGCGTTGACTGACTCGGCTTCGTGGCGCAGGTCAAGAGGTGGGTCAGACAAGCATCGGACCAGGGTCGACTTCAATGTGAAACAGGGTTGCTAACAACCAGGGTAGGACAAACCTATTTGGTTGCAAATGGGGGCGCACAGTCTTGACGCAATTGTCACCGTAGCTCAAACAAACGGTGCGACGGCAGCAAAAATATTTCCACACACAGCGGAGGTGAACAACGGGCGATTTAAACAACCCGGTTATGTGGCAAGACTTCGTGGTGCGGGAGCTCCTGGCTGTCCACAGTGAGGAAAAAAATAAGCAGCGGATGGCGGGACGGTGAGGGACAACGTCATGTATATGAATATAAGGATGAGTCTGACTGAGAGAAAGGAGGGTTGAACATGGGTCGGATAACCCTGGTCCAACACTGGTCATTGGTGTGAAAGAGGTATTAGGTTTAGGAAAAACGTCAAGTAAGTACGTAAACAAAGTAAAATATGTATGGAAACAACGTAACACAAGTACGGAAAACACGTCACAAACATAACTTACAAAACAAATCACCAGTCTTGAATAGGGATGCTAATTTTGAAAAAATGTTCTTAACCGATAACCGACCCTCGTTAACAGATTATTAACCTTTAACCGACAAGATTTTTGACTCCCATGCAGCGGTGTGCCAGCTGAAGTGTATGAGCACAACAGACAACTGAGTATCCAGTTCACCGTCACACACCTCACCATTGTCACACACATGCAGTCTGTCAGCGCGGCGTAACTTCAGCGAGTTTCCGACAGACCGTGTGTGTGTTGTCGGTGGCGTTCTAGCTGTGAACGTAGTTGCAGCAGACAGTGTGTGTACAGTTTATTTGTCGGTGAATAAATGCTACGAGGCTACAACTCCTCCACTCAAGCGAGCTATAGACGGGAGCCAACTTCCTGTATCTGTAACGCCGGCTCAGACTCTCTTAAGGTGGACCAGCTTTTCTCCTTAAAGTGACGAGTTTTTCTCAGCTTTTTGATTGATTATCAACATTTCTTTTAACCGTTTTAACCGATAGTGTTAATCGGTTAAAATGCTTAATGTCGGTTAACGGTTAATTATTAACATCCCTAGTCTCTTAGTTTAAAGTACTGTGTTTGTTGGACCCATCCCACACACCATAAGCGGTCTTTCTCACTTTTCAGTCTACGTCATTAGCTCTGAGCGTAGCATATTTACGCTGATGTGTTAACATTGCAGTCAGTACAGACTACATGGCGTACAAATGACACGGCAAAAGCAAAAAGGGCATTTTTATTGCATTATTGTGTCATTCATACACCTTTTTGTGTGACCTGTAAATTCACAACTGCATTTTAGTTGTCGAGTGTAAAACCTCTGAAATTCAACCTTCAGACGTCAGTTGTAACATGTTTTATTTTGTCATAAAGCAATGTTATCATATGCAAGTTTTTTTCATGATTTTATTTTTGGGCAATTGGCATTCAGCCAGTAGAAAGAGACGGGGAGAGAGAGGGGTGCAAAGGTCCCCGGGCTGGGAATCAAACTGTTGACGTTGCAGTTATGGTACTGGTGATTATGGCTGGCCTGGAATTTAATTTATATAAAATAATCCTGATTTAAGTCATGACTTTGGCTATTTCCCTCAAGTGGTTCGACCCTGAGTAAGAGTGTTGTGAGGTGTGACAGGTGCAGCATCAGAGGTTTTACCTGTCGTTGTGTCTTCAGGTGTGCTCTGTGTGGACACCAGTATGGAGGCGGAGCTTCTGGTTGCAGGTTCAGATGACGGTGTAGTGGCGGTCTGGAGCCTCGCTGACCAGCTGCTCGTACACTCACTGCTGGGACACACAGGTCAGTCTTTGTTCATGAAAGAGTATTAATAATAAAATAATATTAGTATTAATAACAATAATAACGTGTTCTGTGTGTAGGTGCGGTTCTGTCTGTCAAAGTGGTTGAAAGCTCCGCCCACTGCCTCTCATTGGCTGCTGACAGCTCTCTGAGGAGGTGGAGCCTGATGACCGGCCAACAGCTGCTCTGCATTCAGGAGGTGGTGCCTGTTGACTCTGCCCCTTCCTCAGTACACCTCCACCTGTGTGAACATAAGATATTTGTTTACACCAGGACACAGGTACTACCACTAATACCACTACTACGACTGCTAATACTACTGATATTAATGTTCAGTACTTCTGCCTCTACTACTACTAGTTCTACTGCTGTTACCACCGTTAATACTACTGATATTAATATTCACTACTACTACTTCTACTAGTTCTACTGCTGTTACCACCGTTAATACTACTGATATTAATATTCACTACTACTACTTCTACTAGTTCTACTGCTGTTACCACCGTTAATACTACTGATATTAATATTCACTACTACTACTTCTACTAGTTCTACTGCTGTTACCACCGTTAATACTACTGATATTAATATTCACTACTACTACTTCTACTACTCCTAGTTCTACTGCTGTTACCACCGTTAATACTACTGATATTAATATTCACTACTTCTACTTCTACTAGTTCTACTGCTGTTACCACCGTTAATACTACTGATATTAATATTCATTACTTCTACTTCTACTTCTACTAGTTCTACTGCTGTTACCACCGTTAATACTACTGATATTAATATTCACTACTACTACTTCTACTACTACAATTTCTTCTGCTGTTACCGCTGCTAATACTACTGATATTAATAATCACTACTACTACTACTACTACAAGTTCTACTGCTGTTACCACTATTGATTAATAATTAATTAATTAATTAATATTCACTACTACCACTACTACGGCAGCTACTACTACGGTTGTCACTGATAATACTACTGATATTAATATTCACAACTACTACTACTTCTACTATTGCTGTTGCCACTGCTAATACTAATGATATTAATAACTACTACTACTTTTACTGCTATCACTACTTGTTCTACTGCTGTTACCACCGTTAATACTACTGGTATTAATATTCACTACCACTACTACTGCTACTTCTACTACAGTTATCACTGCTAATACTACTGCTATTAATATTCACTACTACTGCTATTACTTCTTCTACTGCTGTTGCCATTGATAATACTAATAATGTTAATAACTACCTTTTACTGCTATCACTACGACTAATACAACTACTTTGATTTCTAGCACTATTATTACTGTTAATACTGCACTATTATTACTGTTAATACTGCACTATTATTACTGTTATTACTGCACTATTATTACTGTTAATACTGCACTATTATTACTGTTATTACTGCACTATTATTACTGTTAATACTGCACTATTATTACTGTTATTACTGCACTATTATTACTGTTAATACTGCACCATTATTACTGTTAATACTGCACCATTATTACTGTTAATGCTGCACTATTATTACTGTTAATACTGCACCATTATTACTGTTATTACTGCACTATTATTACCGTTAATACTGCACCATTATTACTGTTAATACTGCACCATTATTACCGTTAATACTGCACCATTATTACTGTTAATACTGCACCATTATTACCGTTAATACTGCTCTATTATTACTGTTATTACTGCACTATTATTACTGTTATTACTGCACTATTATTACTGTTAATACTGCACTATTATTACTGTTATTACTGCACTATTATTACTGTTATTACTGCACTATTATTACTGTTATTACTTCACTATTATTACTGTTAATACTGCACTATTATTAGCGTTAAGATCATTTCTGTCTCTCAGTCAGTGAACAGGTTTGTGTTCAGATAAGAAGGTCTTGTTGTTGTTGTTGTTGCAGGTGAAGGTGTGGAAGCTGGATGGAGCAGAGCTCCTCAGCAGCAGCAGTGATGATGATGGGTCGATTATTCTGGGAGTTCTGGGAGAATCTATAGTTTCTCTGTGTGATTCGGGTCTGGTCAAAATATCTCATCCTGTTAATGAGACTGTTGAGACTCGGCTGGAAAACTCACAGAGAACTTTAACTCTTGTGAAATCTGTTACGTTACCAAAACGTGGGAAAGTGTTTGTGGTTTCTAAAGAAGGATCCCTCTACCAGGTATGTGTTTCATCCTTCTGTTTTGCTCTTTTTGCCATCCAAAATGCAGCCTCACTGGGAGCGAGCGTGTCTGTAGACTTTTTGTGCAGTAAGAAAAAATAAAACTGCAATTGTGAAGCTTTCTTTTATGTAAAGTAACTATTTTTGGTCCATGAAAAAGCACAAACAATGTTGTTTCTATTTCAAATATTGGATGTCTGACACAGTTTGTCAGTTTATTTGAAACCAAACAAGTATAATACAATTTCTGATTATATGCAAATTCAGAAGTCATTATTAAAATGAGTCTACCGGCACAAAACTTTCTTTGAATAAATATGACTAAAATAGTCAGTTGGAGATTCCCTTCCCAAATATGAATAAATGTTATTTATATCTGTATACGTATGTATCTTGTGTTGAATATCGTAAAATAGTTTCTGTTTCAATTTATTATTTTTTTTACTCCACTACATTTTAGAATTAGTTACTTGTTGACTATTGACTATTGACTAGTCAGTTAGTTGATTGACAGAAAATTAACTGTAAACTATTTTGATGGTTTAAGTCATTTTTCATGTAAAAACATGTCATGGTTCCAGCTTCACAAATGTGAAGATGTGTTGCTTTTCTCTTTAATAATATTAATAATGGTAATGTATTAGTAATAATGTTGAGGTTTGGACTGTTGGTTGGACAAAACTGACATTGTGAAGGTGTCGTTTTGGGCTCTGGGTCATTGTGACAGAATCAATCGATTAATGGAGAAAATAATCAGCAGATTAATCCATAATGAAAATAATCATTAAGCAGTAAAATCCTGCTTTTACATGAATGCATGAGTAATAATGATCTAATGATATAATATATAACAGTATAGCACAAAAATGTCACAGGGGACATTTATTTTACTTTTAATACTTTTACTACATTTCCCTGATTATACTTACATACTTTTACTCAAGCAACATTTTCAATGCAGGACCTTTACTTGTAACAGAGTATTTTACAGTGTGGTATTAGTACTTTAACCGAAGTAAAGAATGTGAATAGTTCCTCCACCACTGTTCATAGGTCATAGCCAATATAAACCAGTAGGGGGAGGCCAACTCAAACACAGTCGCCTAATATTCAACATTAAAAACCCAACACGGTTATTTTTACTTCTGCTACATGTGATAATAATAAAACAATGATAATGGTGATATTTACCTTCCTGTCTGCAGATTTCAAGGATGGGGAGACAGACAGCCGTCAAGTTTCCTCTGGTTCCCTCTCTGCTTTCAGTCACTGAAGATGAAAAAATACTGATAGCAGGTATGGTTAGGTTATCTTTATTGTCCCACTGGGGAAATTTAGTCTTAAAACAGAATACAAAAAGACAACATCGATGACACATCAACACAATAAAACACAATTCCTACCAAGTATACATATAGCAAATGTGGAAGTGTGCAAGGGAAGTGCAGCCAGAGTGTTATTGCATATTAATAGCACTTGGGATGAAGGAGACGTGGAATCTTTTAGTTCTCCTAACGGGTGCCCCGAAACGACGAGGGCAAAAGCTTAAAGCTGCAGTAGGCGAGATTGGAGCAAATATGATTAAAAAAAGTTATTTTTATAAAACGGTCGCTATATCGTGACAGTAGTACATGAAACAGATAACCTGAAAAAAAAATCATGTTCCTCTGTGTCCTCCGGTGTCCTCCGGTGCTCCTAACGGCATCTGCAAGATTTCACAGACTGGAGGAAAACAAGCAGTCAGAGCTGATCTAAGGTCTGCCGTCCAGCTGCCGTCTATGAGAGCCGGCTGTCAATCACTCGTGAAATCCGACTAAACGGTTAAACTAGGCAGCGCTGATCTAATATGAATCAATATTCTGTTACGTTAATGCCTATTTCTCTCTTCAGATGTTTTCAGAATCATCTTCTAGTGCACGGTTTAGCTGTAATATGAGAAAGTTTGTGACGCCGCATTAGCATTAGCCCTTCTAAGGACCTGCCTGTTATAAATGTCTAAGAGTATCCCCTGACGCCTCCCTGAAATCTTACTGACCATTTTAACAAGACTTTCAAGTCTATATTCTTCTTGGATAGATTTAGATTTCCAAATCAAGCAATAATAAAAAAAAGGTTAGAACAGATTCAATAAAACATCTGTAAAAGAGAGTCACCATCTCAGAAGAAATGTTAAAGATTATATTTTTCTCAGAAAAAAGTCTTTATTGATTTAACTAATGAAATAACTCAGTGTTTCTCAAACTATAACAAGCTGCATCTACAAATACATAAAAAAACAGGGCTTGGATAGTTTGTTTGCTCTCTATTAAAGGTTGGGTCGGTAATGTAGAGAAACTATTAAGAACATGTATATTGTTAGTACTCACAGCTGTCAAGCTAGCAGCTTGTGGACGACTCTGCTGATGCTCAGTGAGTGCACAGAGTACGCGCAGGTAGGTAGGTAGGTATAGGTAGACAGAGAGGTAGCCCGTCCAATCATTTCATTCGGGGCCGATTTTTGGCCGTTTTTGGCAACAGGAAGTGACACGAAGGGGTGTTGTTAAGTACACCCGAACACTGAATAAGACATTTTCAAGTGACCAAAAAGGTTCTAATTAACTTTCATGAAGTGAAAACACACTGTGAAAGGGTTAAAGTTCTAAGACGAGACCACGGACAACTCCCAGACCTGACAACGCCATGGTAGCGACCTGTCGTTAAGTTAGCCACACCCTAAAGCATCCCCTGCTTTATGGTCTATCTGACTCTAAATGGGACCATAATTTACTAAATGAACATCATGCTGTACTGAAGAAGACTTGAAACTAGTGATTGAGACCATAAACTCATATTTACAATGTTTACTGAGGTAATAAATCAAGAGAGAAGTAGGCTCATTTTCTCACAGACCTCTATACAATCAGACTGCAGTCGCCCCCTGCTGGCTGTTAGAAAGAATGCAAGTTTAAGGCACTTCAACATTGGCTTCACTTTTCAAACCCAGAGGTTGCCCACTGCATGAAACGTATTTGCTGTTGCAATTTAAAGGGACTCTATGTAAGGATCAGAAATTGCTTGTTAACAGCGACACCTGTGGCCGTTAAGTCAGCGAAAGTCAGCGTCCTGTTGCTCGCGCTTGTGCTCGCTCTACATAGATATAAAAGCACAATATCACTCTATATTTCAGCTGCTTGGCAGTAATGTTAGCTGACCAGACGAAGGTCTCTCCATGAATCAATGCTGATCCTAGTGTTGGCTTTTCCTGCTTCAGCCTCCTGACCGCGGCCGGAGGGAACAGGGGAGACACCGGAGTTTTGGTCGGGGACGATAACGTTTCTCTCTGCGGAGCCCCGTCACTTCACAAGACACGGGAAACCTCTGTTGGTCTTGAGGAGCTGCAGCAGTTATTTCTGCACTAACGTCCACTGTTCATTCACTAGATATTCTCAGAGCTAAACTAACTCTTCTGCAGTGTGTAGTGTGCGTGCATGCACGTGAGAGGTGGAGCCAGAGAGCGAGTGAGAACGAACGGGGTGTGTGAGTGAAGGCAAGCAGAGGAGCAGAGTACAGCAGAAACTTCGGCCCTGGAGACCAAAGCTACGGTCTCCTCTGTGTCTTCTGACCACGGTCTGGGGGCTGAAGCAGGAAGAGTTAACACTGTTTTACAGACAGGCTTCACTAGATTTAACTTTGCGGTTTTGGTGCTTCCGTGTAGTTTGTGTTGGAACAGTGTAGCCACACGCGATCGCGCATGGGACACCGACCTGCAATGATTTATAAGAGTGTAAGTGTAAGAAGTTACAAACAGTCCCTTTAACAGAATAGAAATGTAATTAGTTGGAGACAGGATTGACATAAGCAGGCCATGGTTCCTCAACAGGCCTCGTTACATGTGGATTTGGTCACTACAGGGCATAGAAACATTTCTGCGTTTTCAGATTTTACAAGTAACCTGGCTTTTATGTGCATGTAAACATTCTTAGTGTGAAAGAAGGGTTACTGAGTTCCAGCTGATCAGTGTTTGTGTCCTCTGCAGGAAGTGATCGGACTCTGAGCCTCTTTAACATCGACAGTGACTCTGTAGACGGATTCCTCGACCTCCAACACGACGACAGCGTTTTGTCCGCCTGCGTCTCGTCAGACTGCCGACTGCTCGCCTCAGGAGCTGCTGACCAACTCATACGAGTAACAGACTAGGATACGGTAGATGTAGACTGTAGAGTAGACGGTAAACTTGATGTGTTTTGGTGGCTGCTTTACAGTAAAAGATAACCCAGCTGCTTCACAGTAAAAAGCCCTCCTGTACTTTTACAGTAAAAGACAATCCAGCTACTTCACAGTAAAAGCACTCCTGCTGCTTCACAGTAAAAGTCCTCTACCTGTTTCACATTAAAAGCCCTCCAGCTGCTTCACAGCTAAAGATAATCCAGCTGCTTCATAAAGCCCTCCAGCTGCATCACAATAAAAAATGATCCAGCTATGTCACAGTTAAAGCCCTCCAGCTGCTTCACAGTTAAAGCTAATCCAGCTGCTTCATAAAGCCCTCCAGCTGCATCACAATAAAAAATGATCCAGCTATGTCACAGTTAAAGTCCTACAGCTGCTTCACAGTAAAAGCCCTCCAGCTGCTTCACAGTTAAAGCCCACCAGCTGCTTCACAGTAAAAGCCCTCCAGCTGCTTCACAGTTAAAGCCCTCCAGCTGCTTCACAGTAAAAGCCCTCTACCGGCTTCATAGTAAAAATGAATTCAGCTATTTCACAGTTAAAAAACTTTACCTGCTTCACAGTAAAAGCCGTCAGGTGGTTCCACACTTATATAAAATAATCCAACTGCTTCACATTAAAAAGTAATCCAGATATTTCACAATAAAAACCTTCCAGATGCTTTACAGAAATACTGTCAGTCACAGGCTCCAGCTTTATGAATTTCACTGCAAACGGCATCTTAAAAACGTATGTGAGTCAACAGCTCGGACAGTCACAGAGGCAGCATTAATGTGTTCCTTTTATTCTGTATGATCTTTCTTTGTCAGATCTGGTCAGTGACCACCGGTGGGTTGTTGGACACTCTGTGTGGTTCAGACTCTCCCGTCACTTCTGTTGTTCTGTATAACGGCTTCGTGGTTTCAGCCTCAACGGCTGCTCCCAGCGTCCACATGTGGAGTCTGAAATACAACACCCGCCACAAACCCATCGCTCACGTTCCTGCAGGCTGCGCCCACGTCGCCGTCACTAAAGACACAGACCGGGTTTTCTACGTCCGACAGCAGAGCCAGAGAGAGGTCATCAGCTGGAACAACAACACAGGTCACTGCTGGTGCAAAGTTACAGCACAGGCAAAGAGATGCACTTGTTCGTGGTTTTGGCAATATATATTTACCTCTATTTGCTTGCCTAGTATGGTAATCAAGTAATTCCTACATAGAAGCAAATATGTCTCACTGTTTCTAAAAGCATCTTCAGCAGTGGGAGACTCTGAAACCTCCTCCTGGATCTCCCTGCAGGTTCTCTATCGGAGCGTTTGGCGGTCTCTGCTGAGGTTTGCTGTCTGGAGTTAGCTCAACACAAACGGCTGCTGCTCTGCGGTCTGACCACCGGCACAGTGCTCATCTACCCGTTAGCCCTGTCCCAGGAGACGCTCTGTATCCCCCCTCCAGAGAGCCTCTCCAGGGTGCTCTGCCTGGCTGTCAGCTCCCAGGAGAAGCACATGGCGGTGGCCTACGAGGACTCTGTGTGTTTGTTCGAGATCACCACCAGAGACAGCTTCCCCACGGTGGAGGGACCCCTGGAGGGGTTCCCCCTGTCCCTCCTCCACGCCCCGCTGTCCTCCATGGCCCTGCTGTCAGACCGCAGGCTGCTATACGGGACGAGCTGCGGGGTGGTGAAGCTCCTCAACTTCAGCGGCGGCAGCAGCTCCGACCTGGAGCCTCATCGCAGCAGAGTCACCTGTGTGACGGCCAGTAACTGGGGGACCCACGCCCTGGTGGGCTCCGAGGACGCCGTCCAGAGGCTGTGGGCCCTGAGCCCACTGGTCTTGGACCACACCATGGAGTACAAGGTCAGAGCAACTGTACATATGCAATAAACCACCAGAGGACAAGTTGGACATTTTCCCCACTGACTACAAATTATGTACACTTTACATAACTGCAGGTCATTTCCAGAGGTGGAAGACATACTCAGTACTTTTACTTATGTAAAAGTAGTAATATTACAGTGTAGAAATACTCAGTTACAAGTAAAAGTCCTGCATTCAAAATCTTACTTAAAGGCAGGGTTGACGATGTTCTCCAGTCTACACTATTTGTTATATTGGTTGAAATGGTCTTTACCCCCCGACAGCGATCCATTACTGATGAGCTCTGAAAAAGGACCAGCATCTATCATTACTGATGAGCTCTGAAAAAGGACCAGCATCTATAGCTGCTGTAATCCTGTAAAAACGTCTTCTTATACATCTGAGTAAAAGTAAAGTAAAGTAGCATCCTCTCAGGAGCTCCGTCTAAACCCCCCCCAGCAGCTACAGATGACGGCTCTTTTCCGCTCCTTTTTCAGAGCTCATCGGTAATGGCCCATTTCAGAATAATATATAATATATTGTTGGATTATAATTAGTGATAGACTAGAATCAGAATTGATTGAACAGCTTTAACTGTATGTGAACAAATAGAAGGAATTTGGCTTTTTTTCATTTCTCTCTGTGTACGTACACAGAAATAGACATCACGGCTAAGAACAAGGACAACAAAGCTGGAGGTAAAGAATAGACAGGAATATTATATATATATAATAGTATATATTTTAATTACATAATGAGAAAGTTTGTGACCCCGTCGCCATGTTGAGATCAGTTGAGGAAATACCAAGCACCGCCCACCAGCCGGAGCACAGCCAATAGGAACGCTCAATAGAAAAACGCTCTCTCTCTCTGAAATGACCTGTGATTGGCCAAAGTCTCCCATCATGGGCTAGATTTTCTAAAGCCTGAAAACAGAGCCATGAGGAGGAGCAGAAGTCTAGTTTTCTCTCAGAACACTTGAATTACAATATGCTGAAATGTTATTATGGAATTTTTGCCCAATGATGCCAAAGATATTCTGACTATCACAGGTTTAAAAAAAAACTTTCAGCATTTATATCCTGATTATAAATTATAAATAGGGGGGCATTCAAATAAAGTGTTCCTGTGAGGATGTTATCATTATGTACTGTATAACACAATGTCCCTGTCTCTTCATGTCTTCAGTCTGACTTAATCTGCTGTTGTTTTGTTGATGTTTAGGGTTTTTTCTTCGAAGGTGTCCTCTCTGCTGCTTTTTCCGACAGCGACCAGTTTGTCTTCACTGGATCTCAGGACAGAACCGTCAAAGTCTGGGATGTTGCGACCGGTATGTACTGGTGTACTGATGTACTAGTATGACACCTTTCTGCCCATGATGCCATTACTTCACTATATCTTTAAATAACAAATTTCACATTTTGAACCAAATTTAGAATTTAGCACCTTTAAAAACTAGAATTACCGCCTCACGGTTGTACGCCTCCGCCAACTAGTCAAGTTGCAGTTTACTTCCAGGTCTGTCCAAAATGTCATCACTTCATCATTTTATCCTGTTAGACATTTGTGTGAAATTGTAGCATAGTATATGAATTCTTGAGTCATGGGCTGCGGTCGAATAGTCCTTTTCTCTCTGGAAGGTTCCTAACGGGCTGAAATTAACCTCTCAGTACCTCAGTAGTAGCCATGATAAGAGCTGGTTGAATTCTCCAAATGCTGAGGAAATGAGCTTCAATGCTTCCTTTATTATCTCCTTTAGCAAAGGATACACTGGAGCATCCTTTACCAAAGGAAAAGAGAGAATAACATCCCACAAGATTTCACAGACCGGTGGAAAACAACCAATCAGAGCTGATCTGGAGCCTTGCAGTCTCTGAGCAGCTGTCAATCACTCACAAACTCTGATCAACCAGTCAAACTAGGCAGCGCTGATCAAATATGAATCAATATTCTGTTACGTTAATACCTATTTCTCTCCTCAAATGGCAGCCATATTGAGATCAGTTGAGGAAATACCAAGCATCGCCCACCAGCTGGAGCAAACTTTCTAATTTTACATGATACATCAAGGTCTCTCGTCACAAGCTAGATTTTTTAAAGCCTGAAAACAGAGCCATGAGGAGGAGCAGAAGTCTAGTTTTCTCTCAGAACACTTGAATTACAATATACTGAAAGGTTATGATGGAATTTTTGCCCAATGATGCCAAAAATATACTGCCTACTGCACGTTAAAATCAATATATTTGACATCAACATGACTAACGCAGCTGCTGCTAATAACCTCAGCTTACCCCAGCGTCTGTGTCTGCTGAAAATTACATCAATGCTCACTCATTAACGACAAATCGTCTCACACAAACACAATAACAGCTCAGTGTGATTATCGGCCGAGTACTTAATAAAGAGGCCCTGTTGGCGTCACTCATCTGTTTGTATTCTCTTGTTTCTTCCTGTCAGGAAACCTGCTGTACGTTCAGTACGTCTACTCCCCCGTCGTCAGGATGGTGACCTTAAGGAACGGCTTTGTGGCGTTGTCTCAGCAGGGCTCCGTCATCAAAGAGGTGTTTCGCTGTCCGGACCACATCAGTCCGGACTACAACCCTCTGAGGAACGTCAAGGCCCAGTACCGGGTCACCTCCAGGGAGAAGAAGAACCGGGACGGCCAGCAGAGCTCTGGGTCCGACCTCCAGGACTACAACCCGGCCCAGTTCAACCTGAACCTCATGAGCATGCTCAGAGCAAAACCCTCCTCCACCTGTCTCATACTGTAGGACACCGGGGCCCAAACTGGGGCCCCAGGACCTCCAGGGGCCTCCAGGTTCTAGGGAGGTTTCAAAAGGCAATGAGAAAAAAACAAATCTATTTAAGAAATTAATTAATTAACTAAATTTAACTGTGACCAGAGTTAATGTACATGTTAACTACACAAATTACACATTGTAAATATACAGGAACCATCTTGTTTATAACATGAAAAAATTATTAAAACGTCTTTTTAGTTTTCTGGAATCCTCATATTCTTACGAGAATATGGCTAAATACTAAAATTGTAAACAGCTAATGGTGCTAGCAACAACACATTTACACAATTTAGCCATATTTTGGCAAAAATATGAATGTTTTAAATGAAGTAAAGCATTCAGATGGACAGAGGAGATGGGGATTCTGCTGCAGGACTCTGAATATTGTAACTGTTGTGAATCCAAACGACTACAGCTGCTGTCCTTTGTGTAGGTTATCAAAGTAAGCTAATAAATAACTGAAAGGGTTAGTGCAGATTTTTTGAAGGGGGGTTGTATGTATACTTCTGCCTTCTGCGTTGTTAAATTATTCTTTTTATGAATGTAGTCTGGTGGCTTTGAGGAGAGTGATATAAAGGCTTCAGTTTCCCATCAGAAAGGGCTGTCTGACCGCGAGGTAAAAGGCTGTCTGATGGCAAGGTAAAGGGCTGTCTAACCCACGATGAAATTCACCACATAACGTTAGCTAACGTTACAGTAACATTAGCTGTATGGGCAGTCTACTCATCTAATGGTAAGTTAGCAAATCAACGTTACGCTATTTCATTAGAATGAAATGACATAATGTGAATAAACATGACTGAACGTAACAAGAATAAAACTTTTACACATTACCTCGTCCGTGAACATGATTTCTGAGTCACGTCAGATAGATTTTCACCTGCAATGGTGAATACACTAACTCCCATGATCCCACGCTACTTTTCGACGTCATCCTTCTGTTATTGTTTTGATCGAGAGCCCGTTATCGGCAGAAATGACATATTGTGCGTTTAATTAATGAAAAAAGTGCCGCAATAAGAAAATAATTTAGCTGTTTTTATTTACAGACGATTCTCCTTAAAAGATGCTTGGACTAATCAGCAATCTAAGATAATGCAGTAAAAGACAGAGCTCTTTGTAGTAAAGATAGAAATAAAACATTATTTATCTATTTAAAGGTTCATTGTTGACATTGGAAATTGTAGTTTGAATATTTGTCAAACATTTTTCTTATATAACATAAGGAGGTGATTATTCAGCTCGCGCTTTGTTTTTGGTATACTACAATTATTATAGAAAGCATAATAACCAATTTAATTATACTTTATCATTTATTTAAATGAAGACAATGACATTTATTTTACTTGTATTTTTTTGTTGAAGAACCTCTGACTTCCCACTTCTGAAACCAAACCTACGCCCTTGTAAACAACCATCCGGTGCTTATTTAAAGCCATTTTCTCACACAGTTGGAGACAGCTTTTCAGGAAAATTGAAGATTGACGTCTAAAACTGAGAATCTGTACTTGTTTAGAGAGTTTTTATTGAGTAGATCAAACTACAACTATAAATACAGGGAATATAAAAATAGGATATATTTAATTATTTAAGAAGAGGACACTTCTCTTGATCCCCAGTGGAAAATATGCCTAAAATCTGTCAAACGATGAATAGGGAATGAACAATGATAGTGAGCCAGCATGCACAATACCATGACCCTGAAATCAAAGCAGCTGAATTGAATGCAGCCATTGTTTCATTTCATTATGTACACCTGTGCTTTCCTTACTGCGACAAGTCAAAATGTCTTCCGTGAAAAAGGCCTATTGGGCCATAAAGACAGAGAGATAAAGGCTGTTCCTGCTGTGAGTCACCGTTTGTATTGTGAGTTTGAGTTAAACATTAACAGAACACCTGAGCCGCTGATCTACTCTCTGCTGGTCGTTTCACACTCAGGGGTTGAAGTTTCAACACGACATCTGAAGCTTCAGCTTTGATTCTCGCTGTGGTTCTTTACTTTTTCACAACTTTGTGTCTTTCGTCAGAGCGGAGGAGCAGTGATCAGCGATGGGACAACTTAGTGCAGTGATTTCCGGTTTGTTGCTGAGTGTCGGAGCGGTGACGGCCCAGAGAGGTACGAGTTGTTCCTACTCTACTGACAGCAACTAGACAGACGGTTATATCCCAGACTGTTTGAAAAGGCGGGTCTCGGTCCGCCTCTGCTGCGGTTCGTTTGTGGTGTGAAAGCAAACGAACCAACCACAGGATATTATGATAGCAGACGTGATTTTAGCATGATTTCAAAAGCTAAACTACTAATAAATCCATCTGCTGTGCTGATAGCTCAGTGAAATCTGTTCAGGAAGCAATCTTATAATTGATCTGTATTCAGCGCGGGAATTTTCCATGATTACTAGATCAAAAGCTGTGAAAACTGCTGTACTTGTTTCCGCCTTTGTGTACTTTGTCAGTTCATTAACTCCATTAAAAAGTGTGTGACAGCGATCCATGGATGTATTAAGAGAACTGGATACAGTGTTGGAGGCGGGGCCCCGTTCATTCCTATGAAAGTTGCTCAGTGGCGCATCAAGGCCTATGGAAAGGATGCTGGGTCACGCGTCACGCCTTTGGGGGTATAACACATGCGCAGTAAAATCTGGTCTGCACTCGCCGAGATTGAGCCAATCGCAACGCACGACCGCAGCTTCAGTTACACTGTGCATGTGTCATACCCCATACCTCAAGACCCATGTTCGCCTGTGATCCAGCCTCCTTTCCATAGGCCTTGTGGCGCATGAAGCCTAAATGGCTCGACTTCCATCTGGAATAGTACCCAGATCTTGGGCTACTTGGAACCGGCGCAGTAGCGTCCGCTCGGTCACATGGCTCGGTCACGAGGTCCCAACGTCACGCCGTCGTCACGGCTTGTGCTCCAGCCTCGGTCTGGGTCTCACTCACATGAACGGACGAAGGGAAATAACTCTGGATTCAGCTATTAGTTCATTTTACAACTTTAAAAACGTAATTTTTTAAATAAGGGTTATTAGAGTGTTCGTACTGGGGAGTTGATTGACCCAAAAAAAATATCCGCAGAGTTACAGACGTCTCTTTCCCAATGGAAGTCTATGGGAAAAAGTATTTTTGGGCCCAATGGCATCATGTGACGGACAAGGAAGTTTCAGTACCGCCGTTTGACCACTACGAAATTTGGGATCGACGACCAGCGCTCTTCCTGGGGGCTTGCAGCTATCCCACAGTAATACGACCCATGCACGAGTCTGTACGTTCCTCGACGTTCGCACCAGTCATCTGGGAGCATGCAAAAGGGCTTTTGTAGGGGAGACCGGGGACAAATAACATCTCAAATATCTCCAATCAGAAACAAGACCATAAAACCATGATGTACATGGTCTGTGGTGATCCCTCCCTGCCTGCCGAAAGTTACTTCTGTTTCTTTATTATGCAAGCAAACAGAAAAGGTTTGAGAGCAAAACTATCAACATGCAATCAAAAAAGTTTTATTGCAAGTAAAATAAATTTGTGATTAACAATGTATTAATGCAAATTCAAATGTTTTCTCTGCAGTAGGGCTGTCAATTGATTAAAATATTTAATCACACAATTTTTATCTGTTCAAAATGAACCTTAAAGGGAGATTTGTCAAGTATTTAATACTCTTATCAACGTGGGAGTGGGCAAATATGCTGCTTTATGCAAATGTATGTGCATTTATCATTGGAAATCAATAAACAACACAAAACAATGACAGATATTGTCAAGAAATCCTCACAGGTACTGCATTTAGCATAAAAAATATGCTCAAATCATAACATGGCAAACTGCAGCCCAACAGGCAACAACAGCTGTCAGTGTGTCAGTGTGCTGACTTGACTATGACTTGCCCCAAACTGCATGTGATTATCATAAAGTGGGCATGTCTGTAAAAGGGAGACTCGTGGGTACCCATAGAACCCATTTACAGTCACTGATCTGGAGGTCAGAGGTCAAGGGACCCCTTTAAAAATGGACATACCAGTTTTTCCTCGCCAAAATTAGCATAACTTTGTAGCATTATTTAGCCTCCTCTGCGACAAGCTAGTATGACATGGTTGGTACCGATGGATTCCTCAGTTTTTCTAGTTTCATATGATGCCAGTATCTTCACTCTAGCATTAAAACAACCTAAAATTCGCAAGTTGCGTTAATGCGTTAAAGAAATTAGTGGCGTTAAAACGAACTTGCGTGTTATTAACGCGTTCACACTGACGGCCCGAGTTTCAATCAATATTGTGACGCTAACATTGCTTGTAAGAACATACGATGACTGTGAACAAGTAGAACACAAATACAAGTTACCTACGTAAGAAGTGTATCCAAATAGCTCAAGAGGTTTTTGAGTAATGACATCAAAACCAAAACGTTTTTACAATTGCCCCATGTCTCCCCTATAGTCCTGTCTCTAGCATTATTCATCATAAACGTACATGCGGTCGATTTGCAGTCTAATTATACTAATAATCCTTATAATATGTTATTAATCAAATACCATTAATATACACATCAGAAGCCTCAAAGTGCTCCATAAACTCAGAAGACAGTCACCGGCATTTGATTTTCTCACGTAGATCCTGATGATGCAGGATGACAATCTCAAAACTGTCCAACAGCGAGTAACCCATCACTCTGCATTATTCATGTTCACTCCTCTGGTTCATTTGTAAAAAATCAGTCAGTGTGAACAGGATGTATCATTATTCCCTTGGTCTGGACCAAATGAACCAACTACAGGTGTGAAAGCACCATCCAAATATAAGTACCAAAGGTAAAAGTACTCAGGTCATTATGCAGAATGGCTCCTTTCAGAATAATATATATTACTGGATTATAATTATCGATGCATTAATGTGTTCACTTTAATGTTGCAGCTGGTAAAGGTGGAACTCATTTTAATTTATTTATATACAGATGGGTAGCTTAGCCTATAATAATATATCATGTTTTTATAGTTGATTATATTTTGTATTATTAAAGCTTCAGTAGGCAGAACGTTTTTGGCATCATTGGGCAAAAATTCCACCTTTCAGCATATTGTAATTCAAGTGTTCTTGCACCTCCTCATGGCTCTGTTTTCAGGCTTTAAAACATATAGCCTGTGACGGGAGACTTTGACCAATCACAGGTCATTTCAGAGAGAGAGCGTTCCTATTGGCTGTGTTCCGGCTGGTGGGCGTTGCTTGATATTTCCTCAACTTATCTCAATATGGCTGCTGGGTCACAAACTTTCTCATTTTACAGCT
The DNA here is from genome assembly GCF_043250625.1 of Sebastes fasciatus. Classification (NCBI taxonomy): domain Eukaryota; kingdom Metazoa; phylum Chordata; class Actinopteri; order Perciformes; family Sebastidae; genus Sebastes; species Sebastes fasciatus. Next base: position 37,666,135 of record NC_133799.1, read on the forward strand.
AAACAATACACTACAAGATGATTCTGAAAACATCTGAGGAGAGAAATAGGCATTACAGTAACAGAATATTGATTCATATTTGATCAGCGCTGCCTAGTTTGACCGTTTGATGGGAGTTTGTGAGTGATTGACAGCTGCTCAGAGATGGCAAGGCTCCAGCTCGGCTCTGATTGGTTGTTTTCCTCCGGTCTGTGAAATCTTGCAGATGCCATTAGGAGCACCAGAGGACACAGAGGCACATGATTCTTTTCACATTACCTGTCTCATGCACTACTGTCAGGATATAGTGACCGTTTAAAAAAATAACTTTTCATATTTGCTCCATTTCTACCCACTGCAGCTTTAAGTTCAAGTGTGATGTAGTGGTACTTTAAATGAGTATTTCTATTTTATGCTGCTTCTATTTCACTACATTTCAGAGGGAAATCAAGTTTTTTTTTCTTCATTATTGTTATTATTATTGGGGTCATTGAGACCAGTCTGGTAAAAGGTTAGCTAATTGTTTATTCTAAAACAGCAGTTTATTTAAACAAACATATATGAGAGATGTGGATGACCTCTGTGTATGTGTTTGTTTTGCAGCCCAGACTCAGATTGATGAGCGTTTGCTGCCTCAGTGGCTCACCGGCCTCATCGCCGTCGCAGCCTTCCTCTTCCTCACCTTCGTCGGCTTCCTGGTGAAGAAGGCCTGGTGTGAGAAGCCCAGCAGGTCAGTCAGAGAAGAGCTTTTAATAACTTTTTATTTATATAACTGAATAGACACACATTGCAGGGTTCATTTAATGTGGTGTTTTTTTTAATAGTTTTTGTACAATTTACAGACATATTGATAAAATAATCGTCAGTGTATTTGATAAGTAAAGTAATTGTTAGTTACAGCCTTAAACTGATGAAAGAAAATGATGAAAAATCTTGAAAAATATTAGTTGTTTTTCTTTATGGACTTTGTTTTTATGCCACCGCGACAACGTAGGCATTTTTAATAATGCAGTCCAAATAAAGTGCATCTGTCTGCAGGAGGAAGACCACTGTGGAGTTGGTGAAAGAAAATGAATTTGTCGTGACCAACGAAAACACCTACGAGACCAGTCTGGACATGGTCAGGTAGGACCAACAACAAATAAATACTTCACATTATTTGTTTTTTCTCTCTCTCTCTCTCTCTCTCTCTCTCTCTCTCTCTCTCTCTCTCTCTCTCTCTCTCTCTCTCTCTCTCTCTCGCTAAATAAACTATTTTAAAAGCCTCTCAGATCAGCTGGAAAATGCATCATCACAAAGCAGAAAACAGGGCTGTTTTTCTGACACCATGAAAAGTTGTGGTTCTCAAAGGACAGCGATGCTAGGAACATATGAAGATCTTATAGAATATATATAATACTAGAAGTGCACTCGGAGAGCGCAGACCGTTCAGCTTGCACCATCATCCACATGTGTTTTTGTTTATGTTGATATCAGCAGAGCATTATAAAATGACTTCAGGGGAAGTGGTCAGAAACGAAATAAAACTCACCTAAAGCGTCGTCATCACTCTTTGCAACAGTCACCAAGTGTGCTTTGGTCGAAGTAAACTGTGATGTCACCATGTTTGATGAGGAAAGCTGGCAGAAGGAGAGAGCTGGGTGACGCGTCATGAACGTGTCATCAGTTACACTGCACATGTCCTACTGTAAAGCCTGTGGTGTTAATGCACAGGCTGAGCGGAGTTTTTTAAAAGAATTCCGAAGCCGGATCATAATCCGGATTGCCACCAAAATCTAATGGATTGTTCATTGTGCCACACTCCACCCCTCCAAAATATTTCATTCAAATCCATCACGGACTTTTGGAGTAATCCTCCAAACGGACAAACCAACATACAAACCAACAAACCAATGCCGGTGAAAACATAACCTCCTTCCTAGGCCTTTGGCCTTGGCAGAGGTAATAATATATGCATTGCTGTAGCTTAAACTACCCAACAGTATATAAAGGGGTTAAAATTAGCACAACCATGAACATCTACAGCAGTAAAATACATCATACACATTAATGCAGCAGTAATATTAATCCAAAAACATCATATATAATAGTAAATCACTGACAGGGAAGATTTTACTGCACAATGAGTACTTTTACCTTCAGTACTTAAGTACATGTTGCTGATAATACTTTTACTTAAATAAAGTTTTGAATGCAGGACTTTTACTTGTAGTGGAGTGTTTTCACAGTGTGGTATTAGTACTTTTACTTCAGTAAAGGTACTTCAGTAAAGGAGTACTTCTTCCAACTCTGGACTAAGTTTTAATAACGAAGTGTGTTTGTCCATCAGGAGCAAAGACGATACGAACACTTACGACGACCTGGTGATCGACTACACTGACGACAAAGTTACCGCCATGTGACCGTCCTGCACTGATCCTATGATCCTATTGGCTGTCTCAATGGCGTCCTCACCAACTCTGGACGGAGACACACAAAACACACACAATTCTTTTTTTATAGAAAAGAAAAACACATTTAATGTTGTCTTTGTTTTGTTGTACCTGTTGTCCCCAGCGGGTGGAGCTTAGAGTGAGGAACTTCAGTTATCATCCATGTTGAATTTACTGAAATATTTCTGACTGCTTGATTTGTTTCATTTTCATTGTACCTTCATATCCTATCATTTATCAGAAATTGTGAGATTATTAGTATTTGTTTATTAGATCTGAGGCTTTAAGTAGATCAATATATTATGTACTGTGTTTGCATGTTTTTCAGTCACCTCTTCAGAGCAGTAAACAGGGAAAAGCAGCTCTCTGTCCTGTGATCTTTGTGCTGATTAATAAGTTATCGTTTCTAACAAACTGCTGTGTCGGCTCTCATTACTGATCAATGAAAGAATGACCTGCGATTAATAATTAAACACTCTGACAGTAAAGTCCCATTTTACTGAAAACACTTACACAGTGGAGTGTCTGTGGATAGTTCACGTGTCTGTAATGACAGCGGGACAGTGGAGAGTCTGCGGTTAGTTCAGGTGTCTGTAATAACAGCAGGACAGTGGAGAGTCTGTGGTTAGTTCAGGTGTAGGGATTTGGCAGTAACAGGTTTGGTTATTAGCAAATTCATAAATAAATAATAATAAAATAATTAATATTAATAAGAATTATCAATAAACATTAATAATAAACGGGGCACCACCCTGGAATCAGGGACCAATAACCAAAACGTTAATATAGTCTCATTAAATATACTAAACTCTCAATATGGAATGTTGATTAATAATTAAATCAATAACCAAATTAGATAGTAAAGGTTGAAGGATATTGGAGTTCTTGACATAGCAGAGGTTGGCATTATTCACTCTTGTACAACATTAAACAGACAAGCATGTATATTCCACAAACATTTATTTACAAGATAATAAAGGTTTAAAACACAATATTAATCTAACTAAATAACTAAACTATACAAACCAAACAAAGTGTGTGTGTGTGTGTGTGTGTGTGAGAGAGAGAGAGAGGGAGAGAGACAAGATGGCTTCTTGTCTCAAGATGTCTGCCTACAGACAAAAGGGCGAGCACTGTAAAACTACAAAGATGGCGGGATCAAAGATGGCCACCAACATGTCACCACATGGCCTCTTTGTTCTTTGGAGCACATGTGCTCAGGAAGGACAGAGAGGGGGGTGATGTGGGGGTTAAGATTATCTGAAGCTGTATGTTTATGTTTAACTAATTCACAGTTTATGTATGTGATCTTAATGTGTGTTAGATATGCAGTGGGTTAAAAAAATGGTTAATTTGCATGCAAGACCTTGTCTATGTGAAGCATAAACTAAACACATCAGATGTGGCGAAGCCACCTACCAGAATATCTTAACTACAAATAATATCACAACATTAAACATATCAAAACAGGTACATTCTAGAAATCAAAGTTGAACAGTCTTGCTCAGCCATGTGTAATTGCTACTGCTAAGGTAAGCCCAGTACGTTACCAATCCATGGAAGAAAAGGGTTTGTAATTCCATGTGTTGAAGTTGTGGTTCCAAGTCAAAGATGTCGTCTTTGCTGTGCTCAAATCAAGTTGTGCAGATTGGAGGAAGCTGATTGCTCCAATACTTTCTTCCCAGCAGCTTGATAGCTTGGTGCTAACTTCCTTGCGGTTGTGGCTTGAAGTTAGTAGGTAAAAAGGCAGGCTCTCGCGTCCTGTGCCTTAGACGTTCCTTGTGTTCCTATGGCTGTTTCCTAAGCAGGTCAGGAGAGATGAGGAGGAGGTGAAGAAAGAGCAGAAAGAGGAGGAACAAAGAGATTCCTCTGGGTCCACAGCCAATGGCTGCATGACTCAAGGATCCTGAGAAGCGTAGTTCATTGTCTTTGCCACCAGTAATGGTGGGTCCATACACAGGTGTCTGTAATAACAGCGGAACAGTGGAGAGTCTGTGGTTAGTTCACATGTCTGTAATAACAGTGGAACAGTGGAGAGTCTGTGGTTAGTTCACGTGTCTGTAATAACAGCGGGGCAGTGGAGAGTCTGCGGTTAGTTCAGGTGTCTGTAATAACAGCGGGACAGTGGAGAGTCTGTGGTTAGTTCACGTGTCTGTAATAACAGTGGAACAGTGGAGAGTCTGTTGTTAGTTCACGTGTCTGTAATAACATCGGGACAGTGTAGAGTCTGTGGTTAGTTGAAGTCTATGTAATAACAGTGGGACAGTGGAAAGTCTGTGGTTAGTTCACGTGTCTGTAATAACAGCGGGACAGTGGAGAGTCTGCGGTTAGTTCAGGTGTCTATAATAACAGCGGAACAGTGGAGAGCCTGTGGTTAGTTCAGCTGTCTGAAATAACAGCGGGACATTGGAGAGTCTGCGGTTAGTTCACGTGTTTGTAATAAAAGTGGGACAGTGGGACAGTGGAGAGTCTGGTTAGTTCAGGTGTCTGTAATAACAGTGTGACATTGGAGAGTCTGCGGTTAGTTCAGGTGTCTGTAATAATAGCGGGACAGTGGAGAGTCTGTGGTTAGTTAAGGTGTCTGTAATAACAGCGGGACAGTGGAAAGTCTGTGGTTAGGTCAGGTGTCTGTAATAACAGTGGGACAGTGGAGAGTCTGTGGTTAGTTAAGGTGTCTGTAATAACAGCGGGACAGTGTAGAGTCTGAAGTTAGTTCAGGTGTCTGTAATAACAGTGGGACAGTGGAGAGTCAGTGGTTAGTTCACGTGTCTGTAAAAACAGCGGGACAGTGGAGAGTCTGTGGTTAGTTCAGGTGTCTGTAATAACAGCAGAACAGTGGAGAGTCTGTGGTTAGTTCAAGTCTCTGTAATAACAGTGGGACAGTGGAGAGTCTGTGGTTAGTTCAGGTGTCTGTAATAACAGCAGAACAGTGGAGAGTCTGTGGTTAGTTCAACTGTCTGTAATAACAGCGGGACAGTGGAGAGTCTGCGGTTAGTTCACGTGTCTGTCATAACAGTGGGACAGTGGAGAGTCTGTGGTTAGTTCAGGTGTCTGTAATAACAGTGAGACAGTGGGACAGTGGAGAGTTTGTGGTTAGTTCAGGTGTCTGTAATAACAGTGGGACAGTGGAGAGTCTGCTGTTAGGTCAGGTGTCTGTAATAATAGCAGGACAGTGGAGAGTCTGTGGTTAGTTCAGGTGTATGTAATAACAGCAGGACAGTGGAGAGTCTGCGGTTAGTTCAGATGTCTGTAAAAACAGTGGGACAGTGGAGAGTCTGTGGTTAGTTCAGGTGTCTGTAATAACAGCGGGACAGTGGAGAGTCTGTGGTTAGTTCAAGTGTCTGTAATAACAGCGGGACAGTGGAGAGTCTGTGGTTAGTTCAGATGTCTGTAAAAACAGTGGGACTGTGGAGAGTATGTGGTTAGTTCAGGTGTCTGTAATAACAGCGGGACAGTGGAGAGTCTGTGGTTAGTTCAAGTGTCTGTAATAACAGCGGGACAGTGGAGAGTCTGTGGTTAGTTCAGGTGTCTGTAATAACAGCGGTACAGTGGAGAGTCTGTGGTTAGTTCAAGTCTCTGTAATAACAGCGGGACAGTGGAGAGTCTGTGGTTAGTTCAGGTGTCCGTAATAACAGTGGGACAGTGGGACAGTGGAGAGTCTGTGGTTAGTTCACGTGTCTGTAATAAAAGCGGCACATTGGAGAGTCTGTGGTTAGTTCAGGTGTCTGTAATAACAGCGGGACAGTGGAGAGTCTGTGGTTAGTTCAAGTGTCTGTAATAACAGCGGGACAGTGGAGAGTCTGTGGTTAGTTCAGGTGTCTGTAATAACAGCGGTACAGTGGAGAGTCTGTGGTTAGTTCAAGTCTCTGTAATAACAGCGGGACAGTGGAGAGTCTGTGGTTAGTTCAGGTGTCCGTAATAACAGTGGGACAGTGGGACAGTGGAGAGTCTGTGGTTAGTTCACGTGTCTGTAATAAAAGCGGCACATTGGAGAGTCTGTGGTTAGTTCAACTGTCTGTAATAAAAGCGGCACATTGGAAAGTCTGTGGTTAGTTCAACTGTCTGTAATAACAGCGGGACAGTCGAGAGTCTGGTTATTTCAAGTCTCTGTAATAACAGCGGGACAGTGGAGAGTCTGTGGTTAGTTCAGGTGTCTGTAATAACAGTAGGACAGTGGAGAGTCTGTGGTTAGTTCAGGTGTCTGTAATAACAGTGGGACAGTCGAGAGTCTGTGGTTAGTTCACGTGTCTGTAATAACAGTGGAACAGTGGAGAGTCTGTGGTTAGTTCAAGTCTCTGTAATAACAGCAGAACAGTGGAGAGTCTGTGGTTAGTTCAAGTCTCTGTAATAACAGTGGGACAGTGGAGAGTCTGTGGTTAGTTCAGGTGTCTGTAATAACAGCAGAACAGTGGAGAGTCTGTGGTTAGTTCAACTGTCTGTAATAACAGCGGGACAGTGGAGAGTCTGCGGTTAGTTCACGTGTCTGTCATAACAGTGGGACAGTGGAGAGTCTGTGGTTAGTTCAGGTGTCTGTAATAACAGTGAGACAGTGGGACAGTGGAGAGTTTGTGGTTAGTTCAGGTGTCTGTAATAACAGTGGGACAGTGGAGAGTCTGCTGTTAGGTCAGGTGTCTGTAATAATAGCAGGACAGTGGAGAGTCTGTGGTTAGTTCAGGTGTATGTAATAACAGCAGGACAGTGGAGAGTCTGCGGTTAGTTCAGATGTCTGTAAAAACAGTGGGACAGTGGAGAGTCTGTGGTTAGTTCAGGTGTCTGTAATAACAGCGGGACAGTGGAGAGTCTGTGGTTAGTTCAAGTGTCTGTAATAACAGCGGGACAGTGGAGAGTCTGTGGTTAGTTCAGATGTCTGTAAAAACAGTGGGACTGTGGAGAGTATGTGGTTAGTTCAGGTGTCTGTAATAACAGCGGGACAGTGGAGAGTCTGTGGTTAGTTCAAGTGTCTGTAATAACAGCGGGACAGTGGAGAGTCTGTGGTTAGTTCAGGTGTCTGTAATAACAGCGGTACAGTGGAGAGTCTGTGGTTAGTTCAAGTCTCTGTAATAACAGCGGGACAGTGGAGAGTCTGTGGTTAGTTCAGGTGTCCGTAATAACAGTGGGACAGTGGGACAGTGGAGAGTCTGTGGTTAGTTCACGTGTCTGTAATAAAAGCGGCACATTGGAGAGTCTGTGGTTAGTTCAGGTGTCTGTAATAACAGCGGGACAGTGGAGAGTCTGTGGTTAGTTCAAGTGTCTGTAATAACAGCGGGACAGTGGAGAGTCTGTGGTTAGTTCAGGTGTCTGTAATAACAGCGGTACAGTGGAGAGTCTGTGGTTAGTTCAAGTCTCTGTAATAACAGCGGGACAGTGGAGAGTCTGTGGTTAGTTCAGGTGTCCGTAATAACAGTGGGACAGTGGGACAGTGGAGAGTCTGTGGTTAGTTCACGTGTCTGTAATAAAAGCGGCACATTGGAGAGTCTGTGGTTAGTTCAACTGTCTGTAATAAAAGCGGCACATTGGAAAGTCTGTGGTTAGTTCAACTGTCTGTAATAACAGCGGGACAGTCGAGAGTCTGGTTATTTCAAGTCTCTGTAATAACAGCGGGACAGTGGAGAGTCTGTGGTTAGTTCAGGTGTCTGTAATAACAGTAGGACAGTGGAGAGTCTGTGGTTAGTTCAGGTGTCTGTAATAACAGTGAGACAGTGGGACAGTCGAGAGTCTGTGGTTAGTTCACGTGTCTGTAATAACAGTGGAACAGTGGAGAGTCTGTGGTTAGTTCAAGTCTCTGTAATAACAGTGGGACAGTGGAGAGTCTGTGGTTAGTTCAGGTGTCTGTAATAACAGTGGAACAGTGGAGAGTCTGTGGTTAGTTCAAGTCTCTGTAATAACAGTGGGACAGTGGAGAGTCTGTGGTTAGTTCAGGTGTCTGTAATAACAGCAGAACAGTGGAGAGTCTGTGGTTAGTTCAACTGTCTGTAATAACAGCGGGACAGTGGAGAGTCTGCGGTTAGTTCAGGTGTCTGTAATAACAGCAGGACAGTGGAGAGTCTGCGGTTAGTTCAGATGTCTGTAAAAACAGTGGGACAGTGGAGAGTCTGTGGTTAGTTCAGGTGTCTGTAATAACAGCGGGACAGTGGAGAGTCTGTGGTTAGTTCAAGTGTCTGTAATAACAGCGGGACAGTGGAGAGTCTGTGGTTAGTTCAGATGTCTGTAAAAACAGTGGGACTGTGGAGAGTATGTGGTTAGTTCAGGTGTCTGTTATAACAGCGGGACAGTGGAGAGTCTGTGGTTAGTTCAAGTGTCTGTAATAACAGCGGGACAGTGGAGAGTCTGTGGTTAGTTCAGGTGTCTGTAATAACAGCGGTACAGTGGAGAGTCTGTGGTTAGTTCAAGTCTCTGTAATAACAGCGGGACAGTGGAGAGTCTGTGGTTAGTTCAGGTGTCCGTAATAACAGTGGGACAGTGGGACAGTGGAGAGTCTGTGGTTAGTTCACGTGTCTGTAATAAAAGCGGCACATTGGAGAGTCTGTGGTTAGTTCAACTGTCTGTAATAAAAGCGGCACATTGGAAAGTCTGTGGTTAGTTCAACTGTCTGTAATAACAGCGGGACAGTGGAGAGTCTGTGGTTAGTTCAAGCCTCTGTAATAACAGCGGGACAGTGGAGAGTCTGTGGTTAGTTCAGGTGTCTGTAATAACAGCGGGACAGTCGAGAGTCTGGTTATTTCAAGTCTCTGTAATAACAGCGGGACAGTGGAGAGTCTGTGGTTAGTTCAGGTGTCTGTAATAACAGTAGGACAGTGGAGAGTCTGTGGTTAGTTCAGGTGTCTGTAATAACAGCGGGACAGTGGAGTGTCTGTGGTTAGTTCAGGTGTCTGTAATAACAGTGGGAAATTGGAGAGTCTGTGGTTAGTTCACGTGTCGGTAATAACAGTGGGACATCAGCCAACCCTCACCTTTGTCCTAGATGTCCCTCGAGAGTCTACCCATCAGAAACTTGTAGAGGACAACACAGACAGGTTTCATACAGACTGTGACCTCTCACACCTGTACCGGACTATACACACCTGAAGAAAAAACAAAGAGATTCAAATTCAGGAGACTCCAGCGAAGTAGATGTGCTCTCTTTACATTTTAATAAAACACGGATCAAACAGAGTTGACATCAGAACAGACAGAAAGATCATTCACAACGGGTTTCACATCAGCTGTCCTCTGACAAAAAGACTCTCTGTTGGCTCTGCTGGGACTCTTCCCAGCAGAGCCAACAGAGAGTCTTTTTGGATCAATTTCAAATGGGGACTGATCAGTTTGGGGACGTCAGGTGATGGACTTTGGGTCTGGAGGGGCTGAGCTGCAGGTTTTTTTTAGGATGTTAGATTTGAGCTGTTTCATTATTTTTATATTCTTACAAGTTTCTGATTCACAACTTGTCCCATTTCTGCTCTTTCCTCAAGCCGTAATCCCTGAACAAATACTCCCATTAGAGCCTGACTGATACATTATATATTATATATTATCTTCTCCCAGAACTCTCAGTAGGATTATATATGGTCTGGTCAGTAACAGTAAATGTCAGCAGACAAATGTTTGAGGTCTCCAGTACAGAGTTTGTCCACCAGAGAGTGCTGACAGGCTGATTTTTTTACACTGTAAAATGGCCCAAACAAGAGCCACGACTCTTCAAGAACCACATTACACACATCTTTATCAAATATATGCATCTCATGTGGTTGAATGCTCTGGGAAAAGCTACCCAGATGATCTTGGTTACAATTATTTCACAAAACTTAATAAAACTGTCACATTCACTCAAATTGGCCTAATTTAGTAGCCAGTTGGACCTGAGAATCTAAGTCCCGGATCCCCAAATTTTACAGTTTCATCTTTAACTGTTTGGTTTCATTTGTGTCGATAAACTCAACCTAAGGACATTCAAAGACAAGTAATAAAGTCTACAAAACCTGCAGTGGAACCTGCCAAATGCGGTTTCCCCTCAAATTTACACAAGTCTGATTTAAATTTTTTAGGTCATGAAATGTTAAAGAGGAGAAGCTCAAATACAAAAATATCAGTATTGTAAAAACCTGCAGAATGCTCATCAAAAAAATGAGAGTAGATGAAAAAGACTGGATTTGACTGATGGCTGTTTTGCTGTGTTTTTCTTTAAAGGGATTTTAGCATCATGGCTCGCTGCACTGGAGCAACACGAGGAAACGACAAGAGAAACGTGTGTGAAACTACATAGATTGTAAAGATGGATGACGCGTCTCCGCTTCCTCCCAGTGAAGGTGAAGTCAAAATATCCTGGACACGGGAGCTGCCATCTTGAGATTTTGATGTCATTTGGAGCCAGAGTCTGCGTAGTAGTGATCGTGCGGCTGGAGGGGAGTATTGAGATCCCGCCAACACGTGTACTTTGATTTTTTAGTTTGGCCCACCAGTAAGCAATTGAGGTATTTTGGCCTCACTTTTGGGGGGCTGTCATGTGGTCCTTCCAGTCTATGGTTCATTATCATAAAATACGTACCACTGTACTGCTTCGCTTTCCCCCAGAACTCAAGCATTGTTGTCATCGAGTGTCTCATGAAATTAGTTGTAAAAATACAAACTTGCTTGAAAATAAGGTGATTTTCCTGGTAATTTATAACGCCTCGTTCAGACAAGATGGTAAATGGACTTGGACTTATATAGCGCTTTTCTAGTCTTCCGACCACTCAAAGCGCTTTACACTACATGTCAGTATTCACCCATTCACACACACATTCATACACTGATGGCAGAGGCTACTAAGGTGCCAACTTTGCCCATCAGGATTTAATCTAAATACTCATTCACACACCGATGGCTATGCCTCCGGGAGCAATTTTTGGGGTTAAGTGTCTTGCTCAAGGACACATCGACATGTGACCCGGAGCAGCCGGGGATCGAACCACCGACCTTCCGATTGGAGGACAACCTGCTCTACCCTCTGAGCCACAGCCGCCAACAGATGAATATTACAGGGGGAGACGGGGAATTAAATCATCACTGTCATTTAACTCATGGTTCAGGACATTATAAAATGAAATGACAGGATATGGTCTGGAACAGCTCATGTGCATTAAAGGGATAGTTCAGATGTTTTGAAGTGGGGTTGTATGAGGTCCTTATCCATAGTATCCATAATAGGTGTATTACTTACAGTAGATGACGGTCGGCGTTCCCCCAGCTTGGAGAAACAGACAGGAGCAGCGACACTGGAGCAAAGCATTACAGTGCTGTGGACGGGGACGGCGGAAAAACGTATTTTAGCGACCTTAAAGAAAGGCTCACCTAAAAATTTTGTATATCCGTTTAAGTGTACGCTATATTTAGAATATTTTCCGACGGCCAACTGAGCTGAAAGTGAAACGTATCTATACTGTTTTTGTCATCTGAGCCTAAACAGCTAAACCGTGTACTACAAGATGATTCTGAAAACATCTGAGGAGAGTAATAGGCATTAATGTAACAGAATATTGATTCATATTTGATCAGCGCTGCCTAGTTTGACCGTTTGGTCGGAGTTCGCGAGTGATTGACAACCGGCTCTCATAGACAGCAGATGGACAGCAGACCTCAGATCAGCTCTTACTGCTTGTTTTCCTCCGGTCTGTGAAATCTTGCAGATGCCGTTAGGGGCAACGGAGGACACCGGAGGACACAGAGGAACATGATTTTTTTCAGGATACCTGTTTTATGTACTACTGTCACGATATAGCGACGTTTTATAAAAATAACTTTTTTTAATCATATTTGCTCCAATCTCGCTACTTCAGCTTTAAACAGATATAACATTTTTAAAAGTGAGCCTTTCTTTTAGGTGGCTAAAATACATTTTTCTGCCGTCCCCATCCACAGCACTGTATTGCTTTGCTCTGGTGTCGGTACTCCTGGATGCTTGGGGTGTGCCGACCTTCATCTACTGTAAGTAATACACAAAACATACAACTTTCCCTTTAAGCAGGACAAAGACAACAGAGGAAGACAAAATCCCCCACAGGGGGGCGCCAGATATTTGAAGAGGAGGCAAAGATAAGCTACTGTAGGAGGTTAATAGAAAGGCGAGGCCCCGCTCCTTCTGGTGGACCCCATGGGACCTTATTTTGGAAAAAATATGAACGGTAGTCAACGGCAAGAGACAAATCATTTTTTGATCCTGTTTTCCCTCCATGACTCACGCATATGATGTTTATCTATTTCAAAGATAATTTTGCAAGTCAAGAAAGTGTCAGTTTGTTGTAAAACTGTTGAAGTATCAGACTGTGAAAATACGTAATTAGAAAGACTACACACCTAAAAGTTGTGTAGTGACGTCTCTCTCGCTGAAGCTACGATACCTGTGTGTTTCCTACTGGGATGAACTCACACAAGCAAAGGGTCGTTCTTTCTCTTCCCGGCTGATAAACAGACCAGGAGTCGCTGGATAAAACACATCAAGTTAGATAACAATTCATTTGTGCCTGGTCATAGCTAAGCTAGCTAATCACATATGTGTGATTCGTGGCGCAATCCAAATGGGAACAAAAAAATATTTGTCTCTCTCCGTTTACTACCGTACATATTTTTTCCGAAATAAGGTCCCATGGGATCCATTGTAAGGGGCGGGACTTTGCCTCTCTATTTGAGTCAAGAATCACAGTCCTCATAATAACTCGGAGAAATGTGAACACAGACACGGAACATAATGATATCATTCAATGTGACTTGCACTTGCTGAGGATATCATTATTTCTGAAGTCCATCCAGAATAAATGTCCAAGTTTTCTTCAGTATCAAAGTAAAGTAGTGATAGTTGTCCTCGGTACACTGCAAACAGGAGCTGCTAATATATCGAATAGCTAATTCAGCATACTTTTAATGGGGACAGTTTGACAAAATGTAAACAAATTTAAACTAAAAAAGATGTAACATTGTATATGGAAAAAAAATGAATGGGACTTTTACTTCTAACCAGGGGCACATGAAATAATTCCTCCCACTGTGCAACTCTATGTCCTCATCATTTTATTTTAGCAGTTGAAGCAGTCATACTTCACAGGAATTTCCTTCAATCTATTTATTATTCATCTATTGTGCTCTGACTAAAATATCTCTCTATTTTCTCTATAAATAGTACCAAATTACATATTTCTTTCCAGGAAACTTCTGAGGAAATGATCAAGAAATGATGTAAAATAAAGTGCAACCTCAGCTGGTTTTTTGGCAGCGGCTCTGAATGAGTCTTGTGTGAAGGCAAATCAAAGCTGCAAGGAGGTTTCTGACTGTCGAGACAAAGATTCAGACACTGGCACAAACATATTGGTGCTCATAAGAATTAAAACAACAAAAAATACATTGTTCATTTCCAGTGAGATCAAAAATAAATTACAGTTCACCTACTCTGATATCTACAAATGAAAGTACCAAAAATTAAGTAATTATGACAAAAAAAGGCTGAACATAAAGTACTTTGCACTTGATTGATATGTTTTAGGATCCTGCTGAGACAAACAAACTGTTCTCCTTCTGACGCCTACGGCTACTGCTAAATACTTCAATTACACATCTAAATATCTGAACAGAGTACTGTGATATCACACTAAACTTTAGCAAAACTCTGCAAACACACAACTACCTTCACATTGTACAATTTAAGATTGAAAGCAACAGTCTGACATGTTGGTAAATCCTCTTGTTCTCTGTCTAAACTAAGACTGGAGTTATATTCTATTTAGGTTAGCTATCAACATTTATAAGTAGCAAAAGTTATAAATTAATACAACTCAGAGTTTAAATTGAAAGAGGGGAGAAACTGCTGTTTTGAGTGTTAGCTAATTTAAAGGTGCTAAATGTGAGAGTGGGAGCCTCCACATGGCTTTCAACATGGCGACGGCTGAGCCGGCGGCCCGCAGCTAACGGTGCTAACAGTTAAAACAACGGCTACAGTGGTGACAGAGCTACCAGTGTTAACCTGGAGGGAAACCGGAGGGTGGGTTCTACGCTTCCACAACGGCACCAATTGGGACGGCGTTATCAGCTGTAACCACCATATGAGAGCAGTGCAGAACGGTGGCAGTGAGCTAGCCAGTGGGGCACGCTCACATGCACCAACATGCACTAAAAGGCACGCATGGCCGGCCCGGCTATGTCAAAAAAGCAAAGAGAAGCTCTGATTACAACACACACAGAGAGAGAGGGACTTCATTCTCTGCTCAGGAAGACATTACTCCTCTATATCTTTACATAGACAGTAGTGGTTTGCTGTTATATTAATGCTTTGGATACCGAACAGAGCACCTTTAAAGTTTGCCATTTCAACCAGCAAGAGACGGCTAAAGCGTCTAGAGATTGTTACTAAATATTTACAGCCATTAACTGCCAGGTGTAGCCTAACTGTTGTGTAGCTAACTGATAAAGCTAATGTTAGCGTTTCTACAGGAGCGTATGTTCCCAGGGTCCTGTGTTCCCCAGCTCAATATCCTCTTAACATGACTCATTCAGGAGAACCTTCAAATGGTTTTATGTTCTCAGCAATGCTTTTTTTCCTTGGTCGAATGTTCAGTGTATGTTTCCCTCAGTGAATATGTTGAAATCACCCACCTATAGCTAATAGCCTACTGATGTTACAGCCTAATCCTTGAAACCTACGCCCTCAAATTTGCTGGCAAGACCGTTTTGTTGTCTTTAGACACTGATATCTCCACAGAGGCTGAATGGATTTTTACCATTCAAATTGCATTTCAAAAACGTCCACCTGCCTTCGTTCTTTTGCAATTTGAACTGCGAAGTTAACCCTTACCAATCTCTTGCAATGAGGACCCTGGGAACATATGGATGTCCTCGTTTTTACAAGGATGACTAATGGATTCATTAAACCTAATGGGTTGTAATATATGTTAAGATTCCTGTGTGGAATGAGTGTTTTTAAGGGGTACAAAAAGCCCTTCAAATTTCCCAAATAACATGAAAGCCATCTGTTATTTTAAACCTTAAAAGGGCCTTTGTTTTTCATTTAAGGTGAATATTCAGAGATGTCTTTAAATCTATTTTTCAACCCTTTATCCATGCACAAAATCCATTGATTGACCCAAATCTGCGGTCAACCTATAACATTTCCCATGTGACAAAGCTACCCTTAATTTCACCTTATCTGAAAACTTAAGGTATTTTAAGCTACAATCAGGGGTGCTTTGCATGTTAATTGGCTCATTTTAAGGTGTTTTTGCCCCATCAAAAAAAAACTTAATCTAAATACAAAACCCATTACAACACTGTAATATATTACTAGTAATTAATCTATGACTTTTACATGCACTAAACAACATTCAACATGTGAATTGGATTGCTTTGGAGTTGTCTGAAGGTGGATATTTTTCTCTTGATGAGCTAGGCTAACAGTTTCCCCCTGCTTTCAGTCTTTGTGCTAAGCTAGGCTAAACAAATCCTGGACCTACAGAGATGAAACTGATATCTAAAACTCCGGACTCTGTTAGAAAACGGAGAACAATAGCTTTACTAAATGTCAATCTGTTGCTTTTATTCACGCCTGCTTCTAGAAAGCCTTAAACATTTTAAATCTCCATGGAGACACATTTTTATAATTTTTCTCTCCATGATAACAATCATGTGGAAGACACTGTATCTGTTGCCGGGGGCGACAGGGGGTCTCCAAGCCCACCAAGTCCTGAGAGTCATCTCCATGGAGACACGAGTATTTAACATTTATATAATGTTTTCTTTTATGTGTCAATATGGATTCATTACTTGAAGAAAGATGTGTATGTATGAGGAACTAAATGTTTATCAATGTTTTATCGAATGATGGCATTTTTTATAAGATTGTATAGAATTTAAGAACTAAATAGGAAAATTCAAAACTCAGATTTAACAGAAATTTGACGATAAACTTCAGGAAATGTTTGTGTACATTGTGTACATAGAATAACTTCAATAATTATGTGTGTCTCTATCATGACGGAACTTTTTAGTATTGTCTGTTATGGATTAAGAGTTTTAATTAAGGCTCATTGTTTTAAATTTTTACAGGTTTTGACCTATGCTGATTTTTAAAAATGGGCAACCTCTTAGTCCAGTCTTCATTATTTAAGCTCAGAATGTGCTTCAACTGATAAACAGTGAAGACCAGTTTTCAGTAAGATTTTGTTATTGATGGTTTAACCAATTTTCGCCCGTTATTTAATGTTCAAATTAAACACCAGTAAAAACTTAAAAACAATGAACCGTAGGAATGATCCACTCCATGGATCTGTGTAATTTCTCATAACTACACGAGTGGATTTCCCCTCTTTTCCCAAATGTGCTAAGTGCTTTTAAATTTTTTATATGGAAGTCTGGGAATGCAACAAAGGAAATTGTTCAACTAAACTGAAATTTAATTTTCCATTTGTGCCCATAATTTACGACAAAATTATGATTTAAAAAACATTTCCATGTTTGAAAATGCAGTTACTGCTAATTTGAAAAAGAAAAGTCCCTTTTTGATGACTATCTGCTTATCTAACAGCTGGTTCTTTAATAGTTCGTTTTTTATGATGGAGAATAAAAAAAAAGATGTTGATGAGTGTTGGAACGATCAGGAGTGTTACAGTTTACACACTCTCCTCTCCGGTGGTTTCCACATTTATAACAACTGCTAATCGGTGGCTAACAGCTAGCCAGTCATTTACCACAGAGATGCTAAGCTAACTTGTGCAGCTGTGTCAGAGAACACACATCATTTCACCAACACTTCCCTTTTGTTCCTCTGGATTAGAAACAAGAAAACAAACCTCCATGTTGTTCGTTCCAGCCTGCATTAACTAGTGCAGGCTGGATATAAATGTCACTCCATCATGACTCCATATTGATAGCTATTTGTTTTTAGATGATACTCTGAACTGATGTCTAGTAACAGAGTATCTCAACCTTTTCTGGCTTGTGACGCCACGTTTAAGTTTCAGATTTCTCTTAAAGCCAAGATCATCATCCTCACACCCAAACAAGTATCAATATATCAGATGTTTCTCATAGCCACATCTGCATCAAAGAGTATAGAAGCAAAGAGATGAAACTCCAGTGTTTTTTTGACAGCCGCTGCCGCCATTTTGGACTGAAAATGCTTATAATATTTATATTTTATTGTTCAACACAGGCCATTTCGGTAGAATATGACAATAGAATAGAAATAATTTTGTTATACTTTTGTGCGGCAATTTTTGGGCGGACGTTTTACTGGCGTCCGGTAGTTGCTCTCTGTCCAAAATGGCGGAAGCTGATGTTGCAATGGAACGAACAATTGACTTTCATTTCTTGGCAATATACGTTCTTTGTCTGCGTACCAGGTGACCCCACCTGTGGCTGACGCCAAGGTTGAGAAACTCTGTTTCAGGTATTAAAGTGTTGTCATGCACTGGTGTCAAACATCAGTGTGTACTGGTTTCACCCCACAGGAAGTGTGTGTGTGTGTGTGTGTGTGTGTTTGTGTGTTGGCACCGTCTGATGCTGTTTCTTTTTTTTTGCACGTTGGGACGTTCGAAGTTCACGATCCACAATGATTCGTAGTCCAAGAGTCATCAAGAGCGTCTGTGTTCATGTGTGTGTGTGTGCAGGTGATTCATATGTGTATGCATGCAGGTGTGTGTGTGTGTGTGTGTGTGTGTGTTATGACAGGACATCCAGTGTGACAGTTCCTCTCTGTTTCTTCAGGATAGCGACCGCCTGCTCGTGTGTCGCTCCCTGCAAACTCTCTCCGTTCACCGACAGGATCTGGTCGCCCCGCTTCAGACGGCCGTCCACCGCCGCCGCGCCCTGAAACACACGCCAACACACATCTGAATCCCTTCTCAAATCTATTTAGGTTTTCTATCAACATTTATAAGTAACAAAAGTTATTAATAAATACAACTAGGTTAAAGATGAAAAAAAGTTTTGAGTGTTAGCTGATTTGAAGTTTGTCATTTCAACCGGTGAAAAAAACGGCTAAAACGCAAACTAAAAACTGAGGTACAGCAGCTGTTCATTAGTTCAAACTTAGCCTCGTTCTAACAAAAGTGTTTTATCACTAAATTAAAACAGGTTGCACCTCACAATCTCTGCAAACACACAACTACCATCAGGTTGTAAAATGAAAGCAACAGTCTGACATTTGGGTAAATCTAGGTTGACCATATTTTCAAACCCCCAAAACGGACCCTAAAGTGTACCGCACATTCATAGCGTCATTATGACAACACATTGATTGATTGACAAACATACAGACAGTGTTGCTAACTCTTTTCCAATGAAAGTAGTTAGCACTAGCTCCAAAGGTTGCTACAAGTCGCCAGATGACATCATACGCTCATTTGCATATTGGCGACGTCATCCTGCATCACTTGCATAAAGCTTAGTGGTCGTGACGGCTGACTGACTGCCTGCCAGCGCACGGTGCAAGAGGAGACAGATAGACCCTTGCTATTGGCAGAAGAGCCGTGGACTGTGATTACTCTGAGCATCATGCATGGGAATGATTGACTATAAAATATATTTCTCACTTTTTCTCTGATGTGGATAAGTCACTAAAAATTGTCACTAGTCGCTCTACAGAAATTAAGTAAGCTAAGAGGATCTGAAAAGTTGCTAAATCTATAGCGACAAAGTGGCTTAGTTGGCAACATAGCATACAGACAATTCAGTGTTGAATTCAGACG
The DNA here is from genome assembly GCF_043250625.1 of Sebastes fasciatus. Taxonomy (NCBI): domain Eukaryota; kingdom Metazoa; phylum Chordata; class Actinopteri; order Perciformes; family Sebastidae; genus Sebastes; species Sebastes fasciatus. Next base: position 37,685,231 of record NC_133799.1, read on the forward strand.
TGTGGTGCATTGTTTATGTTTTTATATTGGGTTAAGTAATAATGAGTGGGACAGAAGTTCATAAACATCTATGTAAGACATGAAAACAAGTATAAAATTATCATTTTATTTGTGGTGAAAACCAAGACAATTTGGTAGTGACTGTTGAAAACTGGGACATTTTAGTGTTTTACAGATATTTATTGGGACTCGGGACATCCAGCTTGAAACCGGGACAATCCTAGACAAACCGGGAAAATCCTAGACAAACCGGGACGTCTGGTCACCGTAAGTAAATCCTTTTGTTCTCCGTCTAAACTAAGGCTGGAGTTCATCAGCATTTTATCAAATCTGCTCGTCAAATCTGAATCAAATGAAACATTTGTTGTAAGTAACAAAAATTATGAATTTATACAACTCAGGGAGTCAACGGAGACCTGTAATCACCTTTTGTCGGATGAGAGGGGACAAACTGCAGATTTAAAGTCTGTCTTTTCTACCAGCAAGAGACGGCTGAAGCGCTAATGTGAATTAAAACATTAGGAACCAGGAGTCAGTGCAGTAGCTGTTTCAAAGTTGAAATGTAGCCTCATGCTAAAGTTTGTGTTTACTAAGTTTAGTTTGATCACTAAATGAAGGTTGCAGCTCACAAACTAATAGAGATTATTGTTTCGTAATATTTACAGCCAGGTGCAACTGTTGTGTAGCTAACTGACAAAGCTGTATAATGTCAAATATGTGACCCGGTTAGAGTAAAAGAGGTCATATGGAGTACGGTCAACTGATCTGACCTGAAACTTGATAAATGTTGTTTAATAATGATGTCAATTCTGGAAGATTCTAAATGACATTTCACAAACAGAAATTAAAATGATGAAACATTATGCTGATAACATTTGACTAAATGTAATAGTCAGTTAGCTGAGCGTAATCATTATAAACTGTATGAACATCACTAACTCTGAAACACACACACTTCTCCATGCATGCAGACTCATGTCTGTGCTGAAGTCCAGACCCAGTTAGCCTAGCTTAGCATAAAGACTGACCTTGCTGAAGACGGTCTTGACGTAGATGGGCAGGTCTCCATGTGGACTGCCGAATCCTCCGACGATGCTGAACCCGAGTCCCTCAGAGCCTTTCTCCAGACTGATGCTGCAGGGCCGCGGACCCCTGAGGAGGAGGAGGAGGGGGTGAGGAAGGGGCTCAGATTCAGGTAAGCACCATCTGTCAAATATGCCTGTGTGTGTGTGTGTGTGTGTGTGTGTTTACTCACTCTGGCTCTGCTGTGTGTGTGTCAGTGTTGGCCGACAGACTGGTGCTGCTGGACAAACTCTCCACCTGAGTGGCGATGGCGCTGATGTTGGTGTCTGCTACCACCTGAGACACACACGCACGCACAGACAAACACACACACACAAGGAAAGAGAGCATCTCAGTTGCTTTACCTGAATTGAATTGATTTAATCTTTTTATATTTGAAAATGAATATAAACTAAATGCAAAAAATAAATAGAAAATAAATGCAAAAATAAATACATTTAAAAATTAAATAAAATGAAATACATAAATAAATAAAAGTGGAAATTAAACAAAAGAGTAAATAAATAAGGAAATTAATACAAAGGTAAATAAATAAAAAAATAAAACAGATATATCAATTTATGTCACATTTTATCAATTTATTAATTGCTACATTTATTTTTAATACTATTTTTGTTACTTTTAATGGCATATTTATTTATCTATCGAGTCATTTGTTTATTTGTTTATTTATTCATTTCTTTTTTATTTTGGCAGGTTCCGTCGTCCATAACATGCTGTCGTGACTGGTAATGATATATAGAATGTTTCTACATCTTAAACCACAAAAACCCACATTTATTCCAGGATTTAAACCTTTGTACATAAATATCTACATCATTTAATCCTTTTAGTAATCAGATGTATTGTTTTCTGACAATTCATTTCCTATAACTTATATATCATGAAACATTTAAATCATGCCGAACCTTGCAGCTACACGGACATGCAGAAATCACAAATCAGTTTTTAATCTGTCTTTAACAACAACAACTACTTTATGGAAGTCTAATGCTACTTACTGAGGTGAATTATTTTATTGGCCTAACTAACTAGGCAGAGAACCAGTTAAAACACCGGACTATATAACAGACACAGAATCAGCTCCAGAGCCTTTGGGCAAACAGCCAAATATAAACTCAGTCTGTCTTATCGGAGTCTCTCTGCTGCTGGCTGATGAAGCTTCATTAGTCCTGCCTGATGCTGCTGCTATCGCACTCCCAGCATGCAACAGTCAGCTTGCTGGACCACACTGATAACACACACACACACACACACACACACACACACACACAAACACAAAATGTGCTGCAGAGAGAGAGAGAGAGAGAATATTCATAGCAATAACTAGTGACCATCTTACGATGTGATCATACCAGCCGCGACACCAAATCGGGCCAGGGGCGTAAGTGGGGGGGCCAACGGGCCCCCCTTCCTACCACCCTACTTCCACACCCATCTTCAAACTTGGCCTTCATTTTGATCTCAACTACACACCTGTAAACTTTTGTGACTGTGTCTTACACGGTTGTGACGCTATCGCGGTGAAAAACTCTGTCTGCAGACAGACAGAAATATAAACACCTTCCTACTCAAACCACTTCTGTGGTAGTTCCCGCTACAGCAGGTGGCTCCAGTGATGACACCATGGATGTATAAAGATGCAGTCATTGGGCCATCAGAGGAAACACAGTAGCATTTTCTTCAACTAATCCCTCAGTCCAGCCTCGGACTGGGTCTGATACACATGACCGGAGGAAGGAATTAGTGCATTTTACAATTTTCAGGACCTAATGATTTAAATGAGGGTTATTCAAGTGTTCGTACTGGGAAGTTGATTTACCTCCAAAAAAAAATGATTCACTGAGTTACAGACGTCTCTTTCCCAGTGTAAGTCTATGGGAAAAAGTCTTTTTGGGCCCAATAAAATCACGTGACGGACACATAAGTTGTAGTACCGCCATTTGGCCACTATGTAAATTTGCTTCAAAGCCCGGCGCTCTTCCTCGGGGTTTGGATGACACACACAGACTCACAAGGTCTAAACAATACCAGCCACACACTGTCGCGGCTGGTAATAATCAGGCTCACAGGAGTCTGATCCCGCAGAATTCCGATGGCCCCTCTACAGATTTTCCACAGATTTTAAGCAAACAGAGATGCTGCTTTATGATCTTAAAGGAATATTGTCTATCACATTAAAACAAAAAAAAAGACCATTCTGCTGAACTCTGCAGATTGGGTCTGTTAATAATTGACCAATCTTGTCTGTGTGTAACCACTGAATCCTTTCCTCTTCCTTTATTTACTCCTGGAGTCTTCATGATTTTGGACTTTTGGATCTTTCTCATATTCATTTGCATTTCATCACATCCTGTTCGTCTGTTTGATTGAGGGCAGGATATATTAAAGATTGTTGACAGATTTTACTGAAATCTGGTAAAAAAAAAAAGTGACAATGAACAACTGATTTTATTTTTGTTGAAGATTCAGCAAATTTTCAGGAGTTGTTAACATTTGGAACTTTTTGTTTTCTCATGAATTTCTGCCTTTACTTAAATGAGACCGACAGTAATTTAGTTTCTTAACATTATGAAGAGATGGTCATTAATTCATACACAACTACTAAAATGTTGAGGATGACACAATAAAATCTAAGACTTGTTTCCATTGTGGTCCTTGATATAACAACATCAGTGATGGAAGAAGTATTAAGATCCTTTACTATTACTTTACGTGGTAAAAGTACTAATTCAACAATATAAAAATACTCCATTACGAGTAAAAGTCAATTTAAAATTCTACATGAGTAAAAGTACTTAAATATTATCAGCTAAATGTACTTAAACTATCAGCGGTAAGTATTGGTTGTGCAGTAAAATGTCTCCTGTGACTGATATCTGATTTTATGTGACATTATTAGATTATTAATACTTATGCATCAACGTCAGAGCAGCATGTTACTGTTGTAGCTGCTCGAGGTGGAGCTAGTTTTACATACAGTTAGCTAGTTCGATCCAGTGGTTCCCAACCTAGAGGTCTGGCCCCTCCAAAGGGTCACCAGATGATAATTAACGAGAGAAGAAAGAAGAAGATAGTAAGTTCTGATACAGAAACTGTGTAGTCATTTTACTACACAGTTTCACATTTTACAACTAGACACTAATTCAGTTTAATGGGTCAAAAATGTTTGGGTCCACTGATTCCATGTTTATCATTAACAAAAACGTTTAACAAATGCTTGTCATATGTGTAAAGTACAAATACCTCAAATTGTACTTGTATAGTACTTGAGTAAATGTACTTACCTTCGACCACTGAAAAGGAGTCCATCATACTACTCACACACCAACACAATAAATACCTCCTACAGTATAGCATCATCAATTAATCACTCAGTCAAACATCCCAAAGAACTGTTCCTCAAAATTACACACAATTTAGAACTACAAAGATAAACTTTCACTTCCAAGTTTCCAAAAGCCAAAAGTTACAAAAGTTAAGAGCCACATTAGCAACAACATGCAGCTGTGATACTGGATGTACTGTTGATGCTGATATTAGGTCTTTGTCAATACAGAGTACGCTAAGTATGTCTTTGATAGTTTAAAGTATGTAAGACGTTTGCACGGCTGAAATCAGCAGATCAAGTCACAGCATCTGATGGGTCACAGAAAGAGGTGCAACACCGGCTGAGTTACCTGCAAGCTGATGTTTCCGTAGCTGTTCTTCAGCATGGTGACGACATCGCTGTGTGACAGGCCATCCACAGACTGACTGTTTATACTGACGATCCTATCGCCCACCTGAACACACAGACACACAAACTTTATTTATATGTGGTATTAATGTGTGTCACGTTATCCCATGTAGGATGCACCACTATAATGGTCTTAAAATAAAAAAAATACCACCAGAAGTCTCTCAGTCTACCTTGAGTCGGTGCGTCTTGGCGGCGACTCCGTTGGCCTGAATCATAGCGATGAAGATGGGGATGTCACCCAGCGGGCTGCCCTTCCCCCCTGCTATACTCACCCCAAGGGAGTCACTGACGCTCTGAGGGGGGAGAGAGGGAGAAAATGGAGACGTAGTAGTAAAGACTTGCTCCAGATGGCGCCTGAGAGAAAAGGATGCCTCATTTCCTAAATTCCCCCAGTGAGTTCAGCGTCCTGCTGGTGTTACTCCATATTCTTTGACCCATGGCATTCTGTGACCTGAATAGGGATTTAATCTGTATTGGCACTATAAATGTTTTCATCATACTTTATCAACAAGGACAATTTTGATAGGTAGGCATATTGGTAAACAGTATGTGGACAGCGTCACATATTTTAACAACCAACAATTGTGAGCTAATATACTCAGACATTAGATACAACATTTTTTTAAATCTGTGATAGGACAAACTTAAATTAATTGTATGAGTCCGTCAGTAGAGCCCAATCACCTCACACTTTGTTCTTTTTCATATTTCATCGTTGATGCTCTGGTGTCACATAATCTAATGGGTCACAGAATACGGTGTAACACCGGCAGTTCCTGAGGAAGCTAATTTCTCATTTGGGAACAAAAATTGAATGAAAATTGTGTTACTTTTTCCATAATATGTTGGTACCAATCACTGACTATCCAGAAAGGAAGCGTTTATATAACGCTGTTGGTACATGAACCAAGTCCCTCTCTCAGGTTTATGGCCATCATAAAGGCCATGAAAATCCTCCAAAGGCCAACACACAAATCTGATTCCAGGCCTGAACTTGGGAAACTTCCCAACCCCAATACCTTCCACTGACAAAGTTCTTTATGCTTTTTTTATACTTGTTCATTTTTATATATATATATATATATATATATATAGTTTTTTTATGTATTGTATTTTGTTGTATGTGTACAGTATGTGTACTACTTGTGTAATACTTTTTAATTTACCCTTGTGATCTCCACCGTACGGATGCCAGCATCTACCCCTACACACACTGAAACACACACACACACACACACACACACACACACACACACACACACACACACACACACACACACACAGAAAAAAATAACAGTGATCAACATTTAACCAGTCCAAAATTATCTATGTCTTATCAATATGACATACTACAATATATAATATTATGTCACTATATTATAGTCTGTGATGCCATGAAAAAAATGCAACAAGATCTCTATGGGCTCTTACTTTGGTAAAGCCATCCCTTAAAAGGACTATTTGTAACTTTCAGAATTGCTTGTTAACAGCGACACCTGTGGCCGTTAAGTCAACGAAAGTCAGCGTCGGGCTCGCGCTTGCTCGCTCTAAATATACCTGAACGAGCATCGCTCAAAACAGTGAGGCGACACACGTCAGCTAAAACCACAATATCACTCTATATTTCAGCTGCTTGGCAGTAATGTTAGCTGACCAGACGAAGGTCTCTCCATGAATCAATGCTGATCCTAGTGTTGGCTTTTCCTGCTTCAGCAAAAGCGGGTCGGTGCCGAGGCTGAAGCAGGAAGAGAAACGTTATCGTCTCCCGACTGCGCCCGCAGGGAGACACCGGCACCCGGTCAGAGACGATAACGTTTCTCGCTGCGGAGCCCCGTCACTTCACAAGACATGGAAAACCTCTGTTGGTCTGGAGGAGCTGCAGCATTTATTTCTGCACAAACGTCCACTGTATATTCACTAGATATTCTCAGAGCTAAACTAACTCCTCTGCAGTGTGGAGTGAGCGTGCATGCTTGTCTAGAGCTGGAGCGAGACAGCGAGAACGCGCGCTGTGTGAGTGAAGGCAAGCAGGCAGAGGAGCAGTGACTCCGGCCACAAGCGAGCGGGCATATGCAAGCGCGCATGGGATCCCGACCTGGTACATTTATACGCTTAAAAAGTTACAAACAGTCCCTTTAACGTATACCTTCAAAGCAACTAAATTTTTTCACTGGAGGTGAAAATGAACAGTTTATTGTTATTTAGTAAAGTTTTATCTTACCCCTTAAACCATGCAGAAACCCCATTCTATTAGAATCCATTAATTTATTAAATAATTATACTTAAAATTCCATTAAAATACCATAGTTACATTAATTTACCCTTTAAAACACATTAAAATGTGCTGAATGCCACCCATAAATGTAAACCTTCACATGGCCTCAACTGATATGAAAATTCAGAGATTGCTTTAATGTTATTTGGTAAATTTGAAGTTTTATTTACCCTATTAACCATGTAGAAAACCCATTAAACCCCATTAATATATTAGAAATCATTGATAGAGTGCTCCAGGGATGATGTATTTTTGTAGGCCAACCAGGAAGTTAGCATCGCCCTGGGTTCCCTCGACAAAAAGCCAATGGGATTGTTCCATTGGGTTTTGGATTATTGCAGAAAATAAACTCTGTGTCAAACACAAGTTTATGATTCTTACACATTTTGTTCAGCAATCTTCACAAACTAACACCACTTCCATGATTTTTGAAGTGTGAATGCAATCGCCAGAAGTAATAAGCTAACGTTAGGCTAGCAACAAACTCCACCACGGTCGCATGAGCACGAATATACACAGGGAAGCTGTAAAGGCAGACGTGTCGGCGTGATAACGTTTAGTAGTCTCATTTAGCCACTTGTTAGCAACCGCCTTTTTTAAGACACACAAAAGCTTCAAAATTCACAAAAGGGGGAATTTATTGATGTATTTTATGTCGTAGAACAAAACGTTAAAATCTCTTCAGCTTGTGTTAACCACAGACCTGATTTCAGGCATCTAACTAAAAACCCATTGACTTCCAGACGAGGAAACTGGAAGTGCTAAAATGCTAACTCATTTCTGGGTTTTAGGACTCACTCTTGTAGCAGTCTTTTATCCATTAACTAAACCCAAATCTGGAGTCAACCCGTTTAACAAGTAACAAAGCTACCTTTACATAAGCACAGTAACTGAAGAATAAAGTCGTCTTAAAGCACAAATTCATTTTAAATCTATACCTTAAAGGCCCTTCATTTTTCAATTATTGTGAAAATTCAGGCTTTAATGCTACTCTGCTACTGTAATGCTCATAATTTTTACTACTTAAAAAACCCTAATCCATGCAGAAACCCCAGCACACTTACTACAGTATACTGTGTTAGTGTTCATTATAAGCTCAAACATGCAGGAATTTGTTTCCTGTTTCCTGATAACTCCGGACTCTACCTGTGCTGTTAGAGGAGGAAGTGATGTCAGTGGTGGACTTCATGTTGTTGTTGAGGGGCAGGGGGTTGGTGGAGGTCGACGTCGGGAGGTCAGAGGTCACGGGGTCACATGATGTTGAGGTGTGTGTGAGGGGTGGAGCCACAACACCTGAGCTGTTCCCACTCACATGACTCATCTGGGACAAAGAGAGAGTTCATGATATTTCTTGTTTCTGTTAATGGCTAACTGTAGATTCTGCGTTTTTTCACATTAAACTCTATGAAATTCCAGTTGAGTTGGACCAAAGCACACTTGGTGATTGTTGGAAAGAGTAATGACGACAGTTTAGATGAGTTTTATTTTGTCTCTTTCCAGTTTGAATGAAGTGTTTTACGATGCTCTGCTATGAACAGCTGATCTCAACATAAACAAAAGTACACGTAGATGATGGCGCAAGCTGAACGGAGAGGGGGGGCAATCGTACTCGGGCACCTTGGCGGAGGTCTGCGCTCTCCGCGTGCCATTCTAGTTTGTCGTATTTTGCACTTGCACTTCCATTTCATGTATGAGCTTAGGGCTGCTTGATATATGTGCTCTCATGTTCCTCATTTTATCATATAAGTTTGACAAGTGTTATATAAATTATTATTGTTACTATTACTACACTAGTTGCCTAGGTTACTTATCTACTTTCTTATGTAAAACTAAAAACTACAATGGCTTATAAGATTTCTTAAAAACAATCACTGCAGGGAATAAACCTTGTGTGTGTGATGTGTCACTAGAAGCCTGTCTGTAAACTGCTGCTTTTACAGCAGTTCGTTGCCCACTAAGGATCCAGAGCAGCACGTCGGTCTGCCGCCCGCCACCGTAGCTCTGCTGTGGGTCCAGCCCGGACAGCTGATGGCGAGGCCCGAGCAGCAGATCTCTCTCCATCCACTCCCCAGCGGGGTCCGACTCTTGCCGCTGCTGTGCGGCCCAAGCAGCCCCGACCCTCGCTCAGATGTCCCGGCATGCAGCGGTCCGACGTGCTGCTCTACAGGACTGGATCCCGGTATTGGTGAGTGACTGCTGCACCGGGTTCTTCAGGGCTGCTACAACAAGCTAACTGTTGGGTTAGCTAACACTAGTAGCTAGCTACAGCTCAATAAAAAGGCCTAAATAAACAGGATTTGTTTTGTTATGTGTTTAAAAGTAGTTCACAATTTAGACGTTATAATTAATTTCTTAATATGCAGCCGTCTGACACTTTACTGGCAGTTCATCACAATACAGCGGTAGAGACTGAAGATGACATTTGGACATCATCATTGGACCAACGTGCTGTCAATCTTGTATTCTGCTGGTTGTTGATTGGTAAGAAGCTAAGGGAGGTTATCCTCCCTTGAAGTGTCATTTGACGTGTCTTGGCCAATCACAGAAAAGCATGAAAAAAATGAAATGCATTGAGTTGATAGAAGAGGTCCCGCCCTAAGGGAGGACAGAGGGTGCTTGTCCTCCTCTAACCCCCAAGATGCCACAACCCCTTTACAGGCTGCCCTTTCCCCTGTGCCCTGCAGGTGTCGCTGTTGAGGCATTTTAATTACACTTTATTAAATAATGGATTTTTTTCCAAAGAAGAGAGAAAAAATATTTTATAAATGATACTGAGATTTGGTAATGGTTTATTTCAACCAATTAATCCTTTATATTTTGATCTCCCTCTTTCCTCTCAAAAAGGAGCAACCTCCTCTGCCTCTATGGACCAGCCTCTACTGACCCACTCTAACATAATACATCCCCTAACCCCAAAAATTGATTCTAACCTCGACCCTAAAACCGAGTGGGAGTCACCTGGCTTCCTTGTGAGTTGCGTCTGGAGGAGATCCAGGATGCAGCTTTGAGTCGTCCGAGCTCCAACAGGACTGGACCCCGAGCACACTGCGGGACACACATGCACACACACACACACACACACACACACGCATGCACGCAGACACACACACACACACACACACACACACACACACACACACACACACACACACACACACACACACATATTATGGAACTTATACATTCACTTTTAGTCCCATGTTTGTGAACAAATACACAGTTGAGCCCACAAACAGCAGGTGCAGTATATCAGAATGTGAAGTAAGGAGTCTGAAACTAACTGTGCCTTCACACCTCACCTGTTTGGTTCAGTTAAAATGAACACTGGTTCGTTTGAGCAGGTGTGCCAGTTGTCATCAAACCGAATAACCAAACTAGAAGTGTGAAAGCACCCTAAATCTGCCTTTAGATGATAAGAAATGTGCTCTTCACTCACCACGAGGTAGTGCACAGAGCAAGGTGCAGACACTTGCAGAGGCAAAGCTCAATGCAGGTATACGTCATCAAAAAACTGCTATGTCACATACAGCTGTTATCTCATTGGTTGCATTTTGAAAGGTCAGCGTTTCTGGAATTTTGACCTCTTCAAAATCAAAAGTTTACATGGAAGATATTCTAGTATATTCTAGTGTCCATCAGGAAGGATCTGGTCCTGTTCTGCCCTCTAGTGGATAAACATTTCCATCTTGCAGATACATATAAATCAAGTGAGAAGTAGGGTCATTTTCTCATAAACTTCTATACAATCAGACTTTTTAAAACCAGAGGAGTCCTGCTGGCTGTTAGAAAGAATGCAACGTTAAGGCACTTCAGCATTGGCTTCAATTCTACCTCTACCCCGGAGGTAGCCCACTTGTCTGACCTAATTGTGTCATTGTCTAGAAAATGCACATGTTCAATAACTTTCAAAACTGAAGCATCCTGATTGGTTTAGGTTGTTAAGAGGCGTATAACATAACAATATAACAACAGATAATCTTAAAAAGAAATAATGTGAGTGTGAGCGTGTGTGTGTGTGTGTGTGTGTGTGTGTGTGTGTGTGTGTGTGTGTGTGTGTGTGCGTGGGTGTGTTACCTTCAATATGGCGGCAACAGTTTCCTGGGAGGCGTGTTTTGTGTCGTCTCCGTTGACCGACAGGATCTGATCTCCCTGCATCAGACGACCATCCAGCTCAGCAGCGCCCCCTCTGACCACCTCAGAGATAAACACACCGCTACCACTCCTAAAACACACACACACACACACACACACACACACACACACACACACACGCAAACACACACACATACACACACACACACACACACACACACACACACACACACATACACACACCAACAGTGATGGAAGAAAATATTCAGACCTTTTAGTAGTAGTTCAAGTAGCAATACCAATGTCAAAATACAGCTAAAAGTCCTCCATTCAAAATTGTACTTAAAGGTCCAGTGTGTAGGATTTAGAGGGCTCTATTAGCAGAAATGGAATATAATATTCATAATTATGTTGTCCTTAGTGTATAATCACATGAAACTAAGAATTGTTGTTAGCTTAGAATGAACCGTTTATATCTACAGAGTCCGCCATGTTGCTCCTCCATGTTTCTAGAGTAGCCCAGAATGGACAAACCAAACTCTGGCTCTAGAGAGAATCTTTTGTGTTTTTCTGTTACCTGAAGGCCACCGTAGTTCTCCGAAACACTTGGAAAGGGAGGGGTGAGAGGAGGGGTATTCAGTTGGTTGCAAACTGCAACCACACCACTAGATGCCACTAAATCCTCCACACTGCTCCTTCTAACTATAAAGGGAGGAATCTCTGTCTGTCTTTCTGTGTGTCTGTATTTCTGGGGACCCAAAGACGTGCAGTGTTGAAGTTGGTGCAATTTGGACACGTTTAATATGAATAAACTTTGAATAAAACAAACCCAGCGCTATATGCAGCAGCGGGGGCGGGGCTTAAGGGCTCTGCAGACTCCAGCATGTCATCTGCAGCGGGCAGACCACGGATCATTAACTGCAGTTCACTTTTGCTGCTGGATCGGTGATCGCTACATGAATGCTGGTTAATGTTATAATTTACCAACTTTTCTTCCCTGGAGTCAACGAGCATGAGCCGATAGCCTACAGGAACAGAGTCACTCTGCAATTGCAACTCAAATTGTGTAAGTTTGCCATACTAACTTATAACTTTACTACTGGCAAAATACCTTCACTCAGTAAACCCATGCTCTACTTTAGAACAACAGCAGTTATGTCAAAGCAAGTGACTAACACGGCTATTAGGAAATTACCTCTGCTAAGTGTATTTCACCAATGTTTCAGCCAGTACTACTTGCGCGACTTGGGTGTATTTTCCTCCGTGAGTAAGACTGTATTTCCCCACCGTATACTAACTTATAAGACTAATAACGTTACCGCCAGCAAAATACCTAATACCTAATAGACTGTTAGCAGCCGCCGCTTGGGTGTGTGACGCATCTATGTCATGGCAGGTGTATTGCTCAGGACACAAGGAAGCGCTGCGTTTAGAGTGAAGTTGTTAGTATGAGAAGCAATACCACAGGCCATGCATTCAGTCTGTTCTAAACAGGAATGTTTGGAATGGGCACCTCAGTTAGTTAAGTAAAAGTATTAGCATCAAAATATACTTAAAGTACCAAAAGTAAACATGCTCATTATGCAGAATGACCCATTTCAAAATAATATAATATAGAATGTAATGGATAATGTTCAGCTATCGCCCTGAAGGGGATTCTTATACAACAATGACCCGCTAGCTGTAACTCTTTATCCTGCTTATTACACGGCTACTTACTGAAGAAATCAATATTTTGACACAAAAACGGTCCTCCAGAGTCCGACATCAGAGCTGCGCCCATAGCAATGGTCTGTTATACATAGCAACGGTCTGTTATACAGAAATTACAGACTGCAGAACGCTGTGATTGACCAATCAGAATCGAGTATTCAACACAGCCGTGTAATAATGAATTATAATTATTGATGCATTAATGTGTTCATCACTTTAATGTTGCAGCTGGTAAAGGTGGAGCTCATTTTAATTAACTTTGTATACTGCTGGGCAGATTAATCTATAATAATACCTTGTAATTTATTAGTTAATTAAATTTTGTGTAAATAATCTGAATCTGTAAAGAAATTTAAGTGATTAAATTAATGTGGTGGAGTAAAAAGTACAATATTTCCCTCTGAGATGTAGTGGAGTATAAGTATAAAGTAACAGAAAATGGAAATATTCAAGTAAAGTGCCTCAAAGTTGTACTAAAGTACAGAACTTTAGTAAGTGTACTTGATTTTAACCAACAACAGCATTAACACACACAAAGTGTTGTGTAAGTGTAACTGTGTGTGTGTTTTTTTTTAAGGCGGACCTCTTCCCGACGATGCTGAGTCCCAGCCCTCTGCCGCTCCTCTTGTGCAGTTCCACCTTAAAGACATCCAGGTTTTCCTCGTCTCTGTACTGAGCCTCGTCCCTCAGCACTGTCAGACGAACCTTCGCCGGCGTGTGACGCAGGGCGGCGATGGCCTCCTCGTGGGACGCCCCGCGGAGGTCTACCCCGTTCACCTGGACACACATGACAATAAAAATCTAAAATCTCGTGCCTCTTCCACCTGATGAATATTATCAATCAATTTAGAATCCATCATCATTGTGAATCCGTCATACATCATTTTCAATTCCTCACATCTGGACTGCTGTAAAGGTCTTAAATCCCTTCCCTTTCTCTAATGTAGAAATAGGGCTAAAATTATGATGCAAACTCATATCTTTATTATATTTTTTCATGTCCACTAAAATGAACTTTTCGACTGAGACAGTATTGCTTTTTTTTTACTAAGATTTAGTTTTTCTAAAATAACAAAATAAATTGAATATAGGAATTTGTCTTGGTGTTTTGGTGCATAACAATAAACACAGTGAGTTAAGCACTGTTGAATTACTTTATATACTGCTGGGGAGTTTAATCTATAATAATACATCATCATTTTGTCGTAGTAGTAGAAGTGAAGTAAAAAGTACAATATTTCCCTCTGAGGTGTAGTGGAGTAGAAGTATAAAGTAGCATAAAAATGGAAATACTCAAATAAATTAAAAGTACCTCAAAATTGTACTGAAGTACAGTACTTAAGGACATGAGTATTTCTCCAGCAGGGGGAGACACTGTCTACATGTATCAGCCTGTGATTTAATCTCTTGATTTTAAAGTAGAAACTCATCATTTTATAATCCCTAGATAATAATACTGCAGTATGAGTACCATTAGTACTAGCATTGCTGACGCAAATATTAGAAGGAACAGCAACAACAGCTAAATTAATTAACGAATGAATATCGTATTTCAACTGCAGTATGAGCAATATAAGTTGTAGTATTACTAACAGTATTAGTTACAGCAATAACACTACTAATGACGGTATTCGCAGTAACAGTGTTAAAAGTAATGATTTATGTCAAGCAGCTAAGAAACCAAAACAGGACATGTAGACAAAATAACATCCACACACTCGGGAGTATTAGCAGTACTACCAGTACTGCAGTGCTGTGTGAGTAGTACCTCGAGTATCTGGTCTCCTGCCCACAGTCGTCCGTCTCTGGCTGCGGCTCCTTCTTCATAAACCTCATGGATCACTATGGCGTCCTGGTGGAAAGACACCGAGAAACAATGAGAGAGAACAACATTTTGAAGTATAACTGAGGCCCTGTTCAGACCTGGTATTAACATGCATCCTCAGTGATCACACTATTTGTGAGAGACGGTGTGTGGTGAATGTTCGGTTATTATATACATTTAAAAAATAAAGAGGAAGGAAGAAACAAAACAATAAAAAAGGACAAGTGAATAAAGTAAAAACCACCAGCATTGTGTGTGTGTGTGTGTGTGTGTTACCAGCTGTGTGTCTCTTCCTCCCACTATACTGAGTCCGAGTCCTGATCGACCTTTACAGATCTCCAACAGCATCTCCTGACCAGGAACCACCGCACAGCATGATGGGTCTGAGGAGGAGGAGGAGGAGGACGAGGAGGAGGAGGAGGAGGAGGAGAAGGATTAGTTTATTACCTCTCCTTTAAATAGAAGATATGTTCAACCATATTCTGCCGTTTTTCACTGCAGAGGCACAATGTTTGGACCTGTATGTTATGTAGGGAAGTATATACACTGTATGTATGTGTAACTTTTACCACAGGCTGCTCTGTTTTTGGTTGTTTTTGTAAAACATCATTATAAGTTCCCCTGTGAATATCATATGTCAAGTTACTGCTGTAAAAAGAGGAAATAAAAGTGAACGAGTCCAAATCTATCTGGATCTCCCTGTGAAGCATCTTTAGATTTGTGTTTGTGTAGGTAAATATGTAAGCTAACATCTTCCCAAGGGTTTTTTTCCTGCTCGTATTAATAAGTCGTCATGGTAACAAGTCAATCAACAACACCGACTCATATCGACCGACTGCAATCTGCAACCACGCCACTAGATGCCCCAAATCCTACACACTGTACCTTTAAAGTACCAAATTAGAAGTACTCATTATGCAGAATGTCCCATTTCAGAATAATATATATATATATATCTATATAGATATATATATATATTTATTATTGGATTCTAATTATTGATGCATTAATGTGTTCATCGCAATAGTGTTGCAGCTGGTAAATGTGGAGCTACTTTTAATGACTTTATATATTGACAATTGACAATTGATTGTTGTGTTTCCAGAATATGTTTAGCCTAACTTAGCAAAGACTGTTAGCCTAAGACCTTCCAACAACCAAGGAGGGTGAAAAGTGGATATGTCACGAGTCATCATTGCGTCATATTATTGGGGTACAACACATGCGCAGTCTGCACTCGCCGAAATTGAGCCAATAGCAACGCACGACCACAGCTCCAGTTACACTGCACATGTGTCATACCCCATAGCTGAAGACCTGTGTCCCAGCCTAATAAACCTAATAAACCTAATAAACCTTGCCAACAGCTCCATAGCTCCATTACAGAGTTGTTGATTTAATGCTGTGATTGAAATTTTGGTACAGATTAAAAAAAAAAATTACCATCATGTTTCCTGAAGATTTAATATTTGATGAGATGAAACTTAATATTAGATGCCTGTGGTAGTAGATTATAAGACATTTAAATCCAAATTCTATGCTACATATTAACTGTATACTACACTGTATATACTGTACACACAGAACTTTACAGTGTACAAGAAGTCAACATACTTACAAAGAGGAAATTATGTGATACCTGTGTTGTCAGATGTCAATCAAACTGAAACTTTAGAGTGAGGACCCTCACAAGTACAGAAGTACAAACGTGTGTTTGTGTGTGTGTGTGTGCGTGTGTGTGTGTGTGTGTGTATACCTCTGTTGGCGGTTTGCAGGTCGGGGCTGATCAGAGGAGGAGATACAGCTGTCTGTTTACTGGAACTGCTGGAAGACCTGCAGGACTGAACGCACGCACGCACGCACGCACGCACGCACGCACGCACGCACACACACACACACACACACACACACACACACACACACACACACGCGGAGATCAGATTAAATGTATCGATTAGCTCAGTGAAGCAGCAGACAGATCAGTCTCAACAGAGAACAGATGAAGGATAAAAAACTGCAACTAAAGAAGGAAAAGAAAACTATTGAAACATTAAATAGTAGTATTATTATTTGATGTAAGAAATTAGCTTATTGATATGAAAAAGCAGGATGTTTACTTACAGCGCTGATCAAATATGAATCAATATTCTGTTACTGTAATGTCTATTTCTCTCCTCAGATGTTCTCAGAATCATCTTGTAGTGTACTGTTTAGCTGTAAAATGAGAAAGTTTGCCCGGCTGGTGTGCGGTGTTTGGTATTTCCTCAACAGATCTCAACATGGCTGCCGGGTCACAAACTTTCTAATTTTACAGCTAAACAGTACACTACAAGATGTTACTGAAAACATTTGAGCCGAGAAATAGGCATTACAGTAACAGAATATTGATTCATATTTGATCAGCGCTGCCTAGTTTGACCGTTTGATCAGAGTTTGCGAGTGATTGACAGCTGCTCAGACGGCAAGGCTCCAGCTCGACTCTGATTGGCTGTTTTCCTCCAGTCTGTGAAATCTTGCAGATGCCATTAGGAGCACCGGACAGAGGCACATGATTTTTTTCAGATTACCTGTCTCATGCACTACTGTCAGGATATAGTGACCCTTTTATAAAAATAACTTCTTTAAATCATATTCGCTCATGTTGGTTTCAGGGGTTAAATAAAACAGACTTTGCTGACAAAGGTACAACCAGAAACCAGATACAAATACAGAAACTCTGGTGACAAGCAGGATCAGGTGAAACCGTCACTGTGAGGATTAGAATTATTCCACAGAGATTTGTGCTCACAACTGTGAACTCAGATTATCTGTCTACTAACGTAAACACAGTTATTGTGTTGTTACCTGCTGCTCCAGCAACGCCTTCGGAGCCTGAAGCTCATTTTCTGGAGACTCTGCAACTTTCAGCCTCTGCAGGAAATACACACACACACACACACACACACACACACACACACACACACACACACACACACACACACACACACACACACACACACACACACACACACACACACACACACACACACACACACACACACACACACACACACACAAGGTGAATATTTGGAACAAAACACTGAGGATAAAGTCTATTTACTATGACCATTCAATCAAGTACTGTACTTAAGTATAATGTTGAGATACTTGTACTTGAACATTTCCATTATCTGCTACTTGTACTTCTACTACACTATATCTCAGAGAGAAATATTGCACATTTTACTCCACTAAATTGAGTTAATACCTTTAGTTACTTTGTAGATGAAGATTTTTTTTTTAATATAATGATCCTATAAAATACAAAGCATTGTTATACAGTAAATGAAACCACCTGACCTATAAAATGAACATAATTAGCTCTATTGCTGCCAGCTACAATATTTAAATAAATCTTACATGTTACTGCATCAATAATAATATCTAATAATGCAACAACTACAGAGTCTACTTTGGCTGCATAATGAGCACTTTTACTTGGAACCTTTAAGTACAGTTCCTTGATACTACTTTTGTGGGTTTATTTAAATAAGATTTTGAATTTTAAAGAACTTGTAACAGAGTATTTTTAAATTGTGGTATTTCTACTTTTACTGAAGTAAAAGCTCTTTGTACTTCTTCCACAGTATGACACGGACAGAGTGTCAAAATGAGTGAGAGTCAGTGAGGTTGGTTACCTTTTTGGAGGTGTCGTTCTCTCTCAGACTCTTGGGGGCGCTGTTGCTGTTTCTGTTTCTGTTCCTGTTGTTCTGTTCGGCTTCATCGCTTGTCTCGTCCTGCTCAACAGACCACAGATCAGTTTACAAGTTTCAAATCCCTGTGAAATGTGGGCCGAAAATACCAGTTTATCCCTCTCTAGTTACACCTGTATCTAGAAGTTTTGTTATAAATTAAACTACCCAACAGTTTATACAACTACAGCTGAAACCATTAGTTAATTAATGCATGAGTAATAATAATCAAATGATATAATATATAATAGTATAACAGTCACAGGGGACATTTCTATACTTTAACTACATTTCCCTGATTATACTTACATACTTATACTTAAGTAAAATGTTCAATGCAGGATTTTTACTTGTAACAGAGTACTTTTACAGTGTGGTATTAGTTAAGTAAAATATCTGATTACTTCTTCCACCACTGGCCCCTACACACAGAGGGGTAAGGGGTTAAAGGTCAACCTAAACCATAAGTGAGTGAATAACTTTATTTCACCTTTCAAACCCAGAGTTACAAGGTGCTTCACAGGGGCACATGCAGTGCTCGAAGAGGGCCGGTACTCACCGGTACACAGTTCTACAACTACATTTTTCTCCTTGGCGTACCGTGACTTTTTCATGCGTAGCAGCACTTCTCACGAGCTGCCGGTATTTTCTTTATTTCTTGTAAATACTCATCGTATCTTGGAGATTCAGTGAGAACGAGGGTGCTGTAATTTATCAATACAATGTTCACGTCCTTTTTGTAAAATAATCAGTGAACTGTTCGTCATAACTTTTTTTATTTGTGAACAAATATAATTAATTAAATATTATTTAAAGGTTTTCTGAATCTGCTCTTTAAGGGGCAAACATTTCCAGAAGAATTAAATGTTCAGACAAAGGCTTTGATATGTGTAAATAATAAAATATTAATTTAATTAGTAATAATAATGGTCCAAAATTATGTTAAATTGCATAGTTTTAAGTCAAAAACCTTCAAATTTTCTTGGGGGAGGACCCCCAAACCCAATATCTCCTAGTATGTTTTATTCACTGTAGAAATTGAGAATGTGTCTCTTTTTCCTGCTGCATAATAAAGTATGTAGGAGCATCCTGACTGGGACACTGCTCCTAAAACCTGAATGATACCCGACTATAGGCTACAAATAGCACTTTAACTATTAACACTAAACACACCACCTTAATCCTAGAATGTTCCAGTGTGAATATTATTGTAGTATTATAGGCCTACTATAGAAGATGCATAGCCCAGTATAATAATATAACAATAAAACCACAGCTGATTATGACTGACACAGTTTAACATGCTTAAAGAACTAATGAATAAATAAGAATAAGTCGCAAGAGATTGCTGATACCGGCCGATGCACATGCCAACATGTGAATAAGAGGAGTACTGGCACTTCTTCTTTTCAACTTCAAGCACCGTGCACATGAGAATTTCAGGGAAACAAATAAACACAATAAAGAGACAACTACATCAAATCATTGCAGTAAAAAAGTTATAAAATGCCAGTATGTTTTTTTTACAGGTTTTTAAAAGTTTTGAAAATGTGACCCAAACTCAGCTGTTCTGCTACTGAGGGGGAGTTTGATCACCCTTATTATTTGTCTTAAGCCTGTACTGAAGAACCTTAAGCAACATGTGGTTGTCATATCTGAGCGAAGGCTAACAGGTTAAAAGATCAGATATTTATAATGAAGCCAAATGACAGAAAGCTTTAAAAGTAATCTCAAAGTTCTTAAACAAACGGCGAGCCGGTGAAATCCAGTCAGGACTGGAGAGAAATGTTCTCTGGTTTTTGTGTTTGCTTGAAGTTTTGCTGCTGCTGCTGCTGCTGCAGCACTGACGCAGGTAAATAGTATAGTCAAGGTAAATAATAACACAGCAGTAAAGTCGAGAAGAAATGAAGATGTGGATTTTCTTTTGGGGGGAATATTGGTCTGGCCAATGATCTTCTTTGGGGAACACTGTCACTGTTTCTGAGATGATAAGAGAGAGAGAAAGAGCACCCATCCAAATATTCACATTTGATATCAATGTGAGGAGTGGGATTCAGGAAGTGAATATATTGGAGTGGAGAGCAGTAGATTTGGACTGACCAGTGTGTCCGATGACGGGTGGAGCGTCAGGCTGTCAGGGGGGCGGGGTCCGTCTGTGGGGACGGAGACACTGAGACCAGCTGGAGAGACAGACTGACACAGAAGAGGAAGAGAATATACATGTATAAAGGTCAGTCTACAGGTGCCTCTCTCCTCCCTCCACCTCCATAATCCAGACTGACTCTCAGGAATTAGTATGTCAGTAAAAGGAGAGTGAGAGTGAAATCAAATGACAAGTTTGACAGCCGATTAGACTGTTATCAGGTCAGTAGGGCCCTACTACACCCAATAGTAGGTTTTATCATCTATTCACATGGTCGATCACTGAAATAAGGTATAAAAGAAGAGGACAGCAACCATAGTAATTATGACAGGAGCAGAAGTGGATGTCAGGCGCTGTAGTATAGACAGTGTGAAACTCCATAAGGGGTGGAGGTCACAGGATTTTCACCCAGGAGGCCAGAGTTTGTATCCCATTTGAAACCAACACGTGTAGTTGTCTTTGTGTTCACAACCTTAAAAGGATGGTATGTAAGTTTTTTACACTTATAAACACGTTTTAATCATTTTTTATTGCCAATGTGTGAACAGGTTCTTGATCACACTGACTAACAGACTGACAGGTAACTCACTGATTCTGCATCATCAGAGCATCATCAGGACCCCCATGGGGAAATCAAATACTCATGACTGACAGCAGGTTTGTATGCACTTTAATGTTTCTGATGTCTTCATTTATGTTCTCCGGTGTCACACAGAGACAAAAGTATGTGGACATGGATCTGTGTGTGTGCGTGTGAGTGTGTGTGTTGTTACCTCTGGGCTGACAGGGCTGAGGACAGGGGGAGGAGGGGGAGTGGAGCAGGGGGCGACGGCCATCTGGTTTATAGCATCCTCATTTCTACAGAGAGAGAGAGAGACAGGCAGAGAGAGACAGAGAGGGACAGGCAGAGAGAGAGACATAGAGGGACAGGCAGAGAGAGAGACAGAGAGGGACAGGCAGAGAGAGAGACAGAAAAGGACAGGCAGAGAGAGAGACAGAGAAGGACAGGCAGAGAGAGAGACAGAGTGGGACAGGCAGAGAGAGAGACAGAGAAGGACAGGCAGAGAGAGAGAGACAGAGAGAGACAGGCAGAGAGAGAGACAGAGAGAGACAAAGAGAGACAGGCAGAGAGAGAGACAGAGAGAGACAGAGAGAGACAGAGAGGAACAGGCACAGAGACAGAGAGAGACAGAGGGACATCAGTCAGTTTTGGCTGCAACATGAAAACAGGACAGAAACAACAAAAGCACATTTCCTCTTCAGTGGGGAACTGATGGAGTTTATTATTAATGCAGAGCTTCACCACCTGAGACCCCTCTCCAGTATGAACACATGTCTGCTCGGTGTTTCATTACAGTATCTGTCCCTGTGAGAGCAGATCAGTCACAGAGCTGCAGAGGAGCTGCAGCCTGCAGCAGCACTGCAGTGCAGCTGCACTAACACGACTGCAGCAGAGCTACACACAGATGGAGACCTGGGTTACATCCATGGGTTACATCCTGGTCCACTTTGACATCCAGCTTTGTTTTTATGAAGGTTGGAGCACCTCTTGTAAGTCACACAAACATGTGTGTTAAAGGAACTGTATGTAACTTTTTAGCCGTATAAATTGTTTTTTATTGCCAATGTGTGAACAGGTTGTACCCTAACTTAAAAAATGAGACCTTCCAAGACTTTCTGGGTTTCCTCTATCAGCCTGTAGACCATTAATTGTGACCATATTTTCAAACCCCTAAACTGGGACCCTTAAGTGTACCGCATGTTCATGCACGTTCATGCACACGCACGTGCACATTTGAGCACGGAGTGGGATCAGAAAGAAGGCATTTTTATAGAGGGGTGCATTGACAGTGACACTGACAGTTTGGGAGTCCTGTAGAGCGTGTCCCTCAGAGGAAACGTATTGTTGTCTGGGACTACATACATTATTTTTCAACTTTAGTTTTGAACCCGAACAATCTCTATCTCATCATGTTGCACAGCCTCAGCCTATTATATTTAAAATTGTGGAGCTCAGACGACATTTTAGTCAGGATGGAGACACCAGGTGAAAGACTGACAGGAATGGACAGTCCTGAGGGAGTTATCAGAGGAGCAAAATGCCTGTTGATGCTCAGAAGGAACTGTAGAGAATAATTAATCAAAACGACACGTTTGATGTGCACATAAGCACGGAGGGTTCTGTGGTTCAAAACTACACTAAATGTAACCAGCGGATATCTGTTGTGTCCGTGCGTAATTGTGGCTTGACAGTGCACAACATCACTCTCTATAGAGACTGCAGCAGTGCGCTGTGCTGGCTCTCTGTATATTTATCTCATGCACACAAATGAATTAATGAGTGCAACATAATAAACGTCTATGTAAGTATAATATTGTTATTATTTTAATTGTAGTTAAAACTGGGACAATTTGTTAGTAACTGTTGAAAACCGGGACATTTTAGTGTTTTACAGATATTTGTCGGGACTCGGGACACGTCAGCTTGAACCTGGGACAGTCCCGGACAAACTGGGACATCTGGTCACCGTACTGTAGACTGCTTTTAATGCCATGCACACTTGCGAGTGCCTTAGCCGTAGCTAACGTTCAGTTAGAAATAGAGTCCGCTAATGCCAACAGACGACCACCCCCCATCACAACTCAGACTCCATGGAAGCACAAAAAAAAACATAGTCCGTCTTGCAAAACAGGAATGTGACCAACGTCACGTGGGAAGTGAGTGGTGAAGCAAGAGAGAGACAGCAGCGGCAAGCGTGTGCGAAAATGAGTTAGCAGCAGAGCAGAAGATAATTAGTTTAGCTCCGAGAATATCAAGTGAATGTATGGTGGACGTTGCAGTTTGTGCAGAAATGTGTCTTGTTTCCCTGCTGCTGAGTGAAGTGACAGCAGGGGTTAACTCTGGAGCGAGTAACGTTATAACGGCCCAGGAGACCAAAACTACGGTGTCTCCCCTGTGCCTTCTGCCCAAGGTCAGGAGGCTGAGGCAGGAAAAGTTAACACTAGGATCAACATCGGCCAGGCCTTCGATTGATGGAGGGACCTTCGTTTGCCAAGTTAACTGCTGTATGCTCACATTATATAAATGTGTAAAAGTGAGTTAAGGCTAAAGGAGATGATGGTAATATAGTCAGACACCCGCTAGGGGAGCTGTTAAGAAAGGGATGCTGTTTTAGAGGAAGATTACCTTGGGCTTTGTATGTAACCAGAAGTCTCCTCTACAGACGTGAGCAGTAATCCTCTCCATATGTTTACGGTTTTTGCAAGCTTCGATAAAGTTACTCTGAGGACAGTAAGGTGTATGAGCAGTCTTTAATAGCCAAAGTTACCACACTAACATTACTGCCAAGCATGTGAAATATATAGTGATATTGTGGTTTAGCTAGCTAATGATGCTAACGTTAATCAACATTGCCTGTCAATCACGTTCAGTGATTCTCGCGTGTGTCACTGTTTTGACCGATGCTTGTTCATGTCTATGTAGAGCGAGCACATGCACGACAACAGGACGATGACTGTCGTTGACTTAACGGCCACAGGTGTCGCTGTTAATAAGACATTTCTGGTTCTTACAGGGAGTCCCTTTAAATGAATCTAATGTGGATACTTAATTTGTAACCTCAATATCTTAAAGTTGAACTCTGGTGATTTTCTACACCATCAGTGTGTCTCCAGGTGTTAGGGAGTTCTACTGCACATGTTTTAAAAGTAGTATAAAGCCTTTAGTGTCTCCAGGGGGAGCTGTTTGAAGTCTGATAAATGTCCTCAAGTGATGTCACTTGAGTAAGCATTGGTTGGGTCTTAAAGCTACAAGTTTGAAGATGAAAACATTCTGGAGGTGTGGAGTTAGAAAGAAGTGAGCTGACTCTGTAGCCCGCTGCTCATCTCTGCAGCAGGCTAGCGTCTCGAGGCTACATTAGCTGCTAGCCAGCATAACACACCACAATCTCACCAAAGAAGGTAGGCCTACTGTATATTGCTAAGAAGTGAAAGTCAATCGGTCATTCCATTGCAACATCAGCGCCCAGCAGCAGAGCTATGCTTCCGCCATTTTGGACTGAAAGCGACTACCGAACGTCAGTAAAACGTCCGCCTACAAAGTGCATACAAAAGTAAAACGACATTATTTCTATTCTATTGTCATATTTAATGTCATTAACGAAATGGCATGTGTTGAACAATAAAAAGAACCGGATATGTCATATGAGCGTGCAGGGCGGTGCAGGGCGGTGCAGTCCCGTGGGTCTGATGCACGTTCATTATGCCGAGGAAAACAAATCTGGATTCAGCTGTTAGTGAGTTTCACTACTTTTAGGACATCATGATTTAAATGAGGGCTGTTTAAGTGTTCCTACTGGGAAGTTGATTTACCTTAAAAAAAACCTGATCCTCTGATTTACAGACGTCTCTTTATACATCCATGGCTATGGCCTCATTGGTGTCCAAAATGGCGGCAGCGCGACCGCAACGCCATCTAGCGGCTGTTAAAAAAGCACCGGAGTTTTGTCTCTTTGCTTCTATACTCTTTGCTAGAGGCTCCAGCTACATTAGCTACTAGCTAGCATAACACATCACAATCTAACACACAACCCCTGTCCAGTTGTATTGTGGGTAATGTAGGCCCCGAGAACAATGTGTGGAATAAAAAAGATGATAGGAAACAGTATGAGAGAAAATTCAGGGAGAGATGTCCAAACATTGAAACACTCATTCTGTCGGGACGCTGTGTCCGTTGTCTTCCTCTATGACTCACTACACGGGACAAAACAGCAACGCCAGCCGCTCATGTTCGTCCTGACAGCCTCATGTCTGCTGGGTCGGACCATTACTGGGCTGATATCGGGATTCTGACCTTTACATCATCATCTGTGTCTGCTGAGCAATTTCATCTGTCAAAGTTCATGAAGCCTGAGCGGTGATGTGGACTGAGGAGACAAAGACGGCTGCTGATTAGACTTCCTCTCCTCCTCCAGCAGCTGGTGACTCACTAAATGTTCCTGATGGGAACATCATTGTAATCTAAACTCACACTAAACAGCAGCTCCGCCGGGCTCAGCTGAGGGAGGAATTATCAAATCTGCATCTCTACACCACCACCAACAACAACGACAAGTCTTCTGGGTAATGGAGCAGAAAACCAACAACGCGTCCCCGAAGTATGCCGACGGACATGAAGGAGGAGGCGATGAGGGAGATGATACCTGGAGTCTGGCACAGAGGACATCTGCTACATGACGCCATATGGTATGAATCCACCATCAGGACACTTCAAGCCCGCCGCGGTGGAGCCGTCTGAAGCCGGAGCGTTTGATTTGAGGCTTCGGCATTAATGGAGCCATCTGTGGAGCTCCAGGATTAACATCAGAGAGGACCGAGATGAAGGTTTTGTCTCAGAGTCTCATTCTGGTTCATTATTTAGACTCCATCATTAGTGCTTCTCGACTCCACTTCACAGAGATCACCTGTCAATCAAACAGTGAGGACGGTGTGATGGAATTTTCCATCAATTCTTATCTTATTGGTAGAAAGGTCAGAGTGTTTGTCAGAGTGTCCCTCTGTTGACATTATTGGGTTGGAGTCCTGTCTAGAGGAGCCACCGTTATCTGTACAGCTGTGCCTGTAGTGGAGACCGTAGAGCCAGTCGCTAGGGCAACCAGGGTCAGAGATGCCAGAGGAACGAAGTAAGTCATAACATGATAAGGGGTAAGACACTGAGCACCAGGGAGGAAGGGCAGAGTTGTGAGGCCTTCACGCAGAGAGCATCTATTGTGGAGACCTGACAATTCTCCTTGATCAAGCTTCAATAAACCTTCTTTTGTAAGACATCATCAGCTCCGGACCTCTTCCTTCCAAAGATAACTTGTGTATCAATTATTCCATCACAGACGGGACTGTGATATCTTATTTTCTGTAGCCAATAAACCAACAAAAGAGTGAGTGCAGTGTTGATACCTGACTAGAGGAGTGAAGAACACTGAGGGTGAAAAATGACCCTCCTCCCAAAAAATAGAAATATCTTTCTGTGATTTTTCTTCTCAAAGAGGAAGTTCAGCCTGTACATATTTAATAAAAACAATGTTTTTTTCTGTTTTTCTGCATCTCTGTGTTTACCCTCAGCTGGCAGGAAGTCATGCTGTTGGAGGAGGTGTTCAGGGTCACTGAATATTAAGGGATAATCACATGCAGTTTGGGGGGAAAACCATGCAGTTTTTTGAATGCAGTATAAATGTGTTATTTTCGCGTATTCTAAAAAATATGTATTTTCATATTTCAGCGTACTGGGGTCCCTAAACAGTCCTGGAATTGCAGAAATTAGATATGACTGTAAAGCTGAGACTCTTGTGGATCCACTGAGCCAAACTGTATTCATGTGTGATGATGTTAGTCCCCATAGGAGACATTTCATCGTAGTGAGACCATTTTTTAAATTTTTACATTACTGTATAAAATGAGCTGTGGTGACCTCTATGATGATCACAGCCTCATGAAACTTTACAGCCACAAACTAGAAACCTAGAGCATTCAGAGGATGGATGGATCAGACTAGAGACCTAGAGCATTCAGAGGATGGATGGATAAAACTAGAGACCTAGAGCATTCAGAGGATGGATGGATCAAACTAGAGACCTAGAGCATTCAGAGGATGGATGGATCAAACTAGAGACCTAGAGCATTCAGAGGATGGATGGATAAAACTAGACACTTAGAGCATTCAGAGGATGGTTGGATCAAACTAGAGACTTAGAGCATTCAGAGGATGGATGGCTTTCCTAGCTAGATTGACAATAAGGAGCTTTCTGAGCAGTTTACAGAACAGAAGTGCTTGCCATCCAATCACAGAAAAATGCATTTCCTGCAGAAATCTCCAAATGTCAAAAGTTATTGATACCAAATCACAGCATGTCTCTTTCTATGGTGTTCCTCAAGGTCTTGGTGTCTTAACGTGGTATTTTGTAGGGATTATTGGTCATTTTTTATCAATTCTCGAGTGGTAAAAACTGATTAAATTTAGCACCAAATCTGTATAACAAATGGTATCAACCTCAAAATTGCTGCAACAATTTATGAGACATAATAGAGCATGAGGATGACCATCATATACTTTTATCATTATGTTCTAAGCTCTTATACACTTTCACAATTTATTTTGATTGATTAATTAATTAATTAATTAATTTTTTAATTTTTTATTTACAGTACATTACTTCTATGTGACATCTACTCTTGACTATTGATCTACCCCTGAACATCCCCTGTCCCTCACCCCAACCCCTCTGAAAAAGAGAGCGGAATGGGAAGGGGACATTGAATAAGCTGCAGACCGGCTGCTTTTGTGTCTGCTTCTCTTAGTGAACTCTTCTTTCTTCATCATTCATTTATCACTTTAATGTCTGTTTTATAGTAGATGTGATGTAAATCAAAGATGAGGAATCTAATCATTGATGCTTACATACAATAAGTTTAATCAGACTGAGAGACTGGAGCACCTTTTGACAGTACAATAGATAATAGAACAGCTGAGAATAATTCTCTTTGATGACGTTCAATTCATAATTCCAGCCATAATTTCCTTCCTGATCAGACTGCAGATAAAGCACAATATGTCAGTGATGTGGAGGCTCTTCAGCTGATTTCAGTAATCAGGAATGTTTCTACTTGAATTCATTATCATCTCCTTCTTTTATTAAAATACTCAACAGCTTCCTGTGAAGATGTGTGAAAGGAAATGAAGTGTGTTGATCGCTCTGCATGTTCAGCCCGAGGGAGTCGAGGAGTCAGAGTTTCACTTTTTGTTATCGTCAGGCGTTAAAGAAAAAGAGGTAAACAAAGAGGACGGCACATGGGTGTTCAGCCTGGCATATTACATTTACACAGAAACATTAACATTAAGGATTTAACATGGTACATAAAAAACCCCACATGAAATCAGAAGAATGCAAGCAGAGGCTATATTACACACCTGGTTTATTCATCAATCTAGTTTGCTTAATGATGCTGTTTTGACAAGAACAAGTAAATTGATTATTTGACAATTAGGCTACCTCTCGTCTCGTAAGGCAAGAACCTGCAGATGTCCAAATCAGGCAGTAAAAATGGAAAAGAAAAACCCACAATTGGCGTCGTCAAGGTAACGTGATATGTTCCCGCAAAGTGCTGTCCCATTCATATGTATACCATTTCAAGCCCTTGCAACATCTCCCACTCAGCCATTTACCTGGTGACGTCAGTCAAGTCCCTGAGGGTTCAGGGCTTAAGACCTTAGGGGGGACACTGGATCTTACATTTCCCATAATGCACCTGTATAGTGTCCTTCATCAGAGCCTCCCTGCCACATCTTTCAAACTCCACACCTGTTTTCACAGACTAAGGAGGTCTAACTGTGAGGAGTTAACAGCCCTTAATGTGTAGAATGCCCCTTTAATTTAATTAACTCAAACAAAATTAAATTAAATGGCTGTGAAACAGAGAAATATCCATTTTTGCCCTCTAAACTTTGTCTTCCTTTTTCTCGTTCCATCTGTTCCGGTCCCTCAGTATCTCCACCCCTCCTCCGTTACCAGTTATTGTCTTTGCCCAGTTACTGACCCGTTCCCAATTACTGTTAATGTGTCCTTGGTGAAGGTGGAGCCGACAGGAAACAAGATTTATGGGTCAATTTGTTACTTCCTGCTTCAGTCATGCAAGACAGACACTGTGAGCCAATCATCCACCTGAGCAGGTGAATTAGTTTAACATTCACTCTACAAATGTTCAGCTGAGAGGCCTCGCTACTACAACATCCTGATGATTTATCTGTTCTTAGAGTTGTACGAACCAACGGTTCATGTACAGTATTCATGCCGAACGGTTAAAGTCCAGTGTACGCAGCTGCACACAGAATTCCCTCCCAAGATCTACAGTGCTGATGGCTCGGAGCTGGAGTTTGTCAGCTCCTACAAATACCTTGGCTTCTGGTTGGACTCATCTCTCTCATTTAACACACACATCAATAACCTTCTGGCTAAAGTCAAAATTAGACTGGGTTTCCTGTATCGAAACAAGGCCTCCTTCACACACTCTGCCAAATACACCCTTGTGAAAATGACCATCCTTCCTCTGTTTGACTACGGCGATATCATTTATAAAATGGCATCAAAGACCACCCTCAGAAAACTGGACACACTCCACCACTCAGCAATCCGTTTTGCTACATGTGCACCCTTCACCACCCACCATTGTGATCTTTACAGATTGGTGGATTGGTCCTCCCTTCACACCAGGCGGCTACAACACTGGCTGCTCCTAGTCTACAAATCAATTCTGGGAATGACCCCTCGCTACCTCTCAAATCTTCTGCACATTTCTGACAGCAATCGCCGTTTAAGATCCAGTGACTTCATTAGGCTCATCATTCCAAAAGTCCGTACTGTCTTTGGCCATAATTCCTTTCATTTTGCCGCTGCAAATGACTAGAACAAAACACGCTCAAACTCACAGCTCTCACATCTCTCAACATGTTCAAACAAAAGCTGCAACACGTCATAGTTGACTGCTGTACTTGCTGACCGGCCCTCACTTCTCTCTCTCTTTTCCATTACAATTTTACAAAGAACATCCAGTAATCCACCTTTTTTTTGTACACAGTGTTTATTCATTTCTGACCTATTTATTTACCTTTTCTCATGTCTTGTCATGGCATGTTGTCAGTTTGTCATACTGTACTGTACTGTGCTGTTTGTGTCGCTTGTGTGGACTGTGTCTTTATACTCTTGCTGCTGCCTCTTGGCCAGGTCGTCATTGTAAATGAGAATTGGTTCTCAATTGATTTTACCTGGTTAAATAAAGGTCAAATAAATAAAAAATACAAGGTATGTCAATTAATGCACTAGTTCTGAACCAAAGCTCACAAGTGCGAGTTCTACCTGGAAGCTTTTAGCGGTACGTCGTTAGCAACATGTGCACCAGGACGAGGAAAAAGTAACCCACATTTAGAATTTTCAGTTTCATAGCAGAAGAGATGCTTTTCAGTTTAATAGCCTATTGTGACCTGTTGCCTTTACGGAAAGTGTTTGTTCAGTGTTCGTAGAGTGTAATACAGAAGTGTTTGAAATGTTCCTTATCATTATCTCCACCAGGAGATTATGCATTCGGTTGTGTGTGAGCGTGCGTGCGTATCTCTGTGTCTGTCCGTGGCTAATCTCGCATACTACTGGACCCATCAGCCTGATATTTTTTTGTGCTCATTTATAACTCTATGCTCAAGGACTTCTGATGCAGTGATTCATACTTTTTGAAAACATATTTTATTGACAACATATTTTATTGATTGTTTTATACCATTGACTGCTGACTCCACGTTAATCTTAACCGGCCGGTAGGGGCCACAAGTGATCAACAACTACTTGTTTACGAATTGTTCCTCTCTTGATTTGCACAGTAAGACAATTTCGTTAGAACTGTCAAAGTTAACGCGATAATAACGCGATAATAATGCGATAATAACGCATTAATGCAAATTATTTTGAACGCCACTACTTTCATAAACGTTTTAAGGCAACTTGCAATTCTTAGGTTGTAGCGGGATCAGTTTTAAAGTGAAGATACTGGCATCATATGAAATGAGAAAAAACCTAAGGAATCCATTGGTACCAACCATGTCATACTAGCTTGTTGCGAAGGAGGCGTTTAGCTATTAGCCTACGAGCTAATCGTACATTTCGGCTGAAGATCATATAAATCTGGCTGCAGTACTTGCTCTCTCTCTCTTTCTCTCATATATACACATGTGTCGATTTATATGATTGAAGTTAGCAATCTTCAGCTGAAACCTAGTTAGCTCGTAGGTTAATAGCAAACATTACAGTAGCTAACATTGCCCCATTTGGGACAAATCCCAGATGAGTATGCTAGCTAGCTAGCTAGCTATAGCATACTCATCTGGGATTTTGACTTCTTTCTCAACAGTTTTTCTTCTTGTAAATTTCCACCAGGAGCAGGATGCGACATCATCTCAAATGGAATCTAGTTGTAGACCCTGCAACATCCCCAGTCTTTGTAAAATATTATAGTCTGTGACTAAAAACTCTGAGGGTGTCAGACATTAGTCTTTTCAAAGTCTCCTACAGTGTGTACCAATCCACGTACTTCCAGAAGTACACTTCAATGTAGTGCACTTTGTGCACTCTGTACTTACTTGAGTAGAGCGTAAATTTCAACGGGGTAGGATCGTCTCAAATCGAATACTCTGCGGCGCACTGACCGGAAATGATGATCGCAACATTTCACCGCGGCTCGCTACCCGCTAAATATCTGCCTGCTTTGTTGAAGAAAAAAATGAAAGCAGAGTGGAAGTTACGTTTCCAACGTCGTCGCCTACGATGTGTCCTCTTGTTGGCTGAAAATGCACCGGTATGTTTACGTATTGTATTGTTTTATTCTGTTATCTACGTATGTTTGAATAGTGGTCGTGGTCCCGCCCTTTCCGCTTTGTAGCTAAGATGGCAACAATTGAGTGTGGAAAGTGTCCAGCGTTCCACACTCAACCATCTGACCGTTTTGAGTAAAACATCCGGGTACTTTGAGTGCACTGCATTTTGCCGTACTTCCCAGTGTGAACGCACTTATGCATTCAAAATAGTAAGTGTAAGTACAGAAGTACGCAGATTGGAACACACTCCTAGTGTATGGTAGGCAAAAAGCAGTTTTGGCCAAATACATTCAACACACTGTGATCTTTTAAATGGATTATTAAAACCAGTATTTTAATTAAGGGGGGAGCTGGGGCGGTTCAGCTCCCCGTAAAGAGACCTGCGCTCCGCTGCAAGCAACAACATTTCATTAAAGTTTCTAATGATGAATGATGATGATTTTAAATGTGTGTGCAGCTCTGCCCTGGCCAGTGCATCTGACTTTATCTTCTGTCAATAATGTGAGGAACATGCTTGATTTGACGTGTGCAGTCTGTGTTTTATATATAGATAATTCTTTACTGCAATGATTATTTGATTGCTTTGAAACCAATAAAACTCACACCCATCAGTATTATCACACAGTAATTTAGATGTGCAGAGTTACGGACCGGGCTGGCATGGTGACAGTTAACCGTTTCTGTTTCCATGGCGATGCCCTCCTGCTGAGGTTCCTGCCCCCGTCGACATCCCATTGCTCATTGCCGTGGCGACCTTTATCCAGAGATAAATCATTCAGCGGCGGCCCGTGGACACGACTATAACGAGATTTTGTCACCTGGCTGAACACGGCGAGAGCGGCGGTGTCCTCCTGCCCTCGACACGCCGACCAGATTCAATCGGAGCAGCCGGCAGGGAAAAGAAAAACCATGACATTGTCATAACAGGAGGAAATGTCTGGTGAACTCTGGGAGGGATCCAACACAAAAGGTTTCCTGAAGAAATCGGACTCAGAGGGAATCATGGGAAGAACCACATCATCTCTGTTCACATCTAATCAAACCACCATCACCTCCACCTCACACGATAAACCAGAATAAAAATCCTCCTGATCCACTTCAGTCAGTCAGAGTTCATCAGTCCAATATACTGTACTGATGCAACATGTCATTTATCTGCAGTTTGAACAGACCTGCAGGCCGGCTAAAGGTTAAAGAAGCAAACTTGTGTTGAGCATTGATCTCAACAAAACTACTCTGTTGAAGTAAAAATCAATAAACACTTACAATATAAAGACTTACCATACAGGCGTCAGAAATTACAGTTTTCGCTCACTGAAAATTTATATTTATATAATTTGCAAAATAAAATATGTTTTGAAGGAAACGTTATGCCTGATTCCATTTTGTAAATCAACATAATGAGGAAATGTTCTGACTAATCTCAAAAACGTAAAATATTCACTGACAACATATTTCATTTGTTTTGTGTCAAAATATCTGAATTTATAATACAATATCAGCTAATAGTGACTACAGTGTTATTAAACTGTTTTATGGTTCTGTTTAGACCACAGAAAGATCATTGTCTGGTTTAATACAGTAAAAAATTAGTGGTGGAAAGTACATTTACTCAAATACATAAGTGATGTATTAATACCCTACTGAGTA
Source organism: Sebastes fasciatus (assembly GCF_043250625.1). Classification (NCBI taxonomy): domain Eukaryota; kingdom Metazoa; phylum Chordata; class Actinopteri; order Perciformes; family Sebastidae; genus Sebastes; species Sebastes fasciatus. Next base: position 37,718,892 of record NC_133799.1, read on the forward strand.
TTCCTATTTTCTTCTACTTCTACTCCACTACATCTCAGAGGAAAATATTGTACTTTTTACTTCACTACATTTATTTTACAGCTATAGTTACTTTGGAGATTAAGATTTTACATAAATCACATGATAAAATACAATACATTGATAAAGATTAAATCTATGGTTTCCAACATGTTTAGGGTTTGAACCATTTATTACAATAAAGCAGTGTGTCTCCTTGTGTCCTTGTGTCCTTGTGTCCTTGTGTCTCCTTGTTATGTCAGATGTCTCTGAGTTGTTAGCAGTTCAACTAATGAGACATTTCCCCTCTACATTTCTCACGTGGTTTCATTTCAATAGCTGTTTGAGGCCCAAACAGGTTTCAGTTATTCAATATTTAACAAAAAACAAAGATTATAGAATAGTCACAAGTACTACACAGTTACGTATCAGATACTTGTTTTTCTTCTTTCCTCTCCCATGAATCATCTCATGACCACTCAGATTGGTCTGGTGAACATTTGGATGGGAACTAATCTATTAGCCTTAGACGTATATGACCACATCGTCTGCATACATTTGAACACTTACTAATAGACATGATTAATTTACAGTGGTGGTATTTAACCAAGTACATTTACTTAAGTACTGTACTTAAGTACAGCTTTGAGGTACTTGTACTTTACTTGCTTATTTCTATTTTCTGCTACTTTTTAGGCTACTTCTACTCCACAACATCTCAGAAGGAAATATTGTACTCTGTTGTTGCCTGTTGGGCTGCAGTTTGCCATGTTATGATTTGAGCATATGTTTTATGCTAAATGCAGTACCTTTGAGGGTTTCTGGACAATATTTGTCATTGTTTTGTGTTGTTAATTGATTTCCAATGATAAATATATACATACATTTGCATAAAGCAAGCACATTTGTCCATCCCAATGTTGATCAGAGTATTAAATACTTGACAAATCTCCCTTTAAGGTACATTTTGAACAGCTAAAAACTGTGTGATTAATTTGTGATTAATTGCGATTAACTATGGACATAGTGATTAATCGCGATTAAATATTTTAATCGATTGACAGCCTTAATTATAATAGAAGTAATTAAAATGAGCTCCACCTTTACATTAACGCGATGAACACATTAATGCATCAAGATTTTATATATAATATTCTGAAATGGGCCATTCTGTATAATGAGTACTTACTTTTAGTACTTTCAGTATACTTTGATTTTTACTTTTATTTAAGATTTCAAATGCAGGGCTTTTACTTACGTAACAGAGTATTTTCACACGGTGGCATTAATACTTTTACTTTAAGAGGAGATCTTAATAGCCTACTTCTTCCATCACTGTATAAATAAAGATGAACTTTTATTTGCTTCTATTTTACGTGTCCCTGGTATTACACCACAACAACACTTCACTGTGTTTTACATCAAGTTTCAAATGAGGCTGAAAAGTCGGTACATGTTCTAAACAAAGCACAGGGAGGGTTTTCATGTTGCTGACAGAACAGTTGTAAGACTTGAATTTCCTTTGGACTCTGCTGTAAGAATGTTTAAAGTCTAGTGCCTACACCCAAAACTATGACACATTTGTATTCAAAGGCCAGTTGAGTCTGGGATGTTGTTTTCATCTGTGCTTTTGTACAATTCAAACAGCTGCCGGGCGTTCAGGACACGAGCTTGTCAACAAGTTTGAGTGATGTTTTTAGATTAAATGCATTTAGCAAACCGTCAACACTCTGGTCCCGTCTGTAGGTTTGTGACCCAGCGGACGTTTCCATCGCTGTCAAACTCGACATCACAGCAGCTGTCAGGATGTGACAGACATCAGCGGTGCCGCTCGTACCTGCCGACGCTTACGGCACAGTAACAGACGTAATGACTTGTCGCGGTGGTGATTTATGTCGCGTGTTGACATGCAGGCGTCTCATGAGCCCGAACACAACAAACAGACCATCAGTCAGTGTGACGGAGGTCCTTCATGGAGTTTCAATTCTGACTGACACACTCATCCATCTCCATGTGTCAGAGTGAGGATGCAGATGTTTAAATATTCAGCTTACAGAGGCTGCAGAGTTCATTACAGGTAGATAACATCCTGGTGATTAATCTCGTCTTACACTCTTATCAGTAGTAGAGCTAAATATGTTAAGTTTGTTCTGAGGGTGGCACAAGAGGAAATAGAGTTCAGGAATATCTACAGCAAAAACTCAAAAACATGATGATGCTCAGGCAAGTTCTGAAGTGTGTTTTTTCTGTGATTTCTAAGTGGATTTATGGCAGTTTATTTTGGATGGACATCAGGGATAATGATATCCTCGGGAAGTGTAATGCCTACCATACAATAGGAGACTTTGAAAAGACTGAAGTCTGACACCCTCTCATCTCTAAAGACATAGTTTTTAGTCACAGACTATAATATTTTGCAAAGACTGGGGATCTTTCAGGGTCACTATTTACAACACTACAACTAGATTCCTTTTGAGATGATGTCACATCCTGCTCCTGCGGGACATTTACAAGAAGAAAAACTGCTGTGAAAGAAGTGGACAGATAAAGGGTGGACAAAGACAGCTAGCTAGCTGTCCCATTCGGGATACTTGCAAGCTCACGTTAGTTTACGGTGACCAGACGTCCTGGTTTCAAGCTGACGTGTCCCGAGTCCCGAAAAATATCTGTAAAACACTCAAATGTCCCGGTTTTCAACAGTCACTAACAAATTGTCCCGGTTTTCACTACAATTAAAATAACAATATTATATTTACATAGACGTTTATCATGTTCCACTCATTAATTAATTTGTGCGCATGAGATAAGAGAGCCAGCACAGAGCACCGCTGCAGTCTCTATAGAGAGTGATGCTGCGCGTGGTCAAGCCACAATTATGCTCGGACACAACAGATATCTGCTGGTTACATTTAGTGTAGTTTTGAACCACAGAACCCTCCGTGCTTATGTACACATCAAACGTGTCGTTTTGATTAATTATTCTCTACAGTTCCTTCTGAGCATCAACAGGCATTTTGCTCCTCTGATAACTCCCTCAGGACCGGCCGTTCATCTTTCACCTGGTGTCTCCATCCTGGACAAAATGTCGTCTGAGCTCCACAATTTTAATTATAATAGGCTGAGGCTGTGGCGAGCAACATGATGAGATAGAGATTGTTCGGGTTCAAAACTAAAGTTGAAAAATAATGTACGTAGTCCCAGACAACAATACGTTTCCTCTGAGGGACACTCTCTACAGGACTCCCAAACTGTCAGTGTGTCATGAGGGGGATAGTCTGTGATTAAAGGGGGTGAAAGTAATAAATGTGATGAGTCATGATTGTCACAGCCTCTAATGCACCCACCTATAATAATGCCTTCTTTCTGATCCAACTCCGTGCTCAAATGCGCCACGTTAGCCATCCTGATGAAAACGCCTATGGCGCATGCATATTAGCGTGTGTATATTAGCGTGCATGAACGCGCACGTTCATGCACGTGCATGAATGTGAGGTACATTTAAGGTTCCTGGTTTAATTGTTTGAAAATATGGTCACCCTACGTTAGCTACTAGAATGTTTGCCTTTAACCTACAAGCTAACTGTATGTTTCAGTTGAAGATTGCTGGCTTCAATCAACATAAATCAACTCAGACGTGTATATACGAGAGAAAGAGAGAGAGAGAGAGTACTGCTGCCAGATTTATATGATTGAAGCCGAAACGTGATTCAGCTGAAACATATTAGTTCGTAGGCTGATAGCAAATAGCCTATTCCAGTAGCTAACGTTAGCTTGCTCCATACTTCAAACATGTACATTAACAATCCGTGCTTCACACACACAGCTGATTGAAGTCAGAACACATTCACCTGGAGCTATCTTTACTTTTATCTGCGGTGTTTCATTCTTTCTTTTCTCTTGGTAATCTGTAATGCCATTCACTGTTACACCCTTATTTTGCACTGTATCAATTAGAGCAGCAGATTTGACTCCAGTGAATGACAACATGGATAAACTCAGCAGATAAAAAGATGGATAAACTGGAGTGTGATTGTCCTCCCGGCAGCAGAGTCCAGGCCGGCCTGCAGTTTAAATCCTGTCTGACAGAGGCTGAACCGGTCCCGACATTCAAGGCTCTGGTCTTAATGAGACCGCGGTGAAATACACCACACCTGCTCGCTTCAAAGCTGCAAATCAATCCCTGCTGCAGAAAGCTCATTCCTGGAGCTGGAGGAGGAGGAGGAGGAGGAAGAGGAGGAGGGCCAGCAGAGTTTAATCTGTTGCAGAGAATGCCCGTCCTCAGCTCCTCTCTCTCGTTTCAAAAGACACGTTATGAAAGCGAAGGACCTTCTACTCTTGTTGTCTTTCATCAAGTCCAAATCCAGCTGTGTCTTAAAAACTGAGATCTTTGTGACTGTTTGACGCCGAGTCTCCGCTGCTTCCCTCAGATCAGACAGACAGGTTTTAATTTGGACTTTGAAGTTTCAGGACGGCTGTTGTCTGCAGCACAGTGTCCCTGTCTGTTCTGTATGAGTCAGACCAGACTCGAGCTAAATGCTCTCAGGGTGGAGAAGTCTGAGTGCATCAAATCAGTTCCTACAGACGCTCCAGTGAGAGCTCAGCGACACGTTACAGCCTGAGACATAATCTCACTGCTGTTCCAGCCGAGTGTGAATTCTCGCCTGCAAGGATCTTTTTAAAGATTATATTTTGGGCCATTTCTGCTTTATCTGATAGAGAGACACAGACAGGAAAGGCAGGGGAGAGAGGGAATGACATGCAGCAAAGGGCCCTGGGCCTGACTAGAACCTGCTGCGGTAAGGACTCAGTGGTACACACTCTACTCTATGAGCTACCAGGGCGCCCCCTGCAAGGAACTTAGGCCCTGTTCAGACCTGGCATTAGAATGCATCCCCACACTCCAGTGGCCACTCGTGATCAGATCTCACTTCCCCGCTCTATATGCAAATAAACACGAAGTAAACACCTGGCTAATACAGCAGATGTTGCACCGTAAGATTACAGGGATGTCAGTAGTGATATCCTACATATTCGTGAATTCTGGTACATTTTATTAACATCAAAATATAAGGTTATTGTACCGGCGGTCCCCGGGGACAGGTGTCAGCTCTGTGCAGAGCACAGGATCAAAACACCGACACATCACTGACAGAATGTCAATAATGCACTTTGCGTGCCTAGTCTGATAGTCTGTAGACTATGTAGCCTATAGATAAGATATATCTTAATAAAATATAGTTGTACCGACAGAATACAGTGGATCCCAGAAGCTGTTTCCATGCTGTGAGGCGGACTAGCGCTCGCGTCTGCTTGTCTATTCACCTGAGTAAGGGGGACTGTTAAGCGTAACAACTGTGCATTTTGCGATAAAAGCAACACATCTGGCACAGCTGTAGGTTTATATGTTATGAAAAGATAGAGATATCGGGCCACTACTATTTGGCTGCCAAATAGTAGTATATAAAATAGGCGCTTAATATTCCAAAATGTTGCAGAAAACTGATTTTAAGACTCTTGATGATTTCCAAGGTATGTTCAAGCTGATTAGATCAGATGTCTTAGATCAGATGTCAGAAGATCACAGATTTTCTCCCTCTTCATTTCAGATTTTACCATGAGAAAAACGTGAAAACCAAATAAAAGGAGCATGGTGACTTCAGGGTCAAACTTCACCCCCTCCCCTTCATGATAGAATGACAACCGATACACCTTTAGAACAGCACTGGTGCTGTATTGTTAAGTGTTGTTATGAAGCTATGTGTTATGTGTTGTTATGATGTGTTGTTATGATGCTGTGTTGTTATTTGTTGTTATGAAGCTATGTGATATGTGTTGTTATGATGTGTTGTTATGATGCTGTGTTGTTATGATGCTGTGTTGTTATGATGTGTTGTTATGATGCTGTGTTGTTATGTGTTATGATTCTGTGTTGTTATGATGTGTTGTTATGATGTATTGTTATGATGCTGTGTTGTTATGATGCTGTGTCGTTATGGTGTTGTTATGATGTGTTGTTATGATGTGTTGTTATTATGTGTTATTATGTGTTATTATTTGTCGTTATGGTGTTATTATGATGTGTTGTTATGTGTTGTTATAATGTGTTGTTATGAAGCTATGTGTTGCTATGTGTTATGTGTTATTATGTTTTCTTATGAAGCTATTTGTTGTTATGTTTTTTTCTTCCTCTTTATTTTTTAAGGGTGCTTTTTAAAAGCTTTTAACTTGAGAAAAACGTGAAAACCAAATAAAAGGTGCATGGTGACATCAGCATCAAACTTCACCCCCCTGCCTTTATGATAGAATATGTTTTAAAACAGCGTTTTCAAATGAAAACATATCAGTATGGATGTAGCCTGAAGCCCCTTTTAAATGTGTTATTTCAAGATAGAATCCAGACAAGATGCACTTTGATTTGAACTAAGCCACATACTGTATCTCTGTCGGTTTAGATTGCAAAACTGATTACGATCCATCTTGTTTTTTTCTGCTACATGGAAATCAGAGTCGGCTCTGAAGCTGTTTTACAAAAATACCAGAAGAAGAAGAAGAAAAACTTCTGCACTTTAGCTGTTTAGTTACAACAATTACTGTTTAATGCCGTCCCGGATCCATATTTTTAATTTGTGAAGTTGGTTTCCTTCAGGAAGCTTCTAGCTGCTGCCGCATCAGGAAACTTGGCAGGAGCTTCTTCTGAAAGGTGTAATTTTACCTGTTTCACTATTTTCAGCTTCCTCTGATTTGTTCTATTCTCGTCTAACACTCCAGTCTCTGCTGCTGCTGCTGCCATGACCCAATTTCAGCACGAGGATCAATACAGTTTCATTTCATCGAATCCAGAGAATCAGAGGGACTGATGGCAGAGACGTCACAGAGGGAATGAAGACAGAGTTGGTGGTGGAGCTCCTGCAGCTCTCTGCTGGCTGAATAAGACACTTTCCCCTCCATCACCACCGTGTAAAAGGCTGTGAACTCCATTATATTCAAAGAAAAGGAAACTTCCGACCACATAAAAGAAAAAGCACAAATCTCCTCCGCTCGTCTTCCTCAGGTCGGCTCCGCCGGCTCAGGGATTTCTGGTGATGGCAGCATTTTAATTGAAAAGAGAGTTTCTGTTTTAAAAACACTTCACGTTCTCCTCGTGTCCCTGAACACATCAGTCCCTCCTCCACCTCTCTGCTTACCTTCTGCCTCCACCTGCTTAGAAAAACACTCCTGTTCTGTAACATCAGTGAGTCTAACGGTTCCCTCTGGATCCTTAATGTCCTCTGTTCTCAAACAGTCATGATCATCTCAGGGTCACAACAATGTTTCTTAAATTACTAAAAGGATTTTTTTTTCTTTCATCACATATGAACGGGATTATAATTCACGTTGTAAATGTAGCATTAGCTCCGTACAACGACTAAAACAAAACATTCGACTCGCCTGCCTCTCTTCTAGAGATTTGAGGTCTCGCCTATTTTTACTGCGAGACGAGCGCGGTATACAGTAGCAGCAACAGACAGTGAAAATGATCTTTTGACGGTATATTGACATCATACCAGCAACATTACTACAGTTTCAATTAGGGATGTTAATAATTAACCGTTTAACCGTTAACCGACATTAAGCATCTTAACCGATTAATGCTATCGGTTAAAACGGTTAAAATAAATGTTAATAATTAATCAAAAAGCTGAGAAAAACTCATCACTTAAAGAAGAAAAGCTGGTCCACCTTAGTGAGTCTGAGCCGGTGTTACAGATACAGGAAGTTGGCTCCGGTCTTCAGCTCGCTTGAGTGGAGGAGTTGTAGCCTCGTAGCATTTATTCACGACAAATAAACTGTACACACACTGTCTGCTACACCTACGTTCACAGCTAGAACGCCACCGACAACACACACACGGTCTGACGGAAACTTGCTGTAGTTGCGCCGCAATGACAGACTGCATGTGTGTGACAATGGTGAGCACGAAGCTACCAGCAGAACTACAGTAGCTAATGTAGCACAAACACACACACTGTTTGTCGGGAATCGCTATCGTTAATCCGGGCAGACAGAGTATCGTTAGGCCCTGCCCCCGCCCTAACAACCTGCTAAACTAAACTAAATGTGCGGTGAAGAATTTTACTGGGAAAGTGGCTGCATGTCCGCGACACTACACGCAGCATCTTAGCTGTTAAGTTAACGCTCCCGGACGGGTGAACTGGGGACTCAGTTGTCTGTTGTGCTCATACACTGCAGCTGGTACGAAAAATCTTCTCGGTTAATGGTTAATAATCGGTTAACGAGGGTCGGTTATCGGTTAAGAACATTTTTCAAAATTAGCATCCCAAGTTTCAATGTCTGTATCTGTAGGATACTGTACGTCACAGACATGAAAAAAAGTAAAGATTTATTTTTAAATCAACACTTCCTGCTGTGCACTTCTGTGGACAGAATTCCTTCATTTGTTAACACAAGGCTTTTATTCTGAAATATTTGCAGGACAGTGTTGTATAGAACATGCAGTGACTTGCACGACTCCATGAATGAATACAGTACAGGGTTTTAATTGGGAATTATTACTATTATTTACAAATGAGCACACGCTTCTTAACCTTTTACTGTCTAAAAAAATATAAATGACATTTATAATGATATGAAATGGCCGTTATGAAAGGCAAACTCTATGTAGACAGAAAGAGCTGACAGCAGCAGCGCTGCAGCAGAAACGCTGTCGGTGTGGACGACGCACACGTGAGACATGCAGCTGTTCAGCGAGGCAGCCACCACGCACTGCTCACGCGCCCTGTCTGTCCCGGTTGTTATGGACCTCGTTGATGCCGTTTATCAGTTTATTAATCAGAGGATCACCTCAGGAAGAGCAGTTGATGTATTATGACAACTGAGGACGGCCATGCTAGCATGTTTCTTTTTTTAAACACTAACCGTGTCGCATGCTTGTGAAATATCTGTCATTTTGCAGAATTTGGTGTCACTTTCCTGCAGCACTTTTCTCCTTTTAAAGTGCTCCCTCTCAGCTCCACCTTTTCTTTCTCTTTCTCCTACAATGTCCATTTTCTTCTTCACCTTGCTCGGCCGCGTACACTCCGCACACTGACTGAACGTTGTGTTGATGCGTACATGCTGTGACCAATCACGTATGACGACAGGTAGAGGTCATACAGGTTAAAAGCAGGCTGGTGGTCTACAGGTCTGAGTGACTGTAGCCGCCCCATGTTGGTTTTACTTTGATATACACATTTCATTTTACAGTTTCAAGTTTAGTTTCTGTGCTTTACAGTAAAATAATGTGTTCATGATGTAGAAGATTTGTTTTATGTATGGAAGAGATCTTATTATTTTAAAACATATCTTAAGTTTATGAAGGAACGAGTCGGGAAGACTTCAGATTCTCTGCCATCGGATTGGTACTTTTTTAACAGCAGTCCTACCTGAGCACGATGAGTTTCACCTTGGAGGGGGCGCTCTTAATGATGGCCGAGGCATTCTGGTGACTCCGCCCATAAAGGACCTGGTTGTTAATCTGACAGAAAAAACAGAAATATATTAATAATCAACCTCATTTCTATAAAACATATAGTGATAAATTCTTATTGATACATCACACATGTCAGAGAAAGTGTGAACTATCTTTGAATCATAATCACTGAGGGGATGAAGGGGGTTGTGATTTCTGAAGTTGTTAATTTACACCAGTTTTTTTAAATATAATTAAAGTCACTACTTGGGCTTTCAATAGATTAAAACATTTAATCGCGATTAATCGCATGATTGTCGATAGTTAATCACGATTAATCACAAATGAATTACACGCATTTTTAATCTGTTCAACATGTCCCTTAAATGGAGATTTACAGCTAAACAGTACATTATAGTATTGGGGCTGTCAATCGATTAAAATATTTAATCGTGATTAATTGCATATTTTTTTCCCGCTCAAAATGTAACTTAAAGAGAGATTTGTCAAATCTTTAATACTATTATCAACATTGGAGTGGAAAAATACACTTGCTTTATGCAAATGTATGTATATATTTATTATTGTAAATCAATTAACAACACAAAACAATGACAGATATTGTCCAGAAACCCTCACAGGTACTGCATTTAGCATAAAACAATATGCTCTAGTCATAACATGGCAAACTGCAACCCAACAGGCAACAACAGCTGTCAGTGTGTCAGTGTGTCAGTGTGCTGACTTGACTATGACTTGCCCCAAACTGCATGTGATTATCATAAAGTGGGCATGTCTGTAAAGGGGAGACTCGTGGGTACCCAGAGAACCCATTTACATTCACATATCTGGAGGTCAGAGGTCAAGGGACACCTTGGAAAATGGCCATGACAGTTTTTCCTCACCAAAATTTTACATACAGTAAGTTTGGAGTGTTAATTAACCTCCTTCCTGACAAGCTAGTATAACATGGTTGGTACTGATCTGAAAAAAACGCAAGTTGCATTAATGTGTTAAAGAAATTAGTGGCGTTAGTGCGTTATTATCGCGTTAACTATGACAGCCCTAATACATATATTATATGTATTAATCATT